>NC_065584.1:159349957-159659332 GCF_024542745.1 Macaca thibetana thibetana | reverse complement strand
GGCCCCTCCCTTCTCTTTCTTAAAACCTGCGTTCACCCAGCCTCCGTTCGAAAAAAGACCCACTGGATCTCAAGGGGCCAAGGTTGCCTGATCGAATTTCGCCTGGGAGGAAAGGGGCGGCCACGTTGGCATGGCATCGTGCCTGGCTCACCCTAAAGCGCGCAGCCCTAAGGGTGGGCTCTCGGGCATAGGTGGAGCGAGCCTACCGCCTTTTCAGAAGAGGTCTCGCCCGCTTCCTCACGCGCCTCGGGGAACAGCTTGGCCCAAAGCCTCACTCCTCACGTCCCAGGGGTGGACGGGGGTCCGGGAGCCTCGAGCTCTAGACAGGCGTGGCGAGGCTGAAGCCTGGGTCTCCCGCGCCCCGCGAGGACCACGCCGCGACGTAGTCGCCCGAGGGGAGGCGCGGAGTGGAGCCGCAGCCAGCTCCTCCCGCACTCTGCTGACCGCGCACTAGCTGTCCTTGAGGCAAGAATACTTGGGAGCGGAAAAAAGGTGGGGGTGTTCCCCAGCGGGGAGAGGAGGGGCGAGGCCCCAGCAAGCCTCTCGGAAATCTCTCCCTGGGAGGGGACGAGGGGCGGCCTTCAACTGCAACGGGGAAGTGCTAGGATACCGGGTTTGAATTGGTGTTTGCACCGCAAGCGCAGCTTTTATTTAGGCTGCCGGTTTGTGAGGGTTGGCTCGGAGAGCGCTGATGGCGATTGTCGTGGAACTTCACCTTCACCTGCCCATGCGCCCCGCAGCGCGCCCGCTCCCACGCCCGCGTAGCTGAGGACCCGGACTTGCCACGAAAGGCTGGTGAGGCTGGGGCCCGGGCTGGCCGGGCCGGGTCAGGGGAGGGGCCTGGCGGCAGGGGCGGGGCCTCAGCTAAAGGCGCGGAGCACCGGGCGCCGAGAGCGCGGAGTAGAGCGGCGCCCGCTCGAGAGAAGTGGGGCCGAGATCGCGCCGTCCCAACCCGCCCGCCGGCGTCCGAGCTGCTTCCGCGCCCTTACCCCTGCGGGCCCTTGCAGGGCGAGACCGGCGGCCATGCAGCCCCGGGGTTGAGGCCGCCCCATGGCAAAGCCGGCGGTCCCGGCGACGACGGCGCATGGAGAACTTCCGTAAGGTGCGCTCCGAAGAGGCGCCAGCGGGGGGCGGGGCCGAGGGGGGCGGCCCGGGCTCTGGCCCCTTCGCAGACCTGGCGCCGGGCGCGGTGCACATGCGGGTCAAGGAAGGCAGCAAGATCCGGAACCTGATGGCCTTCGCCACCGCCAGCATGGCGCAGCCAGCCACGCGCGCCATCGTCTTCAGCGGCTGCGGCCGGGCCACCACCAAAACCGTCACGTGCGCCGAGATCCTCAAGCGCCGCCTGGCGGGCCTGCACCAGGTCACGCGGCTGCGCTACCGGAGCGTGCGCGAGGTGTGGCAGAGCCTCCCGCCTGGGCCCACGCAGGGTCAGACGCCTGGCGAGCCGGTCGCTAGTCTCAGCGTACTTAAGAACGTGCCCAGCCTCGCCATCCTACTTTCCAAGGACGCGCTGGATCCGCGACAGCCCGGCTACCAGCCCCCGAACCCCGATCCTGGTCCGTCGTCCCCGCCAGCCGCGCCAACGTCCAAGAGGAGCCTAGGGGAACCCGCAGCTGGAGAAGGCTCCGCGAAGCGATCGCAACCCGAGCCAGGGGCTGCGGACGAGGATCGGACGGCCTAAAACTCCGGACTGTGGGCGGGATCTTCCGCCAGCGCCTCCACCCTCAAATGCACCTCCAGCCTTTCACTCCTCGGTCCTCCGGAACCCACAACCTGGACACAGCTCCTCAAGGCAGGTAGCATGGACCTTAAGGCGACAAGAGAGGGGCCCCAGAAGTGGCAGGAGAGGATCCCCGACGACCTTAGGAAAACTTCGTGCGATGATTGCTGCTTATGCCCGTGTTGCCTGAAGACACGGAACTTCACCTTCACCTTTTCTGGGACCTTCTTTGGGGGAGAATGGTGGACAGTGGGATTCTGGAAACTTGATTGGGACCCCCAAGGGTTAAAGCCACCCAGCATTCACGAAGGGCACCTGGAGTGCGGAAGCCGAGAAGAGTTATTGGAATCACCCCCACCGTTGACAGAGAAGGCAGGGGGTGAGACTTGACTGCTTGAGGGTAGGAGAGTCTGAGATGTGGGGGTCCTATTCCACTCCCCGCCCTGGGACAGTTTTCCTTTCTAGTTTTCCTTCCCCTGCTTCAGAGGAGCATCTCTGAGGGTTCTAGCTCTTTTAACACCCCTTTTCCCCCTGCTGGCCCAGAGGGAGACCCAGGACTGAACTCTCCAGGCCTCCTCCCCCAGCCCTGCAACTGGAGTCTTGCTTCCAATAAAACAAGCACAAAAATGGCTCTGTCCCCAAATTTTTTTCTAACCACCCGCCTGTGCAGAGACAGCTCTGGCCTGGCCCTTTGTGTCTCCCCTCCCCTCCAGCCTTGCGTCCTGATCCTTTGGAGCCTTCAGGGTCAGGCATAGAGACTGGACAGCTTCAAAATGGTGCAAGGCACTTCCCAGTCCCTGGCTTTTTCCTCTCTCCTCCCCCACTCTGCCCTCCCGGGCTGGCCCTGGCCTCAGGGGCTGTGGCCCATGGGGGGCCCATGCTCCCCTGTACATCACCACTAAGGGAAAGGGAGTGGCACATTGCTTTTCTGGGAGGGAAAGGAAGGAGTGGAAGGAGAGCATGGATGAACTCTCCTGGAGGTCACTGCAAAGGGTGGCAGACCCTGCTGAGGTCCCTGAACCTGCAGCCTCCAGACAATAAACTGAACCTTACCCAGAAGGCTGGCACAAAGCCCCCAGCTCCGTGAGTAGGATCTCCCCTTCGCTGCCCTCTCTCTGAGAAAGGACAGCACACCCTTGGGAAAAGGGGAGGAGAGAGACTGAGCGCAAATCCACTGCTGGAAATTACTATTCAGCAGAGAAGCTGGGACTTGGGCTGTGAATCACTGCAGGCCTCCTGATAAGCTGCTGCCTCCAGCCCTGCACAGCTGTCTGTTGAGAGATAACAGCCTCATAAGCTTCTCTGCCCAACTCTAAGCCAGCTGGGGGGTGGGGGTGGTGCTGTGTGCTGGAAGAGCTCTGGTGAGTTGGGGGTGGGATACAGCCCCAGGATCTCAGAAGTAGATCTCATCCCATGCAACTCAGCAGCACCCCTGGAAAGGGGGAGATGCGGAAGAATGTATTTATAAGTCATTTTGCTGGCAGAACCCTGAAATAAATCCTGCTGGTGACAAGAGATACGTTCTATGGCTGACTGGAGGGGCTCTTTAGGGAGGTTTCCCTCTCCTGCAGTTATCTCTGCTTGAGCTTTGAATCAGTGAGCTTTGTCATCCAGACTTTTTCCCTCGTTGCTCTCCCCAAATTCCTGCTCTTGATGAGTCCCTGGAGAGGGCCAAGGGGTTTGGTTGTGCTTGTCTGACCCTCTCAGGGGTGGCCCAGGAAGCATGGAAAGAATGTAAACTGTCCTGACAAGATGCCCTAGCTTCTCCTGGACTTCAGCATCTAAAGGCAGTGATAAAACTTGGACAAGGTCCTGCATGGTAGAAGCTTAAGGGAGACTGGTCTTGGTTCTAAAAAGGGGCCAACTTTCCAAGACCACTAGTGACTGATTGCTGGGTTACCAGGACTATGAAAGCAGTGCCTGAGGCCGGGCGTGGTGGTTCATGCCTGTAATCCTGTAATCCCAGCACTTTGGGAGGCCAAGGCGGGTGAATCATGAGGTCAGGAGTTTGAGACCAACCTGGCCAACATGGTGAAACCCCATCTCTACTCTAAATACAAAAAATTAGCCAGGCGTGGTGGTGGACACCTAATCCCAGCTATTCAGGAGGCTGAGGCAGGAGAATCACTTGAACCGGGGGGTGGAGGTTGCAGTGAGCCGAGATGGCCCCACTGCACTCCAGCCTGGGCGACAGTGCAAGACTCCGTCTCAAAAAAAAAAAGAAAGCAGGGCCTGCTAGTCTTGTTACGGAGATAAGGCTGCAATGGATTTCTTTTTTTATTTTTGTTTTTTGTTGAGACAGAGTCTCACTCTGTCCCGCGGGCTGGAGTGCAGTAGCTCAATCTCTGCTCACTATAAGCTCTGCCTCCCGGGTTCAAGTGATTCTCCTGCCTCAGCCTCCCGAGTAGCTGGGATTACAGGCATGCACCACCACACTCAGCTAATTTTTGTATTTTTAGTAGAGACGGGGTCTCACCATGTTGGCCAGGCTGGTCTCAAACACCTGACCTCTGGTGATCCACCCACCTAGTGCTGGGATTACAGGTGTGAGCCACCATGCCCAGCCTTTTTATTTATTTATTTATTTATTTATTTAATTTTTTTTTTATTTTTTGAGAAGGAATCTCGCTCTGTCACCAGGCTGGAGTGCAGTGGTGCAATCTCAGCTCTCCTGGGTTTAAGCGATTCTCCTGCTTCAGCCTCCGGAGTAGCTGGAATTACAGGTGTGGACTACCATGCCCGGCTAATTTTTTTATTAGTAGAGATGGGGATTCACCATGTTGGCCAGGCTGGTCTCGAACTCCTGAACTCAGGTGATCCACCCGCCTCAGCCTCCCAACGTGCTGGGATTACAAGCGTGAGTCACTGCACCCGACCTCTTTTTATTTTTTCATTTTATTTTGAGACAGTCTCACTCTGTCGCCCAGGCTGGAGTACAGTGGCACAATCTTGGCTCACTGCCAACTCTGCCTCCCAGGTTCAAGTAATCCTCCTGCCTTAGCCTCCTGAGTAGCTGGGATTACAGGTGTGGGCAACCATGAGCAGCTAATTTTTGTATTTTTATTAGAGACGGGGTTTCACCATGTTGGCCAGGCTGGTCTTGAACTTCTGGCCTCAAGTGATCCACCTGCCTCAGCCTCCCAAAGTGCTGGGATTACAGGGGTGAGCCACCACCCCCAGCCTGCAGTGTATTTCTCTTGATGAGATGGAAAAGTTCCCTTCCAGCCCAGAAACCTATCCTGGGGGATAGAGAAGAGAGGAACATGTTTATCCAGCATCAAAGCATTAATCTTCCCCCAAGCAGGTAACGAAACACTTTCTTTTCTGCACCCCCGTGACACCCCAGCAAGTTTGGTTCCGAAGCTTTCAGTAGGTGCGCTGTAGGTCCGAAGCTTTGGTTCCGAAAGTAGGTGCGCTGACTCACCAATGGGACCCAGCATGTATGAGCACCCCATCTCTGCCCTGCTGATTTCTGGCCCCACTGACCTACGAGCAGGCTCCAAAAGAAGGTGACAGATGTTCCTCTACCAGCTCCAAACCACCAAGGCTGAAGTGGGAACCTCAGAAGTCCTGGGATAAAGGGAGGGGCGGCTAGGGGAGCACCTCAGAGACAAGGCCCACTTCAAGAGCCAACTAGTGGCAGAGTGGGAGAGCCCCTCTTGTGAGACCCCATTTTTCCAATAGTGGTCTCTACCCAGGAACTTCCGGGACCCAGCCTGGTGCTTGCCTTGGCCCTGCCTTAGGACACTTCCAGACTAGGAGTGGCAGTGAAGTCTCACACCTAGAAAACTGTTAGTTCACAAAAATAAAATCCATTTGGAAACATAAAAGTATATAATGCAAGGCCCAGAGCTCGTGGTCAGATGGGTGGTGGACTTCCACTTGGGCCTTCATTCATTCAGCAAGCGTTCATTGTTGTACCAGGACCCAGTCTAGGAATGGGGTGGGGCTGGGTACAGAATCACAGCATAATCAGACATTGTACCTCAAAGAGGGCCCAGCCTTGGCCAGGCGTGGTGACTCACGCCTGCAATCCCAGCACTTTGGGAGGCAGAGACGGGGGGATCACCTGAGGTCAGGAGCTCAAGACCGGCCTGACCAATATGGTGAATACGAAATTAGCCGGGCATGGTGGCGGGCGCCTGTGATCCCAGCTACTTAGGAGGCTGAGGCAGGAGAATTGCTCGAACCCAGGAGGTGGAGGTTGCAGTGAGCTGAGATGCACCATTGCACTCCAGCCTGGGTGACAGGGTGAGACTCCATCTCAAAAAAAAAAAAAAAGGGCCTAGTCTAATGGAGAGAAAGACAAATAAGAAGTTACAGCACAGTGTGATGATAGAAGATGGGAGCTCTGAGAAGGGGCACATACCTTGCCCAGAGGTGCTGATGGAGCTGGTTCTCCAAGGATCAGGAGTTAGCCAGCTGACCAAGACTGGACAGGGAGCTCCAGGCAGAGAATAGCGGGTGCATATGATGCTGAGGCTTCCACAGGTGTCTGATGGATAGAAGAGATGGCAGAGGGTAGCATGTAGAGATGCAGGTAAACTAGAGTGGTAGGTGGGAGCCAGGTCACAGGGAAGTGAGGAAGCCACTGGGAGCCAGGGAGTGCTCTGAGCCCAGGTCTGATTGGTGTTTGAGAAGGATCCTTCTGACACCTTTGTAGGTGGGAATGGATCAGAAGGGGTCTGATTAGACCCTAGAGACAATGCAGGGATAAGAGATGAGACAGCGGCAATGTGGAGGGAGATGGGAGCAGATGTGAGAGCTACCCAGGCTAGGTAGGATTTCGCTGCCATTACAGCCAGTAAATGGGAGGGATTCTCCTTGAGCATTAACCCTGCCTGGTCAGGACTTGGTCTGCCTTTCTGGCACCCCAGGGGACATGCTATGTCAGGACCAAACAATGGAGTGATTCTTTTTTGTGGGAGGTGGGGATCTGCAGCTTCAAATTGGTAAATCTCTAAGAGCTGTTGTCCATTGCCATGAATATGCCAGAGTGTATTCACTGCACTGTTAGGGGCATACCTGGGCCAGACATACACTGCCCCCCGCCCACCCCTTGCCCTTCATCTCCCAAGCTGATTATTCAGTTTTGGTCATTGCTATGCCCACACTGACCACTAGGCGATGCTCTAGTCCCTCTATTTCACTGAGATGTTGAAACACTCGCAGGTTTGAAACACAAGAGAATGGTAGAAAGGCAAAGGAAAGGAAGGAAGGGAAGGAGAATGAAGGAAGGGAAGGAGAATGAAGGAAGGGAGGAAAATGCAGCTGCAGGAGGGTCTCCTCGAAGGCATCAATTTCCTTCCTTTCAGAGCACAGATACTAGTTCGTAAGTGTGCCCTCATTAGTCCTACCTTTTGGCTATTAGTCACCCTACTAACCCATGAGCCCATAATTGACTGGATCCTGCCTGCCTTGCTCCTTGCCCAGCTCCTGGCACATGAGAAGCTCTTAAAGAGTTGTTGATTGAATGGACTTGCTGCTGGTCAGGCACAGTGGGTCATGCCTGTAATCCCAGCATTTTGGGAGGCCAAGGTAGGCACTCTGATCACTTGAGCCCAGCCCAGGAGTTCAAGTCTAGCCCTGGCAAAATAGTGAGACACCATCTCTACAAAAAAAAAAAAAAAAATTAGCTGGGTGTGGTGGTGTGTGCCTGCAGTTCAGTTACTCAGGAGACTGAGGTGGGAGGATTGCTTGAGTCTGGGAGGTCCAGTCTGCAATGAGCCATGATTACTCCACTGTTTCAAACAAGCAAAAGACTTTCTGGACGGGCGCGGTGGCTCAAGCCTGTAATCCCAGCACTTTGGGAGGCCAAGACGGGCGGATCACGAGGTCAGGAGATTGAGACCATCCTGGCTAACACAGTGAAACCCCGTCTCTACTAAAAAAATACAAAAAACTAGCCGGGCGAGGTGGTGGGCGCCTGTAGTCCCAGCTACTCGGGAGGCTGAGGCAGGAGAATGGCGTAAACCTGGGAGGCGGAGCTTGCAGTGAGCTGAGATCCGGCCACTGCACTCCAGCCTGGGCGACAGAGTAAAGACTCCGTCTCAAAAAAAAAAAAAAAAAAAAAGACTTTCTGAGCCAGGTTTCTGAACTGTTCTCATGTCACATCACAATTCTTAACCATCCAGCCAATGACAAAGCAGCAGTTGCTCACTGCAACTTCCGCCTCCTGGGTTCAAGTCATTCTCCTGCCTCAGCCTCTTGAGTAGCTGGGATGCGTTACCATGCATGCGTTACCACGCCTGGCCAATTTTTGTATTTTTGAAGAGATGGGGTTTCATCCTGTTGGCCAGGCTGGTCTCGAATTCCTGACCTCAGGTGGTCCACCTGCCTCGGCCTCCCAAAGGGCTGGGATTACAGGTGTGAGCCACCGCACCTGGCCCCCTCTGGGTTTTAAGCCACCCAGCCTGTAGTACTTCATTATGGCAGCTAGGACTCTAATCCAACAAGTGTTCTCACAGCCTTCAGTGGGAATAGGGAAGACGAATGTGGGGTGGTTGCCAAGGCCCCTGTTATCAGAATTTCCAGCCCTGCACAGTGGGAAGGTCTCTGCTTTGCAGTCTTGTGCCAACAAATGTTATGTCTGATGTTGTATGCAAGAGATCATAGGCTTTGGAGGAAGTCAGTATGACTGAGGCTTTGGGCAAGTTAATTCTTCTCTGAGCCTCAGTTTTCTTGTTTGCAAAATAAACCAGATTACTGTGGCGATCAGGGAGATAATACTACCAGGACTCTTAACCTTGGCTCATTGTCAGAATCGCTTTGGACACTTGTTAAAAATACAGATTACTATCACTTCTCCACCTTTTGGCTAAAATCAAGTTTAAAAATACAGATTACTGGGCGAGCTTGGTGGCTCATACCTGTAATCCCAGCACTTTGGGAGGCCAAGGTGGGTGGATCACTTGAGGTCAGGAGTTCAACCTGGCCAACATGGCGAAAACCCACCATCACTAAAAATACAAAAATTAGCTGGGGCTTGGTGGTGTGGGCCTGTAACCCCAGCTACTCGGGAGGCTGAGGTGGGAGGATTGCTCGAACCCGGGAAGTGAAGGGTACAGTAGGCTGAGATTGCGCCACTGCACTCCAGTCTAGGTGACAGAACAAGACCATGTCAAAAAAAAAAAAAAAAAAAAAAAAAAAAAGCCAGCACAATGGCTCACGCCTATAATGCCAACACTTTGGGAGGCCAAGGCAGGCAGATCACCTGAGGTCAGGAGTTTGAGAGCAGCCTGGCTAACATGACAAAACCCCATCTCTACTAAAAATACAAAAAAAAAAAATTAGCTGGGCATGGTGGCCAGTGCCTGTAGTCCCAACTACTTGGGAGGCTGAGACAGGAGAATCACTTGAACCCGGGAGGCAGAGGTTGCAATGATCTGAGATCATGCCACTGCACTCCAGCCTGGGTGACAGAACTATACTCCGTCTCAAAAACACAAAAACAAGCCAGGCACGGTGGCTTACGCCTATAATCCCAGAACTTTGGGAGGCCAAAGTGGGCAGATCACTTGAGGTCAGGAGTTAGAGACCAACCTGGCCAACATGGCGAAACCCTGACTCTACTAAAAATAAAAATTAGCCGGGTGTGGAGGCAACCGCCTGTAGTCCCAGCTACTTGGGAGGTTGAGGCAGGAGAATCATTTGAACCTGGGAGGTGGAGGTTGCAGTGAGCAGAGATTGTGCCACCCCACTCCAGCCTGGGCAACAGAGGGAAACTCCATCTCAAAAACAAAACAAAACAACAACAAAAAAACAAAATGAAACAACAACAACAACAACAAAAAACAGATTACCTGGGCTAAACTCTAAACCAACAGGATCAGACTCTCCCAGGAGGGACCTGGGAATATACATTGTAATAAGATCTTCAGCTGATTTTGATGGTTCATCAAAATTATCTCTGAGATGTTATGTAGCCACATTTATAGTGGTAAGATAGGCACAAAATTAAATCCCCTTCTCTTACTTTTCACCTTCAGTGATGGTTTGAACAATGTTTCTGGAGAGAAACACTGTTAAAGAACTGCCACAGGCCGGGCGCGGTGGCTCAAGCCTGTAATCCCAGCACTTTGGGAGGCCGAGACGGGTGGATCACGAGGTCAAGAGATTGAGACCATCCTGGCTAACACGGTGAAACCCTGTCTCTACTAAAAAATACAAAAAACTAGCCGGGCGAGGTGGCGGGCGCCTGTAGTCCCAGCTACTCGGGAGGCTGAGGCAGGAGAATGGCGTGAACCTGGGAGGCGGAGCTTGCAGTGAGCTGAGATCCGGCCACTGCACTCCAGCCTGGACGACAGAGCAAGACTCTGTCTCAAAAAAAAAAAAAAAAAAAGAACTGCCACAGCCTGGGGTGGTGGCGCAACCTGTAGTCCCAGCTACTGGGGAGACTGAGGCAGGAGGATCGCTTGAGTCCAGGAGTTTAACACCAGCCTGGGCAAAATAGCCAGACCCAGTGTCTTAAAAAATAAAAAGCAAAACAAAACAAAACTGCTAGGAGCTGCCCACTAGAGGTGGTGCTGGGAAATAGAGCCTCTAGCTCTGGGCTCAGGTAGCTGGAAGGGAAAGGAGGGAGAACATTTTAGGAGAGCAATTAGTGGACTGCAAGCATAAAGCTACCCCACCCGGAGCCCTGGTTCTCAATGGGGATGAAGGAGGAAGGCTCAGCTCAAACAGCTACAAAGACGCATCTTGCTTTGTTAAGTGTATATATATATATACATATATATATATACTTAACAAATTCTGATAACGGGCCTTGGCAAACACCCCACATTCATCTTCCCTATTCCCACTGAAGGCTACGAGAACACCTATTGTATTAGAGTCCTAGCTGCCATAACAAAGTACCACAGGACGGGTGGCTTAAAACCCAGAGGGGGCCTGGCGCAGTGGCTAATGCCTGTAATCCCAGCACTTTGGGAGGCCAAGACAGGCGGATCACGAGGTCAGGAGATCAAGACCATCCTGGCTAACACAGTGAAACCCCATCTCTACTAAAAATACAAAAAAGTAGCTGGGCGTGGTGGCAGGAGCCTGTAGTCCCAGCTACTCAGGAGACTGAGGCAGGAGAATGGCATGAACCCGGGAGGCGGAGGTTGCAGTAAGCCGAGATCGCGCCACTGCACTCCAGCTTGGGTGACAGAGTGAGACTCCATCGCAAAAAAAAAAAAAAAAAAAACAGGGCATTAGAATATAGGATACAGACACGTGTTCACATAGAGGAAAGACGATGTGAAAACAGGAAGAAGATGACCATTTATAAGCCACTCACAAGAAACAACTAGGCTGGATGTGGTCCATAATCCCAGCACTTTGGGAGACTGAGGTGGGAGGATTGCTTGACCCCAGAAGTTCAAGGTCGGCCTAGACAACATAGAGAAACACCGTCTCTACTAAAAATACAAAATTAGCTGGTCATGGTGGCAGGTGCCTGTAATCCCAGCTACTTGGGAGGCTGAGCCAGGAGAATCGCTTGAACCCGGGAGGCGGAGGTTGCAGTGAGCCGAGGTTGAGCCATTGCACTCCAGCCTGGGGAAGAAGGGTGAAACTCCATCTCAAAAAAAAAAAAAAAAAAGAATGATTTGTTCATCAAGGGAGTGGGTTCACTCCCTCTTGCATTCTCTTTGCCATTCCACCATGTGATGCCTTCTGCCATGGGATGATGCAGCAAGAAGGCTCTCACAAGATGCCATTGATATTGGACTTCTCAGCCTCCAGAAATATGAGCCAATAAATTTCTGTTCATTATAAATTACCTGTACAAAAATTTGCTGGGCAAGGTGACACATGCCTGTGGTCCTAGCTACTCAGGAGGCTGAGATGGGAGCATTGCTTGAGCACAGGAGGTCAAGGCTGCAGTGAGCCAAGATCATACCACTGCACTCCAGCCTGGGTGATCCTGTCTCAAAAAATAAATAAATAAATAAATTACCCAGTCTCAGGCATTCTGTTATAGTAGCACAAAACAGACTAAAATATCCCCATCTCACAACTTGCCCTGCCCCGCTACAATTTTACAACAAGAAAATGCTCTTTTAGAGAGCAACAGTAAGCATTTATTGAGCCGTTACTGTGTACCAGCCAGGACATAGTGTTTTATGTACATTTTCTGAAGTGATCTTCCCAACAATCTATTAACCTACTAGGTAGGTTCCATTATTATCCCATGTTTCATTTGTTATGTTTTTTGTTTTTTTGGAGACGCAGTCTTGCTCTGTCGCCCAGGCTGGAGTGCAGTGGTGCCATCTCGGCTCACTGCAACCTCTGCCTCCAGGTTTCAAGCGATTCTCCTGTCTCAGTCTCCCAAGTAGCTAGAACTACAGGCACGTGCCACCACGCCTGGCGAATTTTTTTTTTTTTTTTTTTTTGAGACAGAGTTTCACTCTTGTTGCTCAGGCTAGAGTACAATGACGCAATCTTGGCTCACCGCAACCTCCACCTCTCGGGTTCAAGTGATTCTCCTGCCTCAGCCTCCCCAGTAGCTGGGATTACAGGCATGCGCCATCACACCCAGCTAATTTTGTATTTTTAGTAGAGACAGGGTTCTCCATGTTGGTTAGACTGGTCTTGAACTCCCAACCTCAGGTGATCCGTCCGCCTCAGCCTCCCAAAGTGCTGGGATTACAGGGGTGAGTTGTCATGTCCAGCTATTCTCATTTTTTAGACAAGGAAACAGTGGTTCAGGGAATTGGAATAATTTGCCCAAGGGCATAAGGCAGAACTGTAGTTTAACAGCGGTAAGGGTGTCATTCTCTTGGGTGCCTTTTTTCATTGTCTCAGTTTTCAAAGCAGTCTAGTATTGAGATCCCCTTCACTGGAGATGCTCAAGTAGGGGCCTGAGGAAATGGAAACAATGTAGACTTAGTAGACTAATGGCCTCAGGGGCCACCGTCAGTCTTAAAATGGTAGGATTCTTTTTTCCCCTGCCCTCTTTTTCCTGAGCACAGGCTTAATTCCCACCAGAGAAAATAAGAGCTTTTCTAGTCTGGTGCGGTGGCTCATGCCTGTAATCCCAGCAATTTGAGGGACTGAGGAGGATCGCTTGAGGCTAGGAGTTTGACACCAGCCTGGGCAACAAAACAAGACCCTATCTCGACAAAAATGTTCAAAAATTAGCCGGGAATGGTAGTGCGTACCTGTAGTCCCAGCTACTTGGGAGGCTGAGGTGGGGAGGATTGCTTGAGCCCAGGAGGTCAAGGCTGCAGTTAGCCATAATTCTGTCACTGCACTCTAGCCTGGGGGACAGCATGAGCCTATCTCAAAAAAAAGAAAAACAAAAAAGAAAAAACAACAAAAAAAGAGCTTTTCTTGCATGTGAACTTACCTTTACTAGAAATTCACATGGTGGAACGGTGTCTTTGTCCTCGCAAACTCCTCAGTAACGTCATTCCATCCTACACACATATCAGAGGGAATGCCTCATCACCACTTTTCCAGAATGAAGGCCCTGAGCTGTAGCAGAAAGCTGATAGGCTGATCCACTGGTGATGATGACATTTCTGAGCCATTAAAAGTCCAGCTGTTGTGTTTTCAAAAAGAAGAAGTAGCTTCTCCAGAGGGACAGCGAAGGATTTCAGGGTAGGAAATGGCAGGAAGAGACAAAAGACCCTGAAGACCTTCCGTGAGAACCATGTATGTCTGCTCTGAGCCCATCAGGGAAGGAGTACCCTCCAGCAATGGGACGGGCTTCAACCTGTGGACAAATCTGGGGGCCAACTAGGAAACAAGCAAGGGCCCCCCTGCCTTAGTGATATGGTAGGCTGAATTCAAAGATAGCCCCGGGATTCATGCCCCCTGTGTACATGCCCTTGTATAATCTCCTCCTCTTGAGTAGGGGCCAGAATCTGTTTAGATATCATTCCCAAGACTAGTCTACTAGTCAGTCTACTTTGAGTGAATCAAAAAGTTACCCTGGTGGGCTTGACCTAATCAGGTGAGGTTCTCTCTTTTTTTTTTACTGAGTCTTCTTCTGTCCCCCTGGCTGGAGTGCAATGGAGAGATCTCAACTCACTGCAACCTCTGCCTCCCTGGTTCAAGCAATTCTCCTGCCTCAGCCTCCCAAGTAGCTGAGATTACAGATGCCCGCCACCATGCCCTGCTAATTTTTGTATTTTTAGTAGAGACGGGGTTTCACCATGTTGGCCAGGTTGGTCTCGAACTCCTGACCTCAAGTGATCCGCCAGCCTCGAGGTGAGGTCTTTAAAAGCAGGTGAAGTGTCAGAGAGACACTTTCCTGCTGCCTGGAATAAATAAGCTCCAAGATTGTAAGAAGGGTCTACGGAGGGAGCCATGTTGAGAGAGGATATCACGGCACTCTTTAGGAGTTGAGAGTGTCCTTGGCTGACAGCTACCAAGAAGAAATGAGGACCTTGTCCCACCACTGCAATGAAATCAATTCTGCCAACAACCTGAATGACCTCGGAAGAGGCCTCTGAGCTCCAGATGAGACCTCAAACCTGGCCGAGATCTTGATTTCAGTCTTGTGATAACCAGTAGAGAATCCAGTTATGCTATACGTGGACTTCTGACCTACAGAAACTGAGGGGTAATAATGAATATTGTTTTAAGCTGCTTAATTTGTGATAAATTGTTATGAAGCAACAAAAAATTAACGCAGGCAATTAGGGCTGTGAACTGCTGTCAAGGTAGCAGAGAATTCAGAACTGACTGAAAGATAAGCAAAACCTACCTACAGTACTGATGGGGAAAGAACAATTTCTGGAGTCAGAAAAGTGGGGACTGAAACCTAAGTACCACTATTTGTTAGCTGTACGATTTTTGGCAAGTGTCCTTTAAATCTATTCCTTTATCAATAAATTAGGGATAGGCCTGGCGCGGTGGCTCACGCCTATAATCCCAACATTTTGGGAGGCCAAGGTGAGAGGATCACCTGAGGTCAGGAGTTCAAGACCAGCCTGGCCAACATGGCAAAACACCGTCTCTACTAAAAATACCAAAATTAGACGGGCATGGTGGTGAGCACTGTAGTCCCAGCTACTCGGGAGGCTGACGCAGGAGAATAACTAGAACCTGGCAGGCAGAGGTTGCAGTAAGCCAAAATCACACCACTGCACTCCAGCCTGAGTGATAGACTCCACCTCAAAAAATAATAATAAAATGAAATAAATTTTAAAAATAAATTAGGGATAAAAACTTATCTCACAAAGTTGTTATGAGGCATAAATGGGATAATAGTTTGTGGCAGGTAGTGGCACATTGTAAATTATAGTCATAATTGTATTTTAAAAAGCAAAAAAATACACCAGTAGCCAATCTAAGTGACTGTAGGCAAAGTGGAGGGACTCTGACAGCAGGGAGACCAGTTGGGATTCGAATGCAATATACCCCAGTGCTTTCTTACTTGCTTTTCTTACTTTTCTTACTTTCTTACCCTGACCTCATCCTAAGCTTCTAGCACTTGGAGATTTGATGAACATTAACTGAACTGCAGGGAGGTCAAAGCTTTCCCCGTTGCCTTTGGCCAGTGTAGGGGCAGAAAGGGGTGATCCTTTTCCTCCCCATCATAAGGGTCATGGCTGACACTCCCATAACGAAAGATAGGTTAACAAGAAAAAAACCATAACAAGTTTATTGATCATAGTTTTATGTGACATGGGAGGCTTCAGATTAAAGACCCATAGATAGAAGGAAAATCGTCCATTTTTATGCTTAGGTTCAATAAAACATACGTAGATTTGTGATTGGACAAAAAGGGTCCAAGCTAATGGAAATGGATTGAGTGGGAAAACCCAGCAAAGCCTGTCTGCTCAAATCCTTCTGGCCTCTCTTTTGTATCATTTCTTCCTCCCTGTCCTCCCTACTGTGGGGTATGATCCCTCTGGAATGAGTGTCTTAATTTCTTTTCTTTTCTTTTCTTTTTTTTTTTTTTTTTTTTGGAGACAGAGTTTTGCTCTTGTTGCCCAAGCTGGAGTGCAGTGGCGCAATCTCGGCTCACTGCAACCTCTGCCTCCCAGGTTCAAGCGATTCTACTGCCTCAGCTTCCCAAGTAGCTCAGATTACAGGCATGTACCACCACGCCCGGCTGATTTTGTATTTTCAGTAGAGACGGGGTTTCTCCATGTTGCTCAGGCTGGTCTCAAACTCCAGACCTTAGGTGATCCACCTGCCTTGGCCTCCCAAAGTGCTGGGATAATAGGCGTGAGCCACCGCGCCCAGCTTTAATTTCTTTTTTTCTTTTCTTTTTTTTTTGAGATGGAGTCGCACTCTGTCACCCAGGCTGGAGTGCAGTGGTGTGATCTTGGCTGACTGCAACCTCCACCTCCTGGGTCCAAGTGATTCTCCTGCCTCAGCCTTCAGAGTAGCTGGGATTACAGGTGTGTGCCACCACACCCAGCTAATTTTTGTATTTTTCGTACCGATGAGGTTTCACCATGTTGGCCAGGATGGTCTCAAAATCCTGACCTCAGGTGATCTTCCTGCCTTGGCCTCCCAAAGTGTTCGGATTACAGGCATGAGCCACCACACCTGGCCATGTTTCCTTTTCTCTTTTTTTTTTTTTTTTTGAGACGGAGTCTAACTCTGTCACCCAGGCTGGAGTGCAGTGGTGCGATCTTGCCTCACTGCAACCTCCACCTCCTGGGTTCAAGGGATTTCTGGCTAATGTTAGTAATTTTAGTAGAGATGGGGTTTCACCATGTTGGCCAGGCTGGTCTCGAACTCCTGACCTCAAGTGATCTCTGGGCCTCTGCCGCTCAAAGTGCTAGGATTACAGGCATGAGCCACCGTGCTCGGCCTTAATTCCTTTATGGCCAACTGTTACACAGAAAAGCAAAGAGGTTATAGCAATATTTGTAGGCTTTATGGCTGGCTTTGGGGCAAAGGGGTTCTACTTCCTATGACCCTCTCTTGGGGAGGAGAGATTCTAGTTTCTGTGGCATGCCTGGAGGGAGAGTAAGGGGCAAGAGACAAGAGGGCAGAAGGTCAGAGAGAAACTGCTTCCTAGGCCTTCACTTTGTGGCATTGTTTTCTAAGCCTCAACACTAGGTTGGTGGGAAAAGGTGAGGGCAGGTGCTTTGAAAACATTTTTAAAATCCTTTCCCAGCTAGCTTCCTACCCACTGAAGCCACACTGCTAGGAAGGAAAAAGAGAAGGGCAGATGCTGAAGCCCTGGAGAGTCGGCCTGAAGTGAGGAAGTGGCATGTGAATGTCCATCTTTTCTTTCCTCAGTGTGCCCAGGGATAGAGAATGGGAGACAGCAAGACAGAACAGAATGTCTCATTAACTCTGGGCAGCATCCAGATACTTCAGGCCTGGGAGAAGTGTCCTCGACTGCCCATGGGCTCAAAGTTAGGATGTAGCTAGTGAGATCAGATGCAACAACCTTGGACCTTGATCGACCCTATTTCAGAGCCATCGTTGATTCAGGAGCCCTCCTGTAGGAGATGGGGCAGAAACATTCAGGTGAGAGTCCTCAGAACTGAGAATGTGGCGACAATATCCTTGACTGCCAGCAGCAACCTAATTTCTGAATCTCTTTCCTAATCTGTGAAATGAAGTAGTTGAACTCATTTTTTATGTAAGCTGGTTTGTGATATAAGAATATGGACATGCCGGGCGCGGTGGCTCACACCTGTAATCCCAGCACTTTGGGAGGTCGAGGCGGGTGGATCACGAGGTCAGATCGAGACCATCCTGGCGAACACGGTGAAACCCCGACTCTACTAAAAATACAAAAAAATTAGCCGGGCGTGGTGTCGGGTGCCTGTAGTCCCAGCTTCTAGGGAGGCTGAGGCAGGAGAATGGCGTGAACCCGGGAGGTGGCAGAGCTTGCAGTGAGCGGAGATCACGCCGCGCCACTAATATATAATACTAATATATATTAGTACATATATATGTACTAATAAAGTCCCTTACATATAGGTTTTTTTTTGAAATGGAGTTTCGATCTTGTTGCCCACGCTGGAGTGCAATGGTGCAATCTCAACTCACTGCAACCTCCACCTCCTGGGTTCCAGGAATTCTCCTGCCTCAGCCTCCCAAATAGCTGGGATTATAGGCATGCGCCACCACGCCGGGCTAATTTTGCATTTTTAGTAGAGACGGGGGTTTCTCCAGTTGGTCAGACTGGTCTCGAACTCCCGACCTCAGGTGATCCGCCCGCCTTGGGCTCCCAAAGTGCTAGGATTACAGGAGTGAGCAACCGCGTCCAGCAGCATTTTCCCCCAATTCGTTGTTTTATTTTATGCCACAACGAGAAGGCGGGGCTAAGCAAAGTAGGTTTTTGTTTCGTTTGGTTTTTTGGGATGGAGTTTCGTTCTTGTTGCCCAGGCTGGAGTGCAATGGCACCATCTTGGCTCACCGCAACGTCCGCTTCCTGGCTTTAAGCGATTCTCCTGACTCAGCCTCCCGAGTAGCTGGGATTACAGGCATGAGTTGCGCCACCACGCCTGGCTAATTTTGTATTTTTAGTAGAGACGGGGTTCCTCCATGTTGGCCAGGCTGGTCTTGAACTCCCTACTGCAGGTGATCCGCCCGCCTCGGCCTCCCAAAGTGCTGGGATTACAGGCGTGAGCCACCGCGCCCGGCCGCAAAGTAGGTATTTTTATTATAGTTTGTTGTTATTGCTGTCATTCCTATTTTGAGGTGATTAAGTGCCCTCCTGGGCCTGACTCGAAAAAGTGCACGGTCGGTTGCTCCTCCCTCGCCTCCATTCTTACTTCCAGGATGGCGGCTGCGGGTCACCTGACAAGAGACAAGGCGGGACGCCAGGCTAACAGTTTGTCCTCGGCGCGCCGCCGTAGCCCGCCGGCGGCCGCACGGTGGCCCTTCTCACCCACGCGCCAGAGTCGCAGTGGGCGGGCCTACGTGCTCCGCCCGCCGTGCGCCTGTCCGGCCCCCGCTAGCTCCGGAGTAACCGGCGAGCTCACACCGGCTTCTCTCTACCCTCAGCCTGCGCGCCGCCATCGCCGTCATGCTGGGCGCCGCTCTCCGCCGCTGCGCTGTGGCCGCCACCACCTGGGCCGGCCCTCGAGGCCTGCTGCACTCCGCCCGGACCCCCGGCCCCGCCGCGGGTAAGGTCCCTGCTTGCCACTGCCCGCGCCCTCGTGTCCTTGCGGTGACCTGGGCCCCCGCCGCCACTCCGGGGCGGGCTGTCTCCGGCCTAGCCCTTGCCTACAATGGTTACTTGAACCCTGTGACCGCGGGCCGCCCTGGCCGCCTCTTCGAGTAGTGGAGGACCTGAGAGCGGTCCCCCGGGGCCTCCCTCCGGGCAACTTCCTGGCTCTGCCACCGCGGACAGGTCAGTTGTGGACCTGCTGTGAGCGCCGAGGAGGGGACGCAGCGCTCCCCTTCGGTTCCCGGGCCATGACCCTGCCCCGGCGCCGACCCTGCGGCCGCATGACCGAGAGTGGCCGCCGCCGGCCTGCAGCGCCTCGGCGAAGGTGACATTGAGCCTTCGGGCGCGCCGCTCAGGGTCCGAGAATACAATATGCTTCCGTGTGGAACACAGGATTATACTTTTTAATCAGACATTTCTCGGTTAGCGTTTAGTGTGTCACCTTCACAGCCTTTTCTTTCATTTTTAGGGACTGCTGTGCCACGTTCTCATTCTTCCACGTTTAAAATAGATCGACGTGTGTGGTTGTTTCCTGATCTCCGGAAGTTTTGATAGGGCTTATGATAAAAATATCACTCTTTTGAAAATTGCCACAGACTCGGGAATACTGGGTTTTGCAAGCATAGGAACGCTTCTTGTTTTTTCCCCTTTGGAATAGAAGGCTGATTGCTGGAGTATGAGACGTGCTGCTGATTCTTACTTTCTTTCCCCTTATATGTGTACTGGGAGATTTTGAGTCCACCACTGTAGAATAATTACAGTAATTGCACTTCGCTCTTGGTCCGTGATGATTATATAAGCTACATTTTGAAATTTAGCTCCGATGCATCCATATTATATTTTATTTTTGAACCCGCATCACTGGAAACTGTGCATGCATATTTAAACATAAGAACTCAGAAATTCATTTCAGGGTATGCTGAAGTTAATTAAAAAAAGAACTCGGCCGGGCGCAGTGGCTCATGCCTGTAATCCCAGCACTTTGGGAGGTCGAGGTGGGCGGATCACCTGAGGTCAGGAGTTCAAGACCAGCCTGGCCAACATGGAGAAACCCTGTCTCTACTAAAAATACAAAAAAAATTTAGCTGGGTGTGGTGGTATGCCCCTGTAATCCCAGCTACTCGGGAGGCTGAGGCACAAGAATCGCTTGAACCTGAGAGGCAGAGGTGGCAGTGAGCCGAGATCGCGCCATTGCACTCCAGCCTGGGCGACAGAGCGAGACTCCATCTCCAAAAAGAAAAAAAAGAATTCAGAAACTCAAAACTAATAAGGTTGTTGCCTTGACTAAGTGTTTTAACACTTCAGAACCTAAATAATATGTTTTGCTTCATTCATTTTAGACTTTATCTTTTATCATTTGTCATAGAATCGTAAGGCTGGAGAGTACTTTATTTTTGTTTATTTTTAAAGTAGAGACGGAGTGTCCCTATGTTGAACTCCTGGGCTCAGGTGATCCTCCCACCTCAGCCTCCCAAAGTTTGGGGTTATAGGCATGAGCCACTGCAGCCAACCTAGAGTGTGCTTTAGAGATCGTGGAGACCATTTTATTGTGTAGAAAAGGAAACCAAAATCCATCTTGGGAAACTGAATTCTTGTTTGTTTGTTTGGTTTTTTTTTTTTTTTTTTTGAGACGGAGTTTCGTTCTTGTTGCCCAAGCTGGAATGCAATAGCGTGGTCTCAGCTCAAGCGATTCTCCTGCCTCAGCCTCCAGAGTAGCTGGGGTTACAGGCACCTGCCACCATGCCCGGCTAATTTTTGTGTTTTTAGTAGAGACAGGGTTTCACCGTGTCGGTCAGGCTGGTCTCGAACTCCTGACGTCAGGTGATCCACCTGCCTCAACCTCCCAAAGTGCTGGGATTACAGGCATGAGCCACCACGCCTGGCCGAAACTGACTCCTTTTTAATGGTGGAACCATTTTTGTTTCTTATAGTTATGTTTGGGCCATCCTGATGTTTGTTCAGATTTTGTGTTTTGCTAAAGTAACAGTACAATTTACATTTTTCATCCGGGCACAGTGGCTCATGCCTGTAATCCCAGCACTTTGGGAGATTGTGGTGGGTGGATCACCTGAGGTCAGGAGTTCGAGACCAGCCTGAACATGGTGAAACCAGTCTCTACTAAAAATCCAAAAATTAGCCAGATGCGGTGGCATGCACCTGTGGTCCCAGCTACTTGGGAGGCTAAGGCAGGAGAATTGCTTGAACCTAGGAGGCAGAGGTTGCAGCGAGCTGAGATTGTGCCACTGCACTCTAGTCTGGGCAACAGAGTGAGACGCCATCTCAAAAAAAAAATTTTTTTTTAATTAATTAATTTTTTTTTTCTGGAGATAGTTTCACTGTGTTGCCTAGGCTGGAGTGCAGTGGCACCATCACAGCTCACTGCAGCCTTGACCTCCTGGGACTTAACTGATCCTCCTGCCTCTGTCTCCCAAGTTGCTGGGACCACAAGGGTGCCCCACCAGTTTTATTTTTCATATTTTTCATAGAAACAGTATCTCCCTATGTTGCCCAGGCTGGTCTGGGAACTCCTGGGCTCAGGAGTGCCTCCAGCTTCCCAAAGTCCTGGGATTACTCTTTTTTGTTTTGTTTTGTTTTGTTTTTTTTGAGACAGGGTCTCACTCTGTCATGCAGGCTACAGTGCAGTTGGCACAGCTCACTGCAGCCTTGACCTCCTGGGCTCAAGTCATCCTTCCACCTCAGCCTCCCAAAATGCTGGGATTACAAGCGAGAGCCACTGTGGCTGGCCTCAATAACTCGTTAATGTGCCCTCATTCCTAGAGTTACCACCACCAAAATGTTCATTCTTTGGGCCTGTCTGGGTTGATTATGTATTAAATGGAAAACTATCCTATTTAACTAAATTTAAACCTGAAGGATTAATGAGCCCTTTTATTTTTCTATATATGTTAGCCTTTTTTGTTTTTATTTATTTATTTATTTATTTGAGTCAGAGTCTCGCTCCGTCGCCCAGGCTGGAGTGCAGTGGCCAGATCTCAGCTCACTGCAAGCTCTGCCTCCCGGGTTTACGCCATTCTCCTGCCTCAGCCTCCCGAGTAGCTGGGACTACAGGCGCCCGCCACCTCGCCTGGCTAGTTTTTTGTATTTTTTAGTGGAGACGGGGTTTCACCATGTTAGCCAGGATGGTCTCGATCTCCTGACCTCATGATCCGCCTGTCTCGGCCTCCCAAAGTGCTGGGATTACAGGCTTGAGCCACCGCGCCCGCCCGCCTTTTTTGTTTTTAAATGGAGTGCTTAACTGAATGCCAAAAAGCAGTGTTAGAAATAGCTTTTTAGAATGAAGCCCTAAAAATGTCCTCATTTTTCACAGCTGCTTCTTTTTTCTTTCTTTAGAACTTTCAGGTTACGTAAAAGCTCTGAGTAATTGTTTTCCAAAATAATTTGCCTTACAAGCTTCAATACTAGGTGGAGATCCTGTTCTTAAGTGGTGTGGGGTGTGTGGGGCAGAGAATGCTAGTATAGTTTACCTAAAAAAATATTAAGCATGTGGAGGATGTGTCCATAGCTAATAGAATAGATCCTGCTCTCCCCATGACTGGATTTAACAATATAATTTGGCCGGGCGCGGTGGCTCAAGCCTGTAATCCCAGCACTTTGTGAGGCCGAGACGGGCGGATCACGAGGTCAGGAGATCAAGACCATCCTGGCTAACACGGTGAAACCCCGTCTCTACTAAAAATACAAAAAACTAGCCGGGCGAGGTGGCAGGTGCCTGTAGTCCCAGCTACTCGGGAGGCTGAGGCAGGAGAATGGCATAAACCCAGGAGGCGGAGCTTGCAGTGAGCTGAGATCTGGCCACTGCACTCCAGCCTGGGCGACAGAGCGAGACTCCGCCTCAAAAAAAAAAAAAAAAAAAAAAAAAAAACAGTATAATTTAAATCGTGTGGGGAGAGTCTGTTTTACCCCTTCAGAAAGAGATGTATGGGTTTTTAAATTTTTATTTATTTTAATTTGTTTGATAGAGAGTATTGCTCTTTCACTTAGGCTGGAGTAGAGTGGTGCAGTCATAACTCATTGCAGCCTTGTTGCCCTGGGCTCGAGGGATCCTCCTTCCTCAGCCTCCTGAGTAGGTGGGACCACCAAACCCCGCTAATTTTTTAAGTTTTTTGTAGAGAGTGGGGGGTCTCTGTTGCCCAAGCTGGTCTCTCAGTCCTGGCATCAAGCGATCCTGCCTTGGCCTCTCAAAGTTCTGGGATTACAGGCGTGATCCACCGTGCCTGGTCTGTTTTATAAAAGAGTTTTTGTAATAGAACCAGTTTGTAATTTGGCTTCCAGAAGACATGTGATCAAATCCTTGAAGGTGGTGATCTCCTTGATTTGGAGTTGCTGTTGCTGGTCATCTTATTCACAGTTAGGAAACAAAGAATTGCACTCATGTAGTCAAATCCATGCCCAGCAGTGAACAAAAGGAATTGCGCTTATCATGAAGCAGTGTTCTGGATAGGACAGGTAATTACCTCTAGGGAAGGAGTACGTAGACCTTTTACTGGGTAAATACTTAGAAGTGGAATTACTGTGTTATATGGTAGGTTTGTGTTTAACTTGATGAGAAACTGCTTAAACAGTCTTCCAAAGTGATTGTATCATTTTATATTTGCATTTTAAGTATTCAGTTAAGGCTAGCTTTAGCTTTTGAAAAAGGTAGCTCATAAATTTTTTTTTGAGACAGGGTCTCACTCTGTCACCCAGGCTAGTGCCACTGCGTCTGGCCCTAAGTTCTTGATAGTAGTGTGTTAGACAGTTGTTCTAATCTATGTTTGTGTGTATGTGTGTGTGTGTATATATATATATATTTTTTTTTTTTTTTTTTTTGAGCCACCGCACCTGGCCTTGTTTTCTGATATATTAAATTTGAATATTAGTCTTGTGAGACTTATTCAGTATCCATGTAGTTTTGATTAAATGTTCGCACTTACCAGATATATTTAGGTGTGGAGATCCATTTTTGTTGTAGAAATTAAGGCCGGGTACGGTGGCTCATGCCTGTAATCCCAGCACTTTGGGAGGCTGAGGCAGGCAGATCATGAGGTCAAGAGTTCGAGACCAGCCTGACCAACATGGTGAACCCTCGTCTCTACTAAAGTTACAAAAAATTATCCTGATGTGGTGGCACACGCCTATAATCCCAGCTACTCGGTAGGCCAAGGCAGGAGAATCACTTGAACCTGGAGGTGGAGGTTGCAGTGAGCCAAAATTGTGCCATTGCACTCCAGCCTGGGCAACAGGGTGAGACTCTGTCTCAAAAAAAAAAAAAAAAAAATTAAAACGTATTCACTTCTAGTCCATTTATGTACATATTCCACTTCATTCTGGGCTTGGATTATGTAGGTAATTTAGGTCTCTGGGAAAATCTTTTCTGCTTTGGTTTTTTTCCTACTCTTCCTCCTGCCCATTACTGCATTAAAGATATGTAGGATATTACTAACATTTAAATTTCAGAGTATTCTTAGAACAATAATGTTGAGAGGTTTCTGGGTGAAGTTTAAAAAAAAAAAATATATATATATATATATGTTAAAGCTGGGCACGGTAGCTCACGCCTGTAATTCTAGTATTTTGGGAGGCCGAAGTGGTAGGATTCCTTGAGGCTAGGAGTTCAAGACCAGCCTGGGCAACATATCAAGACCCCCATCTCTAAAAGTAAATAAATAAAAATACTTTAAGTCTTAACTAGAAGTTACACCACACTTATCTAAAACAGATAGTAGGAAATGTGATTTGAGATAGGTTTCATTTATTTAAGTTATGATTTCTATAAATAGACAATCAACAAAGACATTTTTAGATAAGGATTAGTTTATAGCTACCATTTGTTTAATACTTACTGGTGCATAGTGTTAACCTACTTGTTTTCACATTTAATCTTTATAATCTGCTAAGGCGGGTAGTGTCCCCATTTTACAGATAAGGAAAATGAAACTTCAGTTAATTTTCCAGGGTCAAACAGTGAGAGCGAAGAGCCTAGGCTGAGTTCTAGGCTGTGCTGCATCCAATACCCCAAGATAAAATTTTCTGCCTCCTCTTATCCCCCTACCTGTTGCAGAGGCTGTTCAGAAGGAATTCAGATTTCCAAACTCAATTCAGTGTCCATTTGACAAGAGGAAAGAAAAAATGGAGCCGGGTGCAGTGGCTCACGTCTGTAATCCCAGCATTTTGGGAGGCTGAGGTGGGCAGATCACTGGAGGTCAGGAGTTCGAGACCAGCTTGGGCAACATGGTCAAATCCCGTCTCTACTCAAAATACAAAAATTAGCCAGGCGTGGTGGCACACACCTGTAGTCTTAGCTACTCAGAAGGCTGAGGCAGGAGAATAACCTGAATCCAGGAGGCAGAGGTTGCAGTGAACTGAGATTGTTCCACTGCATTTCAGCCTGGGTTATAAAATGAGACTCTCGATCTCCAAAAAAAAAAAAAAAAAAGAAATGATTTTCATACCATACTGTACAGGATGTATTGATTGGGAGTCTCTACTAGCCTTCAGAATGCTGTAGGCAAAAAAACACATGAAAATAGTTGTGTATCCTGTTTTCTTGACAGTGTTACATTTAAAATATCATTTATCTTTTTCTTTGAGACGGAGTCTTGCTGTGTCGCCCAGGCTGAAGTACAATGGCGTGATCTCAGCTCACCTCAACCTCCGCCTCCCGGGTTCGAGCGATTCTCCTGCCTCAGTCTCCCGCATAGCTGAGATTACAGGCGCCCGTCATCATGCCCAGCTAATTTTTGTATTTTTAGTAGAGACGGGGCTTCACCATGTTGATCAGGCTGGCCACAAACTCCTGACCTCAGGTGATCCACCCGTCTCAGCCTCCCAAAGTGCTGGGATTACAGGTGTGAGCCGCTGCGCCCAGCCCAAAATATCATTCCTTATAAAACAGCTATTTTGTATTAGGTATAGATTAGAGTGTATGTTCCCTTAGGGGATTTATCAGAATCTTTAGAGAAGGGACTGTAGTTTGATAAAGCAATTTGTATGTGTAATTTGTCAGGATGTGTAATTTATTTTGGAATATAATAACATGAAATTTTTTTTTTGTAATGTGTCAATGAAGTATATACGTTTGTTTAAGAACTTGAATGGGGCCAGGGCTGGTGGCTCACACCTGTAATCTCAGCACTTTGGGAGGCAAGGGTGGAAGGAATGCTTGAGCCCAAAGCGTTTGAGGCTGCAGTGAGCTGTGATTCCACCACTGCACTCCAGCCTGGGCAACAACAGAGCGAGAGCCTGTCTCAAAAAAAAGAACTTGAACGGACATTAGCATTATTCTTAGTTTTTTGTTGTTGTTGTTGCTTTTTGTGTTTCTGTTTTGTTTTGTTTTGTTTGTTTCTTTCTTTCTTTCTTTTTTTTTTTTTTTTTTTGAGGCAGAGTCTCGCTCTGTCACCAGGCTGGAGAACAGTAACGTGATCTCGGCTCACTGAACCTATGCCTCCCGAGTTCAAGCAATGCCCCTGCTTTAGCCTACCAAGTTGCTGGAACTGCAGGCATGTGCCACCACACCCAACTAATGTTTGCACTTTTAAAAGAGATGGGGTTTCACCATGTTGGCCAGGATAGTCTTGATCTCATGACCTCGTGATCTGCCCGCCTCGGCCTCCCAAAGTGCTGGGATTACAGGTGTGAGCCACTGCGCCCAGACTATTCTTAGTTTTTTGTTTTTGTTTTTGTTTTTTTTGAGACAGAATCTCGCTCTGTCGCCCAGGCTGGAGTGCAGTGATGCGATCTCGGCTCACTGCAACCTCCGCCTCCCAGGTTCACGCCATTCTCCTGCCTCAGCCTCCCGAGTAGCTGGGACTACAGGCGCCCGCCACCACGTCCGGCTGATTTTTTGTATTTTTAATAGAGACGGGATTTCACCATGTTAGCCAGGATGATCTCAAACTCCTGACCTCATGGTCCGCCCACCTCAGCCTCCCAAAGTGCTGGGATTACAGGCGTGAGCCACCGCGCCCGGCCCTATTCTTACTTTTTAGAGGTGGAGTGTCGCTGTGTTGCCCAGGCTGGAATGCAATAGCTATTTTCTCAGGTGCTGTCATATTGTTAGCACCCTACATTGAACTCCTGGGCTTGGGCAATCTTCCTGCCTCACCCTCTGAGTAGCTGGGACTACAGATGTGTGCCCCACTATGCCCACCTGGGACCTTTTTTTTTTTTTTTTTTTTGAGACGGAATCTCGCTCTGTCGCCCAGGCTGGAGTGCAGTGGCGCGATCTCAGCTCCCTGCAAGCTCCGCCTCCCGGGTTCACGCCATTCTCCTGCCTCAGCCTCCCGAGTAGCTGGGACTACAGGCGCCCGCCAACTCGCCCGGCTAGTTTTTTGTATTTTTTAGTAGAGGCGGGGTTTCATCATGTTAGCCAGGATGGTCTCGATCTCCTGACCTCGTGATCCGCCCGTCTCGGCCTCCCAAAGTGCTGGGATTACAGGCTTGAGCCACCGCGCCCGGCCGCCTGGGACATTTTTACTTAGGAATTAATACTCTGGTTACGTGTAAAAATTCAAACAATATGGAAGTATATAAAGTAGTTTTTACCTCTCACAGATAATCACTGTTAATTTAAAATCAGAGGGAACCACTGTTAATAATTTCAAACTAGTATTATACATTAGGGAGAAAAGTATAAGCATGCCTATGTAATACTTTTTGTTCTACTTGGTTTTATTTGCTTAATTTTAAAGATATCTTTCTATATCAATGTATAAGATGTACTTCCTTTGACCTGTTGAATATTTTATCTGCCACAACATATATAGTCGACTCAAAATTTAATGCATTAAACAAGATATATCAAGTACTGTTTGTGTACATTGAAGTTATGGTTCTTTCACATCGTAGCTATCCAGTCAGTTCGCTGCTATTCTCATGGGTCACATGAGACAGATGAGGAGTTTGATGCTCGCTGGGTAACATACTTCAACAAGCCAGATATAGATGCCTGGGAATTGCGTAAAGGTAATTGGAACATAAACATATTTGTCTATTTTTGTGTGTAAATATGAACTGCTTCTGCCCCTTTATTGAGAGCAACTGTTTTGAAAACATGCATCATTTAAACTAGTTACTCCATGCAACTTTCAGTTAGGAAAGTTTATGGCTACCTACAAAGCAGGATTTTAAGGCAGCACTATTGACATTTTGGGCCAGATAGTTCTTTGTTGTAGGGGACTGTCCTTTACACTGTAGGATGTTTAGCATCACCTTTGGCCTCTACCTGCTAGAAGCCAGTACGTACACACTCATACCATGTGACCACCAAAAATGTCTCTAGACATTACCCAGTGTCTCCTGAAAACCACTGCTATAGCAATAAGGCTAGATGAGCAAAAGGTAACAGTTTTGTACATTTCAAAGAATTTACACAGGCCAGGCGTGGTGGCTCACACCTGTAATCCCAGCACTTTGGGAGGCCGAGGCAGGCAGATCACGAGGTCAGGAGATTGAGACCATCCAGGCTAACACAGTGAAACCATGTCTCTACTAAAAATACAAAACAATT
Source organism: Macaca thibetana thibetana (assembly GCF_024542745.1). Taxonomy (NCBI): domain Eukaryota; kingdom Metazoa; phylum Chordata; class Mammalia; order Primates; family Cercopithecidae; genus Macaca; species Macaca thibetana. The sequence goes on along the minus strand of NC_065584.1, from coordinate 159,631,018 downwards.
AGCCGGGCGTGGTGGCGGGCGCCTGTAGTCCCAGCTATTTGGGAGGCTGAGGCAGGAGAATGGCGTGAACCCAGGAGGCAGAGCTTGCAGTGAGCCGAGATCGTGCCACTGCACTCCAGCCTGGGCGACAGAGTGAGACTCCGTCTCAAAAAAAAAAAAGATTAGGCCGGGCGCGGTGGCTCAAGCCTGTAATCCCAGCACTTTGGGATTTTGGGAGGCCGAGACGGGTGGATCACGAGGTCAGGAGATCAAGACCATCCTGGCTAACACGGTGAAACCCCGTCTCTACTAAAAAAATACAAAAACCTAGCCGGGCGCCTGTAGTCCCAGCTACTCGGGAGGCTGAGGCAGGAGAATGGCGAAACCCGGGAGGTGGAGCTTGCAGTGAGCTGAGATCCGGCCACTGCACTCCACTGGGCGACAGAGCGAGACTCCGTCTCAAAAAAAAAAAAAAAATTTTACACAAAGCAGTCATTTGGTTCCCTTCCCCTTTGGGTGATGGTTTAGGTTTTTTATTATTTTTGCATTGTTTTGCCCTGAATAAGTATCTAAGTAAGTTAGAACTTGTGTTTCCTCAATTTGCAGATGCACACTTAGCATGAGTAAATTGTATTAAGTGTAGGGTAATTTATCTCAGACCAAAAATTCAGTCTCAATGACTGCATCATATTCACTGGTATCCTTTGTTTAAATATTTTAAAGTAATAAAAGCAAGAAACCTAAATGCTTTAAACTTCTCTGCAGAAATGTAATGATTCCCTTTTGCTACAACCAGTAGAATTCTTACTGAACAATCTGGAGTAGAAATAATAAAAAGAACAATTATGTGTTCCCATTAAAAGAATCTTAAATTTTATGATGTGTCATTTTGTGCAGATCTGAAAGTAATCATGCCCAATCATTTTCTGGTTGAATGTTTATGAGTCTGTATACTAATGTTTCTCTATAATATCTCCTTAATGTCCTCATTTAGGCTTCATTAACTCTCCTTACTCATTTATCTGCCTGTTTTTAGGCTATTTTCCAGTTGAATCTCTTTTATTTTGGTTTTTTGTTTGTTTGTTTTGTGTGAGACTGAGTTTCTCTTATTGCCCAGGCTAGAGTGCAATGGCGCGATCTCAGCTCACTGCAACCACCACCTCCCGGGTTCAAGTGATTCTTCTGCCTCAGCCTCTCGAGTAGCTGGGATTACAAGCATGCGCCACCACGCCCGGCTAATTCTGTATCTTTAATAGAGATGGGTTTCTCCATGTTGGCAAGGCCGGTCTTGAACTCCAAACCTCAGGTGATCTGCCCACCTCAGCCTCCCAAAGTGCTGGGATTACAGGCATGCGCCACCACGCCCGGCTAATTCTGTATCTTTAATAGAGATGGGTTTCTCCATGTTGGTCAGGCTGGTCTTGAACTCCAAACCTCAGGTGATCTGCCCACCTCAGCCTCCCAAAGTGCTGGGATTACAGGCGTGAGCTACTGGGCCCAGCCTTGAAGCTCTTTTAAAGCATCCAAAATGTGTTCATTGTACTAAGAGCTAAAGATAGGAGGGCCGGGTGGGGTGACTTACGCCTGTAATCCCAGCACTTTGGGAGGCCAGCGCAGGTGGATCACGAGGTCAGGAGTTCAAGACCAGCTGGGTCAAGATGCTGAAACCCCGTCTCTACTAAAAATACGAAGATTAACTGGGCGTGGTGGCACCCGCCTGTAATCCCAGCTACTTGGTAGGCTGAGGCAGGATAATCGCTTGAACCCGGGTGGCAGAGGTTGCAGTGAGCTGAGGTGGAGCCACTGAACTCCATCCTGGGCGAAAGAGCAAGACTCCGTCTCCAGAAAGAAAGTTAGGAGTTGAAAATGACTCTCTTGTTTGAAAAGAAACCAGCTAATTATTATGAAAATAGTGTTTGCATTTAAGAAAACTCTTAGGGTTTTTTATGGCCAGGAGCTGTGGCTCACGCCTGTAATCGCAACATTTTGGGAGGCCAAGGCAGGCAGATCACCTGAGGTCGGGAGTTTGAGACCAGCCTGACCAACATGGAGATACGCCTGTTCTATTAAAAATACAAAATTAGGCCGGGCGCAGTGGCTCAAGCCTGTAATCCCAGCACTTTGGGAGGCCGAGACGGGCGGATCATGAGGTCAGGAGATCGAGACCATCCTGGCTAACACAGTGAAACCCCGTCTCTACTAAAAATACAAGAAAATTAGCCGGGCGAGGTGGCGGGCGCCTGTAGTCCCAGCTACTCGGGAGGCTGAGGCAGGAGAATGGCGTGAACCCGGGGGAGCGGAGCTTGCAGTGAGCCGAGATCGCGCCACTGCACTCCAGCCTGGGGCACAGAGCAAGACTCCGCGTCAAAAAAAAAAAAAAAAAACAAAAAAAACAAAATTAGCTGGGCGTGGTGGCACACACCTGTAATCCCAGCTACTCAGGAGGCTGAGACAGGAGAATCGCTTGAACCCGGGAGGCGGAGGTTGTGGTGAGCTGAGATCACACCATCGCACTCCAGCCTGGGCAACAAAAGCAAAACTCGGTCTCAAAGAAGGAAAAAAAAACTCAGGGTTTTTTCCTTCAATCTGCGTGCTGTTGCGTGCTTTCTTTCCATTAATTCACTTAGGGAGATCCACTGTGATCTTATTATCTAGAATTTGTTAAAGGTAGATTTCTCTCATTTTATAGATAAGAGAATGGAGACCCAGACACATAAGATCATACGTCAGTGATTCAGTAAAAATGTAAATAACTTATAGTTTAAGTGAGGCTCTTTGAGGTTGACATGGCCCTTCTTTTTAATTTTGCAGGGATAAACACACTTGTTACCTATGATCTGGTTCCAGAGCCCAAAATCATTGATGCTGCTTTGCGGGCATGCAGACGGTTAAATGATTTTGCTAGTACAGTTCGTATCCTAGAGGCTGTTAAGGTCAGTGAAATAATAATGCTAAAATTGTTCTGTAAATGAGTGGGCTATTGCTGAGGTATCAGCATATTCTATATTTTTGAATTTGTTAAAATGCCTAAAATGAGTCTTTATATAACTAGAAGGAATGTACATTGCAGTTAAAATCTTTCTAGAGGCTACTTTGGCAGCATTTATTCAAGGCCTTACAAATTGTACATGACACACTTTTGTTCAGCAATTCCATTTAAGAATTTATCTTTTTTCTTTTCTCTCTCTCTTTTTCTTTTTCTTTTTTTTTTCTTTTTTTTTTTTTTTTAGAATTTATCTTGGCCGTGTGTGGTGGTTCACGCCTGTAATCCCAGTACTTTGGGAGGCCGAGGCGGGTGGATCACCTGACGTCAGGAGTTTGAGACCAGCCTGGCCAATATAGTGAAACCCTGTCTCTACTAAAAATATAAAAAGTAGCCAGGCGTGATGGTGCATGCCTGTAATCCCAGCTACTCAGGAGGCCGAGGCAGGAGAATCACTTGAACCCGGGAGGCGGAGGTAGCAGTGAGCTGAGATCGCGCCATTGCACTCCAGCCTGGGCAACAAGAGAGAAACTCCGTCTCTTAAAAAAAAAAGAATTTATCAAGGAACAATTAAGGGTATATAAAGATTTAACTACAAAGTGTATTCATCTTCTTGCTATTTGTCATAAGAAATGTTAGGAATTCTTAAGAGGTAACTTCCCAGAACTGGTTATACTACACAACTATTGATACTGTAGAAATGTGTTTGACTTTAAACATATTTGCGTGTGCTGGGCGCGGTGGCTCATGCCTGTAATCCCAGCAATTTTGGGAGACGGAGGTGGGTGGATCCCCTCAGGTCAGGAGTTCGAGACCAGCCTGACCAACATGGAGAAACCCCATCTCTACTGAAAATAAAAAGTTAGCCGGGCGTGGTGGTACATGCCTATAATCCCAGCAACTCGGGAGGCTGAGGAAGGAGAATTGCTTGAACTCAGGAGGCAGAGGTTACAGTGAGCCGAGATGGCACCATTGCACTCCAGCCTGGGCAACAAGAAAGAAAAACTCCGTCTCGGCCGGGTGCAGTGACTCACGCCTGTAATCCCAGCACTTTGGGAGGCCGAGGCGGGCGGATCATGAGGTCAGGAGATCAAGACCATCCTGGCCAACATGGTGAAACCCCGTCTCTACAAAAAGAAATACAAAAAATTAGCTAGGCATGGTGGCAGGCGCCTGAGGCAGGAGAATGGCATGAACCCAGGAAGCGGAGCTTGCAGAGATTGTGCCACTACACTCCAGCCTGGGCGACAGAGCCAGACTCTTGTCTCAAAAAAAAAAAAAAACAGAGAAACTCCATCTCAAAAAAATACATATACATTATATTAAAACATAGGAGGATATATACCAATTTTCCTCCCTCTTATTTGGTTATAATTTCTGAGTTTATATATTTTTTTGAGACAGAGTCTTGCTCTGTCGCCCGGTCTAGAGTGTAGTGGCGTGATCTTAGCTCACTGCCACATCTGTCTCCTGGGTTCAAGTGATTCTTCTGCCTCAACCTCCCGAATAGCTGGGATTACAGGCACCCGCCACCACGCCCAGCTAGTTTTTTTTTTTTTTTTTTGAGACGGAGTCTCGCTTTGTCGCCCAGGCTGGAGTGCAGTGGCCGGATCTCAGCTCACTGCAAGCTCCGCCTCCCGGGTTTACGCCATTCTCCTGCCTCAGCCTCCCGAGTAGCTGGGACTACAGGCGCCCACCACCTCGCCCGGCTAGTTTTTTGTATTTTTAGTAGAGACGGGGTTTCACCATATTAGCCAGGATGGTCTCGATCTCCTGACCTCGTGATCCGCCCGTCTCGGCCTCCCAAAGTGCTGGGATTACAGGCTTGAGCCACCGCGCCCGGCCAGTTTTTTTATTTTTTAATAGAGATGGGGTTTCACCAGGTTGGTCAGGCTGATCTTGAACTCCTGACCTCAGGTGATCCACCACCTCAGCCTCCCAAAGTGGTGGGATTACAGGCGTGAGCCACGCTGCCCAGCTGAGTTTTTTTGTAATAAATACATTGCATTTTTAAAAATACAATTTTAAAAAGTACAATTAAGGAGCTCTAGAGTTTTTTGAAGGCAGAAGAAGAACAACTTGGCACTTTTTTTTGTTTTTTTGAGACAGAGTTTCACTCTTGTTGCCCAGGCTGGAGTGCAATGGCGTGATCTTGGCTCTCTGCAACCACCACCTACCTACCAAGTTCAAGCGATTCTCCTGCCTCAGCCTCCCGTGTACCTGGGATTACAGACAAATTTTACCACGCCTGGCTAATTTTGTATTTTTAAGAGACGGGGTTTCTCCATGTTGGTCAGGTTGGTCTCAAACTCCCAACCTCAGTTGATCCGCCCACCTCAGCCTCCCAAAGTGCTGGGATTAGTCATGAGCCACCACGCCCAGCCGACACTTTCTTAGTTCTTTTGACTTTTTATTAATTCCTGAGGAATCTTGTGACAGCACAGGTGTAACTATAACAGTGAATAGTCTCCAGCCCTGGATATATGTATTCTCAAAGTACAGCTTTCCATGAAAAGATACTATGGTCTGGGTCGGGCGCGGTGGCTCAAGCCTGTAATCCCAGCACTTTGGGAGGCCGAGACGGGCAGATCATGAGGTCAGGAGATCGAGACCATCCTGGCTAACCCAGTGAAACCCCGTCTCTACTAAAAAATACAAAAAACTAGCCGGGCGAGGCGGCGGGCGCCTGTAGTCCCAGCTACTCGGGAGGCTGAGGCAGGAGAATGGCGTGAACCCGGGAGGCGGAGCTTGCAGTGAGCTGAGATCCGGCCACTGCACTCCAGCCTGGGCGACAGACCGAGACTCCGTCTCAAAAAAAAAAAAAAAAAAAAAGATACTATGGTCTGTAAAAAAAGAAACTCAAGGTCTGTTAACTGCGAAAGTGTGACATTACTTTATCTATAATGGGTAAGATAATTAAGGGTTCTGTAGGCTATCAATCCATTCAACACTGGTAGTTAATTCAGTTAGGGTCTCAAATTGGAAGCAAATGAAAAAACTTTTCCCGTGTTAACTTAATTATTCGTGTTGCCTGCTGGGCATGTCTAATTGCCTTCACAAAATTCTGTCATCACTACCTTCTTTTCCAGCAATTCTAGACTTTAAGATGTTTTTTCTGGATTTAGTCCAATTGCAGTTATTCTCAAGGTATCTCAAAAACCTCCCTTAAACAGTACATATATAAGTTGCCCTCTTTATTTTTATTTATTTATTTATTTATTTTATTTTTTATTTTTTTGAGACGGAGTCTTGTTCTGTCACCCAGGCTGGAGTGCAGTGCCACGATCTCAGCTCACTCCAACCTCTGCCTCCCTGGTTCAAGCAATCCCAAGTAGCTGGGATTACAGGGGCATGCCACCACACCTGGCAAATTTTTGTATTTTTAGTAGAGACCGGGTTTCACCATGTTGGTCAGGATGGTCTCAAACTCCTGACCTTGTGATCCACCTGCATCAGCCTCCCAAAGTGCTGGAATTACAGGCATGAGCCACAGCACCCAGCAAGTTGCCCTATTTATTGAACAAATGTGTTAACTTAAAAGTAGATGACCTTTTTTTTTTTTTTTTTTTTGAGACAGTCTTGTTCTGTCACCCAGCCTGGAGTGCAGTGGCGTGATCTCGACCCACTGCAACCTCTGCCTCCCAGGTTCAAGCCGATTCTCCTGCCTCAGCCTCCCGAGTAGCTGAGGTTACAGGCATGTGCCACTACACCTGGCTGATTTTTGTATTTTTAGTAGAGACGGGGTTTCACCATGTTGGCCAGGCTGGTCTCAAACTCCTGACCTCAAGTGATCCACCTGCCTCGGCCTCCCAAAGTGCTGGGATTATAGGCATGAGCCACTGCGCCCAGCTGATGACCTGTATTATTAATTCTGCCCTGCTTGCCTCTGCATATGTAATTAAAAGCATTTTTTAAGTTCATTTCATGAATTAATAGACATGGCTTTTGAGAGTTAAATGTGAATATTCTTTTTGCCATCAGGACAAAGCAGGACCTCATAAGGAAATCTACCCCTATGTCATCCAGGAACTTAGACCAACTTTAAATGAACTGGGAATCTCCACTCCAGAGGAACTGGGCCTTGACAAAGTGTAAACCCCATGGGTAAGCGAGAAACCACTGAAGAAGGCAGGAAAACAATCCAGAGAGGTGTGGGTGGATGACATTTAAGTGTGCTGTGGTAAGACCTTTCAGTGTTCTTGTTAGGGACTACAGGATGCATGCCACCTCACCTGGCTAGTTTTTGTATTTTTTAGTAGAGACAGGGTTTCACCATGTTGGCCAGGCTCGTCTCAAACCCCTGACCTCGTGATCTGCCTGCCTTGGCCTCTCAAAGTGCTGGGATTACAGGCTTGAGCCACTGTGCCTGGCATCATTGTTTTCTTATGGGTATAAAGGCAAAAGCCACCTTAATTAAAGAAAAATCTTTATAAAATATTTTAGCCATAAACAGTAGCATAGTACAGGGAGTCTGTGTACACATATCCAGATTTTCAGATACTTTTATTGTTGCCACATTTGCTTTGGTGTTTTTAAAGTATTTCTGTTTGGGGTGGGCATTGTGGCTCATGCCTGTAATCGCAGCTTTTTGGGAGGCCAAGGCGGGCAGATCACAAGGTGAGGAGTTCAAGACTAGCATGGTGGAACCTTGTCTCTACTAAAAATACAAAATTTAGCCGAGTGTGGTGGCATGCACCTTTAGTCCTAGCTACTCAGGAGGCCAAGGCAGGAGAATCGCTTGAACCCAGGAGGCAGAGGTTGCAGTGAGCCGAGACTGCGCCATTGTACTCCAGCCTGGGTGACAGAGTAAGACTGTGTCTCCAAAAAAAAAGAAGAACTTGGCTGGCAACAATGGCTCATGACTGTAAGCTCAGCATTTTGGGAGGCTAAGGTGGGAGGATTGCTTGAGTTCAGGAGTTTGAGACCGGCCTGAGCAACATAGTGAGACCCTGTCTCTGTTAGTTAATTAAATACATACATACATACATACGTACATACTACAAACAAAAATACTCAGAATTCAAGAAATTTTTATATTCAGTCTTCCTGTTGAGAAACTGAACAGAAAATGCCTAAAACTTTGTCATCTACTTTTAGGATTTTTTTTTTTTTTTTTGAGAGAGTCTCACTCTGTCACCCAGGCTGGAGTGCAGTGGCACGATCTTGGCTCACTGAACCTCCGCCTCCCAGGTTCAAACTGATTCTTGTACCTCAGCCTCCTAAGTAGCTGAGCTTATAGGCATGAGCCACCATGCCTGGCTAATTTTTGTATTTTTAGTAGAGACTGGGTTTCACCATGTTGGCCAGGCTGGTCTTGAAATCCTGACCTCAGGTGATCCACCCACCTTAGCCTCCCAAAGTGCTGGGATTACAGGCGTGAGCCACCGTGCCCAGCTGGGATCTCGTTTTAAAGCTTGCTTTAAAGGAGTGGTATTTTTGTTTGCTTTTATTTAATTTATTTATTTATTTTTAATTTTGTTATAGAGACAGGGTCTCACAATGTTGCCCAGGCTGTTCTCAAACTCCTGGGCTCAAGTGATCCCTCCACCTTGGCCTTCCAAATTATTTGGGTTTCAGGTGTGAGCCAAAAGCAATGGTCTTTTCATTTTATCTTTGTCCCCCTCCTCACCAGCACAGCCTCCCTGAAGTAGCTCATCTTTATAATATATGCAATGGTTTTGACTTCTATGAGTACTTACAGAAAACTAGTTGTGCAGAATGGAAATTTTCCTAGTTATACTTTTGAAGCTCTTGCTTGCTTGTTTTGTTGTTGTTGTTTTGAGACGGAGTCTCACTCTGTCATCCAGGCTGGAGTGCAGTGGCAAGACCTCTGCTCACTGCAACCTCTGCCTCTCAGGTTCAAACAATTCTCATGCGTCAGCCTCCCTAGTAGCTGGGATTACAAGTGCCCACCACCATGCCCGGTTCATTTTTGTATTTTTATTAGAGACCAGGTTTCGCCACGTTGGCCAGTCTGGTCTTGAACTCCTGACTTCAGGTGATCCGCCTGCCTCAGCATCCCAAAGTGCTGGGATTATAGGTGTGAGCCACCGTGTCTGGCCCTGTGGTTCATATTCTATAATAGACTCCTAAAAGTTTGTTTTAGTTTTATTTAGTATTATTCCGAGGGGTCTAGGAGATCTTTTTTATGTAAGATATATTCTAGCTATACTGACTTTTTCTTTTTCTTTTTTTTTTTCTTTTTTTTTGGAGACAGAGTCTTGGCTCTGTTGTCCATGCTAGAGTGCAATGAAGCGATCTTGGCCCATTGCAACCTCCGCCTCCCGGTTGAAGCGATTCTTGTGCCTTAGCCTCCCGAGTAGCTGGGACCACAGGCGTGGGCCACTACACCAGGCTAATTTTTTGTATTTTAGTAGAGACGGGGTTTCACTGTGTTGCCCAGAGTGGTCTCGAACTGCTAAGCTCAGGCAATCTACTCGCCTCGGCTTCCCAAAGTGCTGGCATTACAGGCGTGAGCCACTGTGTCTGGCCCCAAAAAAAATATTTTTGAAAAATGGCAGGCTGGGTGCGGTGGCTCAAGCCTGTAATCCCAGCACTTTGGGAGGCCGAGACGGGCGAATCACGAGGTCAGGAGATCGTGACCATCCTGGCTAACACGGTGAAACCCCGTCTCTACTAAAAAATACAAAAAACTAGCCAGGCGAGGTGGCGGGTGCCTGTAGTCCCAGCTACTCAGGAGGCTGAGGCAGGAGAATGGCGTAAACCCGGGAGGCGGAGCTTGCAGTGAGCTGAGATCTGGCCACTGCACTCCAGCCTGGACGACAGAGCCAGACTCCGTCTCAAAAAAAAGAGAAAAATGGCAACTACTGAGTGCTTTTCTGATTGGGAAGGAAGTACCAATGGTATAAACAACAAAAAAACCACAAAGCTAGTCCCCTTGTGGGTTGACAGTAGGCAGGATTAAGTAAGAGCAGTAAAGGGTACAGAGAGACGGTAATTTCCCTGGTTGTAGCGCTAATGGTTATTTTTAAAAGATTTCTACCTTTTCTTTATTCTTTTCCCGGCTAATTCTTTGTGTTTTCTCTTACAGATGGGCTTCCCCACGGATTTATTGACACTGCTACTTGAGTGTGAACAGTTACCTGGAAATACTGATGATAACATATTACCTTATTTGAACAAGTTTTCCTTTATTGAGTACCAAGCCATGTAATGGTAACTTGGACTTTAATAAAAGGGAAATGAGTTTGAACTGAAATTAGGTATTTGTTTCATGTGTTTGCATTAATAAGCAGAAAATTAAGTGCCGTATTGGTTTCATGGTTTTGTTGGCCTCTCACATGCTGAGAGAACTGTGTTAATTCTCTGGAAATCATCTGACATGAAAATCAGTTTCATTAATATGTTTGGGTGCCCTAGCTGGTAAAGTAGCTGAAAGCCAGAAGTCGTTTATATAGAATTTTCTTGTTGACACCCTAGGCTTAGGGGACTGGTTGTCTGTGGGGATGGATCAAATTATGTACCTTTCCAAAACAGGTTTTAATGATGTTTAAAAGTGGTCACTGAGATAGTCTTGAGGATGTGCTATGCAGTAGCCAAGCCCTCTTATATTGTGTTCCTCTCTTAGTGCTCCTTTCCTTCCCTACCTGTTCTTCCCTTGCAGTGGTGTATTAGCCTTGGACATTAAAACATTTGCTTTGTAAATTTGGAGGCATTCTGATTAAACAGCTGAGTAAAACAAATCCTGCTTGTGTTAGAAGCACCATAATACTAGAACTAGTTGCTGGATAAAGAGGTTCTAGATCTGGGTCACTTCAGTATAGCCAGTCCAGACTGCAGTGTCAGGGAAATCGGATTAATATTAGCTTGAAATTCAGATGTCTGGCCAGGCGTGGTGGCTCATGCCTGTAATCCCAGCACTTTGGGAGGCCCAGGCAGGCGGATCATGAGGTCAGGATATTGAGACCATCCTGGCTAACACGGTGAAACCCCGTCTCTAGTAAAAATACAAAAAATTAGCTGGGCGTGGTGGCAGGTGCCTGTAGTCCCAGCTACTCGGGAGGCTGAGGCAGGAGAATGGCATGAACCTGGGAGGCGGAGCTTGCACTGAGCCAAGATCGCACCACTGCACTCCAGACTGGGTGACAGAGCAAGACTCTGTCTCAAGAAAAAAAAAAAATTCAGATATCTTCTCTCCTAGAGCCATGTAAGGGATTGTAATTAAAATCAGTTTTGGTGAAGTTCTAATACTTTGAGACCTTTTATAAAACCCCCCTGCCCAGTTTTTAAGAAGTAGAAATGTGAAATAAACTAAAATGGCACATACGTTTAATGTATAGTTGGTAGGCTGTGGTTCTTAGGTTTGGTCCCACTGTGGGCCAGTGCTTTCCTCCTCACTGCAAAATGAGTAAAAATGGTCTCTGTTCCTCATGTCATGGGAGGAGCAAAGGAAGGAACATAGGTTCACAGTTATTTATGAGGGTGAGATAAATGCTGTGATGGTCTTCATGCTACAAAAATTTATTGAACACCTACTGTATAACAAACATGCCAGGCACTGAAGGTAAAGCAGTGAACAGGAGAGACAGTGAATATTGGAACCTGGAGACACTGGAGGTAGGGATAAAACTTAGGCACAGTGTAGTTATAACTTAATGGGGATTTTGAATTAGGGTAGTAGCCATAGGAATGGAAAGGGATGAATTTTGAGAATCACATTATTGAGGTTTGTTGATAACTAATTTGATGAGGGGAAATGAGAACTCTGGGAAGGCCATCTTGAGATTTGAGTGGTGGTGCCATTCATACAGGAGTCAGCAAAAGGAGGAGCTTGATGCAGAGTGGAGAAATTGCTACATGTGATTCTGGATCTGTTAAATTTCAGACATCAATGCGCAAGTTACGCCAAGAGCTCTGAAAAGAGACTGAGACTAGAGAAAAGAATTTAAGGTTTGAAAGAGCAAAAATTAAGACTTCCAAGAAGACTGTTTGGAGGCAGATGTGAACTAGGTTGAAGTCTGAAATTGTGGGAGCAGGTACATTTAGAGTGAAAGAAGAGAGCAACATTAGTAAGGTATAACTTATATGCAGCCAAGTATGCAATTTTTTTTTTTTTTTTTTGAGACGGAGTATCGCTCTGTCGCCCAGGCTGGAGTGCAGTGGCGGGATCTTGGCTCACTACAAGCTCTGCCTCCCAGGTTCACGCCATTTTCCTGCCTCAGCCTCCTGAGTAGCTAGGACTACAGGCGCCAGCCACCACGCCCAGCTAATTTTTTGTATGTTTAGTAGAGATGGGGTTTCACCATCTTAGCCAGGATGGTCCCGATCTCCTGATGTCGTGATCCGCCCTCCTCGGCCTCCCAAAATGCTGGGATTACAGGCATGAGCCACCACGCCTGGTGTAAATCTTAAAGTATGTAGCTTGAGATTTTACATGTGTATACCTGTGAAATGCTGAATGGAGCCATTTTTGTGAGGATTAAATGACACTAAATGAAGCTAGTAAGCAAATACCGATGCTCAACAATTTTTTTTTTTTTTTTTTTTTAAAGACAGAGTGTCACTCTGTTGCCCAGGTTGGAGTGCAGTGGCATGATTTTGGCTCACTACAACGTCCCCCTCCTGGGTTCAAGCGATTCTTGTGCCTCAGCCTCCCAAGTAGCTGGGATTACAGGCATGCACCACCATGCACTGCTAATTTTTGTAATTGTAGTAGAGATGGGATTTCACCATGTTGGCCAGGCTGGTGTCGAACTCCTGACCTCAGGTGATCCACCTGCCTCGGCCTCCCAAAGTGTTGGGATTACAAGCATGAGCCATCGCACCCGGCCAGATGCTCAAGAAATTTTAATTTATTGGCCATGTTTTTGTGGGCGGTTGAGGCCAAATTGCAGGAGGCGAAGGAGTGATCTTAGGCAATGAGGGTGATTTGAAAGATGGTGAGGGTTGAGGCATTGGCCTTTTACAAGCAGAAGATTTAGTATGTAGCTGGATAGAACTAGTAGATGGAAAGTGTTCTTGTTGCCTTTGCCTTTTTTTAAAATGTGTTTTTGTTTCGTTTTGAGATGGTCTTGCTCTAACACAGGCTGGAGTGCAGTGATGCGATCATGGCTTAATGTGGCCTCGACTTCCTGGGCTCCAACAATCCTTCCATCTTAGCCTCCAGAGTAGCTGGGACCACAGGCATGCACCACCACACCCGGCTGATTTTTGTGGTTCTGGTCTCATGTTGCCCAGGCTGGCGTCAAATTCCTGAGTACAAGCTCTCTGCCTGCCTTGGCTTCCCAGAGTGCTAGGATTACAGGTGTGAGCCACCACAGCCGGCCTCCTTTGTATCTTAGGTAAGGTTGAGATTTCAATGTTTTGTTTTACCTGATTCACTCATCTATACCCTTAGAAGGAAACAGGTACTCTGGTAAGGTTTGTTTTTTTTTTTTTTTTTTTTTTTTTTTGTTTTTTGAGACGGAGTCTTGCTCTGGCGCCCAGGCTGGAGTGCAGTGGCACGATCTTGGCTCACTGCAACCTCTGCCTCCCAGGTTCAAGCGATTCTCCTGCCTCAGCCTCCCAAGTAGCTGGGATTATGGGCACGTGCCACCACGCCTGGCTAATTTATTACAGCTTTGGTAGAGACGGGGTTTCACCATGTTGGCTGGACTGGTCTTGAACTCCTAGCCTCAAGTGATACGACCCACCTCACCCTCCAAAGTGCTGGGATTACAAGCGTGAGCTACTGTGCCTGGCCTGCTCTAGGAATTTTTACTTTTTTTTTTTTTTTTTTTTTTTTTTTTTTTTTTTTTGAGACGGAGTCTCGCTCTGTTGCCCAGGCTGGAGCACGGTGGTGCGATATCAGCTCACTACAACCTCCACCTCCTGGGCTCAAGCAGTCCTCCTATCTCAGCCTCTGAGGAGCTGGTACTACAGATGCATGCTACCACGCCCAGCTTATTTTTGTTATTTTTTTGTAAATCATGTTGCCCAGGCTGGTATGGATTGGTTTTTTTTTTGTTTTGTTTTGTTGTGTTTTTTTTTTTTTTTTTTTTGAGACAGAGTTTTGCTCTGTCGCCCAGGCTAGAGTGCAGTGGCGCGATCTCTGCTCACTGTAAGCTCCACCTCCTGGGTTCACACCATTTTCCTGCCTCAGCCTCCCGAGTAGCTGGGACTACAGGCGCCTGCCACCTGGTGTATTTTTAAATGGTTGAAAAATCAATGAAAAGTATTTTAGCCAGGCGCAGTGGCTCATGCCTGTAATCCCAGCACTTTGGGAGGCCAAGGCGGGTGGATCATGACATCAGGAGTTCGAGACCAGCCTGGCCGGTATGGTGAAACCCTGTCTCTACTAAAAATACAGAAATTAGCTGGGCATAGTGGCGCGCACCTGTAGTCACAGCTACTCGGGAGGCTGAGGCAGAAGAATCGTTTGAACCCGAGAGGTGGAGGTTGCAGTGAGCCGAGATCGTGCCACTGTACTCCAGGCTGGGCAACAGCGTGAGACTCCGACTCAAAAAAAAAATTTTTTTTCATAATGTATAAAAATTATATGAAATTCAGAATATGATCCGGGCGCGGTGGCTCACACCTGTAATCCCAGCACTCTGGGAAGCTGAGGCGGGCGGATCACAAGGTCAGGAGATCGAGACCATCCTGGCTAACTTGGTGAAACCCCATCTCTACTAAAAATATAAAAAATTAGCTGGGCGTGGTGGCCGGTGCCTGTGGTCCCAGCTACTCGGGAGGCTGAGGCAGAAGAATCGTGTGAACCTGGAAGGTGGAGGTTGCAGTGAGCCGAGATTGCGCCACTGCACTCCAGCCTGGGCAACAGGGCGAGACTCCGTCTCAAAAAAAAAAAAAAAAAAAAAAAAAAATTCAGAATATGGTGTCCGTAAATAAGGTTTTATTGGAACACAGTCACACTCCCTGTTCATTTACATATTATCTGTGGCTTCTTTTTTTTTGCTTTTTAGTAAATTATGGTAAGATCATACATAAAATTTGCCATCTTGATGAATTTTTAGTTTGTAGTTCAGTGGCATTAGGTACATTCACATTGTGCCTTATGCATGGCTGCTTTTGCATTAAAATGACATAGTGTAATTGGACCAGTGAGTACTTACTATTTGCCTGTTTACAGAAAGTTTGCCCACCCTTAATCTAAAATAATAGAAATAATTTTCACAAGAAGCAAACTTAGAAAAATCACAAGGCATGTTACTAGGAGGCAAAAGTGACTAGATAAATTCAATCTACTGGTGATTTTGTCTCATCAGACTTTCTTCACACACATACCCATCAGGCAAATTCAATCAACTCCTTTGCTGTGCTGGAGAAAGTAGGTACATCTTGGCCAGGCACAGTGGCTCACGCCTGTAATCCCAGCACTTTTGAAGGCTGAGGCAAGTGGATCACCTGAGGTCCGAGGTTTGAGACCAGCCAGCCAACACAGTGAAACGCCATCTCTACTAAAAATACAAAAAATTAGCTGGGTGTGGTGGTGAGCACCTATAATCCCAGCTACTCGGGAGGCTAAGGCAGGAGAATCGCTTGAACCTGGGAGGCAGAGGTTGCAGTGAGCCGAGATCATGCCATTGCACTCCAGCCTGGGTAACAAGAGTGAAACTCCATCTCAAAAAAAAAAAAAAAAAAAGTAGGTACATCTAGTAGGTGGATCCTAGCTCTACCTAAAGAAGCAGATGGGCCAGGTGCAGTGGCTCACGCCTGTAATCCCAGCACTTTGGGAGGCTGCGGCGGGTGGATCATGAGGTCAGGAGTTCAAGACCAGCCTGCCCAACATGGTGAAACCCCATCTCTACAAAAATACAAAATTAGCTGGGCGTGGTGATGCACGCCTGTAGTCCCAGCCACTCGGGAGGCTGAGGCAGGAGAACTGTTTGAACCTGGGAGGCAGAGGTTGCAGTGAGCCGAGATCGTGCGACTGCACTCCAGCCTGGCGACAGAGCGAGACTCTGTCTCAAACAAAGAAGTAGATGATAAATATGAGGATCCTTCCACAGCTTGACTTGGATGGACAGGGCTTCTACCCTAGATGGGGTCTCTAGCCTTTTTCTTTCCTACACTTTGTTTTAGTAAATTTCAAAGCAATTAATAGTTTGTCACATTTGTTTATATGTTATATATCTACAGACGTTACTTCACCCCTGAATACTTCAGCAAAAATCTGAGAAAAAGGACTTTTGCCTCCTACATAAACACAATTCCGTTCTATTCTAAGAAGTTTAGCATCAGGCTGGGCACAGTGGGTCACGCCTATAACCCCAGCACTTTGGGAGGCCGAGGCGGGTGGATCACTTGAGGTCGGGAGTTCGAGACCAGGCTGACCAACATGGAGACACCCCGTCTCTACCAAAACTACAAAAATTAGCTGGGCGTGGTAGCTCATGCCTGTAATCCCAGCTACTCGGGAGGCTGAGGCAGGAGAATCGCTTGAACCCAGAAGGCGGAGGTTGCAGTGAGCCGAGATCGTGCCATTGCACTCCAGCCTGGGCAACAAGAGTAAAACTCTATCTCAAAAAAAAAAAAAAAAAGAAAAAAGAAAAAATTTAGCTTCAAATACATACAGTCCACATTTCTGAAGAGTCCAGGCCACTTGTAGAATGTCCTGTAATCTTCCTGTGTCTGTTTCCTAATTATTCAAATCCAGCTAAACATTTTTGGCAAAAATACTATGTGAAATTCCAATTGTATCCCCTCAGGAGGGACATGATGTCAGTTTGTCCCCATGTCTTTTTATTACATACACCTACCAGCTGATGGAAGGCAGCATAATGTAGCAGTAAGATGAGAAAATGGGGTTTGGATTCAGACTTGTGTTCAAATCCTAGTCTACTGTATAACAGCCATATGGCTGTATAAGTTGCCCACCTTTCCCGTCCTTTGGTTTCCTTATCTAAAAATGGGAGCCACCTCACAGGGATATAACAAGAATGAAAAGTGAGCAGATTATATCCTATTTGTTATAATCATTTTTTTGGTCGTGCTTGGGAAAATGGCTTAAGCCTAGTCATTTTCTCCTAAGCTTTGTTAACTATCACTTCAGTTTTTCCTGGCTGTTTGTTTAATTGGATGCCAGAGAGCTTGTCCTTAGCAGCACAGTCTATTAGTCTATAGTCACATTTTGTGGTAGTATTGTTTAGTTTGCCATTTTCCTGCATTGGAGAAGTTTAGTTGAACGCCAAGTAAGATGACTGTGCTGGGCTTGGCCTTTGTCTTAAACGGGTTTAGTGTTTAGTAGGTGTTTAGTGTATTGCTGTAAAGGGATACCTGAGGCTAGGTAATTTATAAAGGGGCCAGGCACAGTAGCTCATGCCTGTAATCCCAGTGCCTTGGGAGGCCAAGGCAGGAGGATTACTTGAGGCCAGGAGTTCAAGACCAGGCTGGGCCACATAGTGAGATCTCCATCTCTACAAAAAAAATTTAAAAACCAGGTACAGTGGTATGTACCTATAGTCCCAGCTACTCAGAAAGGTGAGATGGGATGATTGCTTGGGCCCAGGAGTTCAAGGATTCAGTAAGCTATGATCATAGCACTGTACTCCAGCTTGGGCAACAGGGCAAGACCCCATCTCTTAACAAAAAAAGTTTATTAGGCCGGGCGCGGTGGCTCACGCCTGTAATCCCAACACTTTGGGAGGCCAAGGTGGGCGGATCACCTGAGGTCAGGAGTTCGAGACCAGCCTGACCAACATGGAGAAACCCCATTTCTACTAAAAATACAAAATTAGCTGGGCATGGTGGTGCATGCCTGTAATCCCAGCTACTCGGGGGGCTGAGCCAGGAGAATCGCCTGAACTGAGGAAGTGGAGGTTGGGGTGAGCCGAGATCCTGCCATTGCACTCCAGCCTGGGCAACAGGAGTGAAACTTGATCTTAAAAAAAAAAAAAAAAAAAAAAAAGTTTATTAACTCACAGTTCTTTTGGTTATACAAGAAGCATGGAACTGGCATCTACTTAGCTTCTGGTGAGGGCCTCAGGCTGCTTCCACTCATGGCTGAAGGCAGAGGGGAGCAGACTTGAGCAGAAATCACTTGGTGAGAGAGGAAGCAAGAGGAAGGGGAGATACTAGTCTCTTTAATATCCAGCTCTCTTGAGATGATGGGGCCACCTTTTCCTGGCCAGTTTATCCTGACCTATTCTGAATCCACCAAGGCCCTGAATCTCAGCTACATCTCCTCCTCTGCCTCCTCCTCTACCCCACAGACAAAGTGTTCATTCCTTTCTGAAGAACAGGCTGAGACCTTCCTGAGACCTGCTCTTTCTGGAGCCTCTGATGTTCCCTGTATGGTTCTCCACATGCCTCCTTCCTGGCTCTTTTCCCTATTGAGGAATCAGCTTCAATGTGTGATCTTCACTGATGACACAGCTCAGCACAGACCTGCCTGCTTCTCATCTATCTCAAGTAATTAACCAACCTACACCACGTGGCTGAATTCCCTCTCTCTGCGTGTGTGTGTGTGTGTGTGGTCGTACCATCTTAAGTGACATCAATACCTAGTTATATATCTATACAGATAATATATATTTACACATAAATATATATCTAAGACTATCCCTATAACTAGTAAATTGTGCTATGTTTTTGTTTTTTGTCTCCTCAGCTAACTCCACACTTCAAGAAAGGAGAGATAGTTTTTGTTTGTTTGTTTGTTTGTTTTGAGACAGTCTCGCTCTGTTGCCCAGGCTGGAGTGCAGTGGCACAATCTCGGCTCCCTGCAACCTCTGCCTCCCAGGTTCAAGCAATTCTCCTGCCTCAGCCTCCTGGGTAGCTAGAATTACAGGCGCACGCCACCATGCCCAGCTAATTTTGTATTTTTAGTAGAGACGAGGTTTCACCATGTTGGTCAGGCTGGTCTTGAACTCCTGACCTCGTGATCTGCCTGCCTCGGCCTCCCAAAGTGCTGGGATTACAGGCGTGAGCCACTGAGTCCGGCCACAGAGAGAGTTTTTATGGCCCACTATACATATATAATCGATATGCTTTAAAAAACCCCAGCTCTCTCAGGAACTTATAGAACTATAAGAACTTACTACCTTCAGAGAGGAAATTAATGTATTTGTGAGGGATCCACCCCCATGACCCAGATACCTCCTATTAGGCCCCCCCTCCAACACCGGGGATCAAATGTAAACATCAGGTTTGGTAGAGACAAACCACAGCAGCCCTCCACAGCTGTGGCCATACCTTTGCATATAACTGTGAGGACAATGGTGGGGCTGGTTCCCTAAAGACCTGCAGATTCATCGGTCCTATCTAGTTATCTGTACTCTACCAATAATGAGAGAAGTTCCTTGGGCTAGAGGCCACAACCTGGTGAGACAGTGGCTTCTGAGATGGGAAGAGAGCTTGAAAGGGAAGCCGGACGCGGTGGCTCACGCCTGTAACCCCAACACTTTGGGAGGCCAAGGCAGGTGGATTGTGAGGTTAGGAGTTCAAGACCAGCCTGGCCAACATGGTGAAACCCCTTCTCTACTAACAAAAAAAATACAAAAATTGGCCGGGCGCGGTGGCTCAAGCCTGTAATCCTAGCACTTTGGGAGGCCGAGACGGGCGGATCACGAGGTCAGGAGATCGAGACCATCCTGGCTAACACGGTGAAACCCCGTCTCTACTAAAAATACAAGAAAATTAGCCGGGCAAGGTGGCAGGCGCCTGTAGTCCCAGCTACTCGGGAGGCTGAGGCAGGAGAATGGCGTGAACCCGGGGGGGCGGAGCTTGCAGTGAGCCGAGATCGCGCCACTGCACTCCAGCCTGGGGCACAGAGCAAGACTCCGTCTCAAAAAAAAAAAAAAATACAAAAATTACCTGGACATGGTGGCAGGCGCCTGTAATCCCAGCTACTTGGGAGGCTGAGGCAGAGAACTGCTTGAACCCAGGAGGTGGAGGTTGCAGTGAGCCGAGATCACACCATGCCCTCCAGCCTGGGCAGCAGAGCAAGACTCCATCTCAAAAAAAAAAGAGAGCTTGAAAGGGAAGTGGCAGGATAAAAAGAAAATCTCTGGCTGGGCGCGGTGGCTCAAGCCTGTAATCCCAGCACTTTGGGAGGCTGAGGCAGGCGGATCACGAGGTCAGGAGATCGAGACCAGCCTGGCTAACACACTGAAACCCCATCTCTACTAAAAATTCAAAAACTTAGCCAGGCGTGGTGGTGGTCACCTGTAGTCCCAGCTGCTTGGGAGGCTGAGGCAGGAGAATAGCATGAACACGGGAGGCAGAGCTTGCAGTGAGCTGAGATGGCGCCACTGCACTCCAGCTTGGGCAACAGAGCAAGACTCCATCTCAAAAAAAAAAAAAAAAAATCTGTCCTCCATCTCTTTTAATGTTTAACCTCAGATACTTGCCTGTATGAAGGAATCAGCTCCAGTCAACAGCAGAACGAGAATTCTTAACTGATGATGGATCCACATCTGTTCCAGGACCAAGAAAGTTTAGAGAATAACTTAGATTTAGAGCCAGGGATAAAGAATAACTGCCCAATGAGGGTTCCAAAAGCCAAGGTAGTAGTCCTTGCTCCTAACAGCCGATAAACTCTCCCCAAGGATTCCCTACCCCCCAATACAAAGAAACAAGACTGGGAACTGGGAGATACCTTATTTGTCATCACTAGGTTTACAGGACCCAGCATAGCACCTGTGACACAGTAGGAGATGAATAAAGCTATGCTGAGTTGAGGAGCCCTAGGCCCAGCAGGGCAGCCAGCACAAGCACTGGGTTAAGGTCTGAGTAGCCGGGGCAAGGAAGCGGGGTTTTGTGCCCTTTCTGCTGTGGCAATTCTTGCTCTGGAACCTCATCCCCTTACAACCTAGAGTTGGTTGGGGGCATTTTTGGTGGTGGGGTGGGTATTTATTTTTCTTAGATTCCTAGTGAACATAATTTCTTTTGTTAAATTGTAAGTTATTTATTTTTTGAGACAGGATCTCACTGTCATCTAGGCTGGAGTGCAGTGGTGCCATCACAGCTCACTGCAGCTCCACCTCCTGTCAGATCAACCTCAACCGCCTGGGCTCAGGTGATCCTCCCACCTCAGACTCCCAAGTAGCTGAGACCACAGGCACACACCACCATGCCCAGCTAATTTTTCTTTTTTGTGTGTGGAGACGGGGCTTTGCCATGTTGCCCAGGCTGCTCTTGAACTCCTGGCCTCAAGCAATCCACTTGTCTTGGCCTCTCAAAGTGCTGGGATGACAGGCGTGAGCCCTAGTGGACATAATTTCTTAAGTGGAAAAGGGAACTGCCCACATCCAGGCCAGGATCATTGAGCACAACTATCACAAGATCACAGTTTCTTCATTAATAATGACTTTAAATTATATAATCTCTAAGATCTCTTCCAGCCCCGAAGTTCTATGATACTAGTTAACCAAAAGAGCAGAAATAGGATATTAATTCCACAAATATTTATTACTATAACCTTATGCTAAAAAGTGAATAAGGCAGTCTGCCCTTGGGGAGTGTAAAGTCAAATGAGAGAATGAACACTAAATCCTTGTAATGCTGTATAAGGGTTGTGTAAATAATAGCATATATTTCTTGAACACTTACTATATGCCAGGTGTCATTCTAAACACTTTACAACTGAACTTCACAATTCCACTTCCATTAGATGGGTTCTGTTATCTCCACTTAGCTAAAGAAACTGAGACATAAAGAGGTTTAATAATTTGCCAGTAGGTGACAGCAAATAATTTGGCTTCAGGGTCTATGTTGAGTCACTCAGCAGTTAAGAGCATTCTTGATGGAAGATTGGGAAGAGCGTGCATGAAGGCTCTCACAGTTTTGTTACAAGTTCCTAGTGATTTTGTGACATTAAGTGGGTTTCGGTCAGGGTTCCCAAGCCCCAGGCCATGGATGGATACTGGTCCATGAGTGAGCAAAGCTTAATCTGTATTTACAGCGGCTCCCCATTGCTCACATTACCACCTGAGCTCCGTCACCTGTCAGATCAGCGGTGGCATTAGAGTCTCATAGCAGCATGAACCCTATTGTGAACCATACATGCAAGGGATCTAGATTGTGGACTCCTTATGAGAATCTAATGCCTGATGATCTGTCGTTGTTTCCCATCACCCCCAGATGGGACCGTCTAGTTGCAGGAAAACAAGCTTGGGGCTCCCACTGATTCTAAGTTGAGTTGTACAATTATTTCATTATATATTGTAATGTAATAATAAAGTGCACAATAAATGTGCTTGAATCATCCCAAAACCAGCTTTTTTCTACCCCATTTCCACCCCATGGAAAAACTGTCTTCCACAAAACCAACCCCTAGTGCCGAAAAGGTTGGAGACTGCTGGTTTAAATCATATTTGGCTCTTGGTGAAGTCTCCATCAGCATAACCAGAAGAAAACCACTTCTTTGTTGTTGTTTTTTTTGGTGGGGGAGTTGTTTGTTTTTGAGACAGCGTCTCTCTCTGTTGCTTAGGCTGGAGTGCAGTGGCCCGATCTCGGCTCACTTTTCACCATGTTGCCCAAGCTGGTCTTGAACTCCCTACCTCCGGTAATCCGCCTGCCTCAGCCTCCCAAAGTGCTGGGATTACAGATGTGAGCCACTGCGCCCCGCCAGAAAACTACTTCTTTGGAGTCCACAGGGAGCTGGGTACAAATTCCAGGTTTATCACTTAACTGGTAAACTTCACCAAGTCTAAGCTTCATTTGTTTAACAAGAATAACTATTGGCTTCATTAGATTATAATGATTAAATACTAAGTTGAGCTATATGTACCTGCTGTTTCTGGAGGCAAAAACAGTCTAACATCATGGGGAGTGGGGAGAATCTACCAAAATGGTAAGGATTCCTTTGTGCTTCTGATTTTTGAAAACTTCAGCCCTAAATTCTTCCTTTTTACCTCTCTTGCCCAAGGCATAGTGCCACGCAACGGTCTGCGTGTCCCTGTGAGCTCAGAGGTTGCACACTGTTGACCTGCCCTACTGAGGCCAGTAAATTAGTCAAGGGACAGCCTCATGAGATTTGGGAGTTCCACAAGGATCTGGAGTTTCTTTCCAGCCAGTCACAAGCACATCCCTTGGGGGCTAGAGAATTCAAGAGCCCTGACACATAGCCTACCACACACAGACTCAGAGTGCACTTTCACCCGCCTTTTCAACGCCTATTTGCCTCACTGAACAATGAGTAGTGACACTGGCTCTATTTTTAAATGTGGAAACTGAGGCCTAGAGAGGGTCAGGTCTTGTCCAAGGTCACAGGCACCTCTTGGTGGTGTTAAGAAGGTGGGGTGCCGGGCGCGGTGGCTCACGCCTGTAATCCCAGCACTTTGGGAGGCCGAGGCGGGCGGATCACAAGGTCAGGAGATCGAGACCACGGTGAAACCCCGTTTCTACTAAAAATACAAAAAATTAGCCGGGCGCGGTGGCGGGCGCCTGTAGTCCCAGCTACTCAGGAGGCTGAGGCAGGAGAATGGCGTGAACCCGGGAGGCGGAGCTTGCAGTGAGCCGAGATTGCGCCACTGCACTCCAGCCTGGGCGACAGAGCGAGACTCTGTCTCAAAAAAAAAAAAAAAAAAAAGAAGGTGGGGTTTGGCGTCAGTCAGATGGATCAGCGCAATTACTGCCTCTAGGTGTGTCACCTTCACAAGGTTCTTTAACCTCTGGGGCCTCTTTCTTTTGCTAGAAAAGGTCGCTGATAACGCTTGTCCTCATGTCTCTTCAACTCAAGTCTGCTCTCTGGCAGCTCCATATGTGGGGAGACCCCCAAGGAGACGCTGCGAGAAGTACAGAGTGCGGCGCGCCAGGACTCAAACTGTGGGCGCCCGACCGACGCACACGCGCAGCCCCACAACAATATCAGTATTTAATTTCCACTAGAGGCAGAACTGAGCCTAACCATCACCAGGCTCAAGCCGCCTACCCCAAGAGCGAAAACGGAACTGGCCGGCCTCCCGGAAAGAAGGGCGGAATATTTGGGCCAAGTACCCAGACTACCGAACCGGAGAGCTCCGGAAGAGGACGACCTGCGCCTGCGCACCGCTCTTGCTAAAAGACAGCCCGCCTCTCCCTCGGCCGTCCGCTTGTTTGCCACGGGCGGGGCTGCATCATCCGGCAGGGCGGAGCCCGGCCATGGCGACCGCGGAGCTCAGCGGGCGCGCGGTGCGGTTGTCTACCCCGGGACCCCGGCCTAGCGGGGCTCGGGACCGCGCGCCGGGAGCTGCGGGGCCACCCTCCGGGCAGATTGGTAATAGAGCCCTCCGTCTGGGGGAGCGCACCCCCGCGGCCGTGGAGAAGCGGGGGCCATACATGGTGACGCGCGCACCCTCCATTCAAGCCAAGCTGCGTGAGTGTGGCCCGATGGTCGTGAGAGGTCTGTCCCTGGGCGGGCGGCCGCGTCCCCAGGGCGGGCTCCGGAGCTTCGCTGGGCCTCGGCCCCGGAGGGAAGGGGTTAGCTGCAGCCTGCTCCCGCCCCTTAAAATCCTTTCGGAAAGAGCGGCCTCCCAGCCTTCGGGAGACGCTGCGGAGTGGGGAAGACCCGGCTGACCCGGGCCCTTTAACTTCCAGAGAAGCACCGGGACCTGGCCAAGGCCGTTCTGCGGAGAAAAGGCATGCTGGGGGCCTCGCCGAACCGCCCAGACTCTTCAGGGAAAAGGTCTCAGCAGGCGCCACACCTCCTCTGTGCTAGCAGTTTTAGAGAAGGCTTTAATCCCCAGGACGGGAGACAGGGTGCTCTGGTTTAAGGCCGAGCTAGCGATTCCCCTGGTGCAACCTGTCAGGTTCACTATCTTTAAAATGGGAAGAGGAACAATCTCTTTTCCTTTAAGGATGTGACAGGATCAGAGAAAGAGCTTCGGAATAAGGGAGTTCTGTGAGTGCACGGGCTCATTCACTATCCTTCTCCTCCTCTGTTAGGGAGGAGAATGGTGGCTGGAGTCCCCAGGAATGAGGACGAAGAGCAGTATGGGAACGGCTAGACCTGTTTTTGTTTGTTTGTTTTCAACAGAATAGTAAACTCTCAGAGCTGAATAGAACCTTATTCAATGCCTCCTTTTACAGATGAGGGTTGAAACTCGGAGAAGTGAAGGTTAACCCTAACCCTTTACCCAAAGGCTTGCAGTTTTTGTGTCCTCTGATTAAATAAGTGGGGAGAGGGTGCTTTTCCTAGTTCAGGCAAGGGGAGGTGTGCTTTTTTCCAAGACCTATAGGAGTATAATACAGGCCGGGCGTGGTGGCTTACGACTGTAATTCCAGCACTTTGGGAAGCTGAGGCGAGTGGATCACTTGAGGTCAGGAGTTCGAGACCAGCCTGGCCAACATGGTGAAACCCTGTTTCTATTAAAAATACAAAATTAGCTGGGCACACCTGTAGTCTCAGCTACTCGGGAGGCTGAGACAGGAAAATCATTTGAACACAGTAGGTGGAGATTACAGTGAGCCGAGATGGCGCCATTGCACTCCAGCCTGGGTGACAGGGCCAGACTCTGTCTCCAAAACAAAAACAAAAACAAAAAGAATGAGGACGTACACATTCTGAGGCACTGTAGCCAGGTACATGGAGCTGCAGGTGGTGGTGGCTGTGACCAGGGAGAAGGCAAGTCAGTAGTGCAGTCAATTCTTTCTCCTTCAGGGCAAGGACTCTGGCTATCCCTGTGAAATGCCTATGCTTTCATCTATGCTTGGTCTCTTCTCCCCCATCTCCCCTCAGGTCAGTGAAGTTTAACAAGGGCTATACTGCTCTTAGCCAGAGTCCAGATGAAAACCTGGTGTCCCTCGACTCTGACAGGTGAGTGCTCCCCTTGGAAATACCCCCTTGGGAAGCAGCTTGGCTGGAACTGAAGATCGCTTGATGCCTTTGCTTGTTCCCTGTCTCCTCCAAGGCCCTTCATGTATATTCCAGGGCTGTTCTCTTCTGAACAATATCCCTTCCCAGGATGGCTTGGTTAGAAGACTCATAGGTAATCATGCTGCTCTAGAATTTGGAGCACCAATGTCCAGTGGATCATCCTGCCCTGTTATGTCTGCGTTGTTAGTGAGAGTGACCCTGTTCCTGCCAGAACCATTGAGGGAACCCTGTTTGGGCTTGAGTTCTGTTGTATAAGGCCTTTGCTTCACAAGTTTTCCAGATGCCCTTGCATGCTCTCCACCTTATGATTTATAGTCATGCGCCACAGGTACCTCCCTGAACTGACTGTTTTCCTCTTCTCCTAGTGATGGGGAGCTGGAATCCAGATACTCCTCCGGGTATTCCTCTGCAGAGGCAAGTCCAGAGCACCTTTCTGCGCAGGGCCAGGCTGCAGGCAGCATTACCACCACTGTCAAATGCTTGTTTGGTGCCCGCTGTCAGCACAGTACTGTGCCAGACTTCTGGGCTGTTCTACAGTCTTCCATTCTGCCCTCTTCTCCCAGTGGAGGTATAGGTGACCAAGGAGGGCTGTTGAGAATCGAGGAGACCATATAGACTCAGGGCTAGAAATGATCTCAGAAGTCATGTAAGCTGGGTATGGTGGTACATGCCTGTAGTCTCAGCCACCAGGGAGGCTGAGGCAGGAGGATTGCTTGAGTCTAGGAGTTCCAAGACCAGCCTGGACAATATAGCAAGACCCTATCTCTAAAATAAGACTCTAAAATAAAGTATTCTAGGCCACAGCTTAGAAAAGGAATCCTTTTGATAGATCCCAGCTAAGTGTTTACTAGTCTGTGCTTACTTGAATGCTTTTTGTAATTGGGTACTCACCACCTCCAAGGAGCCTTGCTACCCACCCTTCCCTCAACACACACACAATTTTTTGTTTGAGTAGCTCTTAGATAAATCTTCCTTAATCTGAATGGGTCCACTGGTCCTTGACCTGCTTTCTTATGTCACACAGCAACTCTAGTCTCTCTGAGATCAGCATTTCTGTCTCTCCCCTGCCCATCTTCTACCAAGCTTGCTTTCTTCCAGACCAAACAACTTCTGTTTCTTCATTTGTTCCATCTATGAAAACTCAGGCTAGGCTGGGCGCGGTGGCTCATGCCTGTAATCCCAGCACTTTGGGAAGCCGAGGCGGGCGGATCACGAGGTCAGGAGATCAAGACCGCGGTGAAACCCCGTCTCTACTAAAAATATAAAAAATTAGCCGGGCGTGGTGGTGGGCGCCTGTATTCCCAGCTACTCGGCAGGCTGAGGCAGGAGAATGGCGTGAACCCAGGAGGTGGAGCTTGCAGTGAGCCACTGCACTCCAGCCTGGGCGATACAGTGAGACTCTGTCTCAAAAAAAAAAAAAAAGAAAACTCAGGCTAAAACACTCCTGGGATAGCCATGTGGACGTTCTTCCAGAGTGACTGTCCCAGATAGAAACACAGGGATGTAAAATCCTGGCATTTGCAGCTCATTCCCTTTGACAGGTGAAGTGCTGGGGACCTGACTCTACACCACTGGCTTTTCTTACTCTCCTGGAAGTCTTGGCTAATCTCTGAGTTTCTGCCACAGAATAGAGCAGTTTGCAAATTGTGTCGTCCTTAAATGTCTGAGTGTCAAAGATTGTGTCTAAGAGGAAGTCTTACACTTTCCCTAGCCTCATGTCTTTTTCTTTTTCTTTTTCTTTTTTTTTTTTTTGAGACGGAGTCTTGCTCTATTGCTCAAGCTGGAGTGCAGTGGTGCGATCTGAGCTCACTGCAAGCTCCACCTCCCAGGTTCACGCCATTCTCTTGCCTTAGCCTCCCGAGTAGCTGGGACTATAAGCGCCCACCACCACGCCTGGCTAATTTTTTTTTGTATTTTTAATAGAGACGGGGTTTCACCGCGTTAGCCAGGATAGTCTCGATCTCCTGACCTAGTGGTCCACCCGCCTTGGCCTCCCAAAGTGCTGGGATTACAGGCATGAGCCACTGTGCCCAGCCTTCTTTTTTTTTTTTTTTGAGATGGAGTCTCGCTCTGTTGCCCAGGCTGGAGTGCAGTGGTGTGATCTCAGCTCACCACAAGCTCCGCCTCCCAGGTTAACGCCATTCTCCTGCCTCAGCCTCCCGAGTAGCTGAGACTACAGGCGCCCGCCACCACACCCAGCTAATTTTTTCTGTTTTTTAATAGAGATGCGGTTTCACCGTGTTAGGGTGGTCTCGATCTCCTGACCTTGCGATCCACCCTCCTCGGCCTCCCAAAGTGCTGGGATTATAGGCATGAGCCACCGTACACCCAGCCTTATTTTTCTTATGCTCAGTGAACTGATGAAACCAACCAACAGATTCCACTTTTGTAGGGACCCAGCTCTGCTGGCATCAAAGGATAAGTCTAAGTCTAACTGGCAGTGTGTAGAAAAAGCTGCTCACCACCCCCTTCCGCTGTAACCCATGTTCTGCTACGGTAGCCCATTGTTCTGTTATCATTATCCCATATTTTTCAGCCTTGATAGGGACTAGTCTGGGTTCCCAGTGGGAACAGTCAGAGCACTGATTTCAAACATAATTGGGAACTTGATATTTTTATGAATGCCTCAGGATTTAGTGAGAACAGATCCCCTGGGGGTCAGTGACAGTGAAGCTTGGACAGTACTAAGGCTTACTGCTGACTGAGGCACAAGTAGGAGAAGGTGGCACTTCCTCCTGTAGTCCTGGGATGTCTGGGGTTGGCCTGGGATGGGACATGGACAGGAAGCCCTGGTAAGGGAATGTGGGCCTATCTTTTGAGTAGCAGTTATTTCTGCTTTGCATCTTGGCCTATAGTTCCCTCCTCTCCTTCTCTTAGCAGGTGAACCAGGACGTGAGCCGGCAGCTGCTTCAGGATGGGTATCACCTGGATGAGATTCCAGATGACGAGGACTTGGACCTCATCCCCCCTAAGCCCATGGCCTCTTCAGCGTGCTCCTGCTGCTGGTGCTGTCTTGGGGACTCTTCCTCCTGTACCCTCCAGTAGACATTACCCTCCAAGATAGGCCCTGCTCACCACGAGGCCTACAGAGCCCTGTTGGCCACTCATAGCTCACAGAGTGCAGTGAGCACTGGAGTCGCTGACCCCTAGAAAGTAACCTGCAGGTAGCCCTTACCTGTTGCTTCTCAGGCCAAAGACCCCCATCTGGGCTGTCGGCTGATAGGTGGAATTCTGCAGTTTTCCTCTGCTGTTGGAGCAGAGTTTGGAGAAGTCACTTTAATAAGGGCAGGACAGAGGAATACTGGTTCTTATGGTGGGTGACAAAGGTGGCTAAGGAAAACACTTGCAGACAGCTTGACTGGTATTTGTCATAGTGCTTCAGGGAGGCAAAAAGGGAGCTCTTGTGCCCAGGCTGTGCTTGATAGTGTTGTATGGAGGCAGAAAATAGCACTTTATAGTTTATTATAGCTGGCAATCCAAAAAAGAATTTAACTGTTTGAGACCAGTTCGAGAAATTCCATTTGCTCTATTTCTAGCTCTAAGATGGCTTGCAGGCTTGTCCTTCAAGAGAGCATAAAGTTAGTCCTTTTGTCCCTCTTCAGGTTGCACCTGTCTAACTATGATGGATCATAGGTTGCTTAATGACACAGCAGGATCCTGGCTTCCAGAATCCTCGGACCTGGGGTATCCCCAACTGGTCCAACTGTCTGGGTGAGTTTAGTGATTCTGGTTCGCCCTTCCCTAGTTAGGAGAAAAACTTCCGACATGTTCATATTTATTTATTTGTATTTCCTTGGTCTTGGTGAGTTTCCTCACCCAGTCTTTGAAGCTAAAGATTGGGTCAAAGGTACTGGGGCTGGCCCCAGAAGCCTGCAGTTTTTATTATTACCAGCAGAGGGAGCTACAGGGAGCAGTCTGGTGCCTTCCTATTTGTTTAGCTTTTAAACTTTTGAGAAGTAGCAATGGGTGAGAGTGGGTATACAGCTGTGTGGGCTTTGTCCTAGACTGAGGCTTACAGACAGGAAGGGTAGGAGAGACCTAAGCCAGCTCCTAGACCCTTGCCTGAGGAAATCAGTCCACCAGTGTAAAGGGCCTCCCTTCACTGCGGTATGGACCATTCTATTGCCAGATTCTTCTGGTCACAGCATGGGCCTCACTGGATACTCAGGATTGGGCTTTAAGCAGACCTCTGGGTGTAACACAGCGTCTTTCAGCCCCCAGCCCAAACAGCAGGAACAGGCATAATTTCGCTGTACCAAGCCTCTTTCTAGAATTTTTCCAACAGGTTTTTTTTTTTTTTTTTGGCTTCACTCAGAACCATGGTGAGCATTCTGTTTTGTTGGAGAGAGGGTCTCTGTCACCCAGGCTGGAGTGCAGTGGTGCATTCACAGCTCACTGCAGCCTCAACCTCCCAGGCCCACAAGGTGAGCTTTGAATGGGCATAGACAGGGTTCCCAGCCCAATAGTTGGGATTGGGGTATAGGTTCTACATGGAAAAGTATCCACTCTCTTTCCCTAGTGGTCCTGTGACCACTAGAGGCATATGAGGGACAACACACTCTTTTTGCTCTACCACAAGGGGTGACCGGAAGATGAGAAAGTCTAATAAAAAGATACAGCCTTATTTGTTATTTGTCTGACAACTGTCCTCACAATGGTAATCCTGTGAGTGCTTGATGGACATCTATCTTTGTGTTTTTCTCAAACCATGGAAGGTTGAGAGGAATATACAGTATCTAGGGGCTGACTTACTCTACCAGCTAGCAGCATCGCAGCAGGGAGATAGGACAGAGACAAGAGTCATGCCAGCTTGGGGTCTTGGGAAGAGAGGAGGCAGATGGTTACTCTGTTCTGGAATGGGACTCTGCAGCTCCACGCAGGTGGCCAACATTCTGAGCACTTTGTGCAAATGCCTGTAGAGAGCAAAAACATCTCCATCCAGAACCCCTTCCCCATCTGCAGAGACCAGGTCCAGGCCTTTCTTGTGTCTGCAGAGGTGAAGTGCACATGTGGAAAGGGATCAAATGTAGCACAGTGTAAAGAAAGACATCGGCGCGGGTAGAGGGACCCCAGTGCGTGCTGGGAGGTGTCTGTGGAAGGTAAGTATAGACCCACATCTCTGTCAGGGAGGTGGTCAGGGCAGAGTGGCCTGGGTGTTTAGCAGCTGCTAGGGGTGAGGGTGGTAGGACCCCAAAACCAAGGCCCTCTTCATTGTTGTTGTAATAATCAACTCTGGCATATTCAGCAGCAGCTGTCCCTGAAGAAGAGGTTTCTGAGCTGGCTGACCCCATGTAGGAGGGTGTTACCTTGTAGAAGAAGCTGGACGGACCTGGTGGGAGAGTACAGTGAGGCAGGGTAGAAATGGTCAGTTGTTTAGGGCCAGTGGCCACATACCAAAATACCACCAATGTGCCCAGGGCCAAACTGCCCTAATTCTGAGTGCTGGGTGTTCTGCAGGTGACAGTTTCCTGGGGAGAAGGGTGTATCCAGGCTTACCTCCCAGCAGGAGTGGTACCATATGGTGTTTATGTACTACTCTGCAGAACTCTTGGCTTGTACTTCTACAGCTCTGTACCTTTATAAGAATAAATGCAATCACACTAGTTGAGCTGTGTCTGTGTTGCAGCAGGATTTTAAAGAAAGGCCTTGGCCGAGCACGATGGCTCATGCCTGTAATCCCAGCACTTTCGGAGGCCGAGGCAGGCAAATCATGAGGTCAGGAATTTGAGACCAGCCTGACCTGACCTGCAATCGTAGATCCTGTCACCCCGTCTCTACTGAAACCCCATCTCTACTAAAAATACAAAAAATTAGCTGGGCGTGGTGGCAGGCGCCTGTAGTCCTAGCTACTCGGGAGGCTGAGGCAGGAGAATCACTTGAACCCAGTAGGCAGAGGTTGCAGTGAGCTGAGATCGTGCCACTGCACTCCAGCCCGGGAGACAGTGCGAGACTCCGTCTCAAAAAATAAAAATAAAAAAAAAGAATATCCTGGATATCGTGAAATGAAGAAATAGCTTAATTAGCTGACTGCAGCAATTCTTTGTGGAAACTCCCTCCCCTTTCTGCTGTTCCCAGTGGGTACAACTTTCAGGCCTCTTTCATTGGACAGCATGAGTGAAATAGGCCCTTGCAAGTCACTTCTATAGAATGGGTTCCCTTTAGCAGAACCTTTCTTTCCAGCTCATATTTATTGTTCTTTAGCTGAAGAAAATTTGGAGGCAAAAAAACCCAGTTTTTTTTTTTTTTTTTTTTTAGACAGAGTCTCACTCTGTTGCCCAGACTGGAGTGCAGTGGCGTGATCTTGGCTCACTGCAAGCTCCGCCTCCCGGGTTCACACCATTCTCCTGTCTCAGCCTCCCAAGTAGCTGGGACTACAGGCAGCCGCCACCACGCCCGGCTAATTTTTTTGTATTTTTAGTAGAGACGGGGTTTCACCATTTTAGCCAGGATGGTCTCGATCTCCTGACCTCGTGATCTGCCCGCCTCGGCCTCCCAAAGTGCTGAGATTACAGGCGTGAGCCACCGTGCCCGGCCAAAACCCAGGAGATTTTTGAAGGTGGTTTCCTGGGACTCTATTGTATAGGGACTTTAGTGTGGGCAGAAGCCCAGAAAGATTCTTTTGTATGAATTTAAACCTTTATCCCACAGGAAGGAGCCAGTGGACTAAGTGATTAGCCTGTTGTGACAGGATCTACGATTGCAGGTCAGAAACCTCAGCAGCAGCAGACAGCTGACAGCTTCTTGCAGGTGTGTCCCACCCCTGGAGCAGGGCATTGGGAGAGATTCCCTCCTTCGCACTTCCTGCCAGTTTAGGAAAGCTAACTGGGCTTCTCCTCACCGTGAAAATTGTCTAATTCGGTTCCTGAGTCCCTGTAATCTGCAACAGTTGAGTATGTTCTAGAGAAGTGGTTGACGATCAATAGTTTCAGCTTTGCAGGCCGTATAGTCCAGTGCAACTCTTCAACTTTGCCACTGTAGCTTGAAAGCAGCCAGACCATATGGAAATGAACAGGTATGGCCAGAACTGGCCTGCCTGCCTGGTTTGCTGACCCCTTCTCTAGGGCCAATTGAAAAACAGGAGCAAAGAGTCTTGCACTGGTGACTGGTGTATCCTTTGAGCCACCTCTGTGTAGGGCTGCTTGCAAGCTGTGCCTCTGAGGCCAAAGCTGGCTTCCTCTCCCACTCCTTCCCATACAAGCGTTCTGGAGTGTAGCCTGCCCACCCCCAGGAAGCTGTATGAAGTAGGAATAAAGCAAAAACTGGGGCATCATGCAGGGAGGGCTCTTTTGGCCCACTTTAGAACAGGTACCCCCAAGGCTGAGTGCTCATTACTCCACAGCCTCGACACAAGTGACCTTTAATTGCTTTGACAGAATAAAAGGGTG
The DNA here is from genome assembly GCF_024542745.1 of Macaca thibetana thibetana. Lineage (NCBI taxonomy): Eukaryota > Metazoa > Chordata > Mammalia > Primates > Cercopithecidae > Macaca > Macaca thibetana. Next base: position 159,597,915 of record NC_065584.1, on the reverse strand, counting down.
TAAACAGTGTTAGTCCACAGGCCTACCCTTTCCCTTTCCTCCTCTGCAGCTGAGGAAATGGGCAGTCCCAGCACTAGAACCCTGTTCTTAGAAATTACCCGGCTGGGTCACATATTTTACCAGCTAGCCTAAAGCCATAGGCTGGAACAGAGTTGGCAAGAGCCTGGCTCAGGTGTAGTGAGGAGTAGAGAGGGAAGACAAGGGGAGTATCAGACCCCTTACACAGGCCTTTCATCCCCAAAGAAGATGGTTCTACCTGGGTGTGTTCAGGAGTCACTATCTTCACGCTCCCTCCTCCACCCCAGCTCTTCTAGGATATACCTAAAGAGTCCAGAGCAAGGAAGGGTGCTTGAGCTGGGCCTCAGGAGGCAAGGCTGGCTGGAATTTAGGGTGGCTGGCAGAGGAGAGCTAGGGAGGCTGCAGCCTCTACAGCAGACAGCAGGCACGGAATATCAGCAGGTCCTTCGGCTCAGTAAGCTTCAGTGAGACACTCTCATTGGCCCCAATGAAGAGCACGCCACCACGCTGCAGAGGGATTGGTGTCTGGGTTGTGGGTGTGCTGGCTATCACTGTCCCCTGTACCACCAGGAGGATGCTGGCAGAGTCCAGTGCCAAGACCTTGTATTCAGTGACAGAGCCAGGGACCTGGGCAGGAAGAAACGATAAGGCAATGCAGCTCAGACTCTGCTCTCATCAGCTCATGGGCCCAGGACAGTCCCCAAGGCACAAAGGAGAGCTCTGCCACCTTCTCCCACAACCCAGGCTCAGTCAGCATAGAGGCCTGGTCCCTGGTATAGGGAGGAATGGGCAGGCCCTGGGGCCACCCTCCACCAAGTGGGCTTGACAGGAAACCCAGCCCCAGGTGTCCTCTATATCGTGACCCTTGCCAGAGATTTTCTTGGCACATGAAGGACACCCATCATGGCCCCTCACTCACCTCCATCTTCATAATGGTGAAGTCTGGTACAGGGGGGTCATAGATTGAGAGGTAGGGGTCTTCCTGACTCCGTGTCGGGAGAAAGAGCCTGTCCTTGCTGGAGCTAGGGGTATAGCTGAGCATTTCACACAGGGTTGGCACATCAATGAACTTGGGTGTCAGGCCAGCACGAACTGTGTTGTCTGAACACGCCATGCACTCCACGCAGTCTGGAGAGACAGTCGTCATGTGCTAAGCTGATGAAGTATGCCTTGGCTCTCCAGCTGTGGGCCTCCTAACCTGAGCTCCATGAATCCCATGCCAAGTTAGGCAAAAATTTCCATGAATTGTATTCTCTGGGAGAATGGGGCTGAGATATCAAATACCAAAAACAGGTGACAGGTCACCCGTCACTGTCAGAGGGGAGCCATGTTAACCCCTGGGGTTTGGGAAGCCCCAACTCTGTAGTCTCCCACTTCTACGACAGAATCCTGTGCATGAGGCATGTGTGGATAAGCAGCCAACGGTCAAAAGGTGGCATCCTTCTGTGGCAACATGCGTATTTTAGTGTAAAAATCTCTGGGTAGATAGGACAGACATACAAAGGCTGTGACATAGAACAACAGCTTTGATCCAGTATAGTCTATGTTCAAATCATGGTTCCCACACTGACTGGCAGGGCTTAAAATCAGTAGCATGGCATCATAGGGTTGGTGGCAGGATTCAAGGTGTGTTCAATGCTAAATGCATTCAACATCCCTACCAGCTGTTGCTTGCTGAGCTCAGGAACCCTCAGAGGTCAGAGCTGCAAGGTCCTTGGGGGTCTCCTTGACCACCCTTCTCCTTTTGTCCAGACAGGGAAACAGGGCCCAGCAGGGATGGCAGTGGGGCTCACTGCTGAAATGTGGCTCACCTCCTTTCAGGTAGGCATGGGGCACATTGGCCTCCAGAAACATGGCCTCCCCAGGCTTCAGGTTAAGCAGGTTCAGGAAGTAGATGGCAAAGCAGCCGATATCACCTGGGTATTGCTGGTGCAGCTGCAGCAAAAGCTCCCCAAAGATGTCTTCCATGTTGTTTCCAGCAGCCACTGAGGGTCACAGAGCACCCCAAGGTCACTTAGGGGCATACTCAGTGCTGTTCATAGCCCCACATTGGCCAGGGAGTCCTAGGAAAAGGTCCCTGCCACAGGAATCCAGAAGCCAAAGTGGCCCTGTCCTGGCCACGCCTCCAGCCCTTTGGGGGTCCAGCCTTGCTTGATACTCCAGTCCATACAAATACCATCTTTCATCATATCTTGACTGTTCACATGCCTAGGACTATACTAGCCACTAAAAGGGCTAGAGTATGGTCCTTTCAGGATGGGATTTCTCAGCCTTGGTGCTACTGACATTTGGGCTAGGTAATTCTTTATTGTGGGGGCTGTCCTGTGTACTGATGGATGTTTAGCAGCTTCCCTGGCCTCCACTCACAGGATGCCACTAGCAACCCCATCTGGGTTTTGACGATCAAAAATGCCTCCAGATGACAGCCAAATGTCCCCTGGTTGAGAACCACTGCTCTCGGAGCTCAAAATCTAGGGAGATAACTCAAAAGTTTCATGAAGGGTAAACAACATGCCTGAATTTTCCTTTTTTTTTTTTGAGACAGGGTCTCGCTGTCACCCAGGCTGGAGTGCAGTGGCACAATCATAGCTCACTGCAGCCTCAACTGTCCAGGCTCAAGCAATCTTCCTACCTCAGCCTCCTGAGTAGTGAGAACCACAGGTGCATGCCACCATGCCCAGTTAAGTTTTTTTTTAATTTGCAGAATTAAAAGGGTGTCGCTATGTTGCCCAGGCTGGTCTCGAACTCCTGGGTTCAAGTGATCCTCCCACTTAGGCCTCCCAAAGTGCTGGGATTACAGGTGTGAGCCACCACACCCGGCGACTTTCTAGTTTTTAACACTGAAAGTTCTATGTCTTGGACGGGCGCGGTGGCTCATGCCTGTAATCCCAGCACTTTGGGAGGCCGAGGCGGGCGGATCATAAGGTCAGGAGTTTGAGACCAGTCTGACCAACATGGTGAAACCCTATCTCTACTAAAAATACAAAAAAAAAAAAGCCAGGCGTGGTGGCACGTGCCTATAATCTCAACTACTCGGGAGGCTGAGGCAGGAGAGTCTCTTAAACCCAGGAGACGGAAGTTGCAGTGAGCCGAGATTGTGCCACTGCACTCCAGCCTGGGCAACAGAGCGAGACTCCGTCTCAAAAAAAGAAAGTTCTGTCTCAGAGAATCTCTCTAAGTCCCCTACTCCAGATAGCATAAGGCAGAATGTGCCGAGGGCCAAGATGTGTCCTGGAGACGACGGGAAAATGAGCTCAGCCTGGGTAGAGTGGCAAGGTTGGACTTCTTTAATTTTTAATTTTTTTTCTTTTTTTTGAGACAGAGTCTTGCTCTGTCTCCCAGGCTGGAGTGCAGTGGTGCGATCTAGACTCATTGCAACCTCCACCTCCTGGATTCAAGTGATTCTCATGCCTCAGCCTCCTGAGTAGCTGGGATTACAGGCACACACCACCATGCCCAGCATTTTTTTTTTTTTTTTTTGAGACAGAGCCTCGCTCTATCGTCCCGGCTGAAGTGCAGTGGCACGATCTAGGCTTGCCGCAACCTCTGCCTTGCCCGGCTAATTTTTGTATCTTCAGTAGAGATGGGGTTTCACCATGTTGGCCAGGCTGGTCTCAACCTCCTGACCTCAAGTGATACGCCCACGTCAACCTCCCAAAGTGTTGGGATTACAGGCATGAGCCACCACGCACAGCCAAGCTTCTTTAAAGTGAGGCAAGGGGCCCAGCATAGTGGCTCACGCCTGTAATCCTAGCTGTCTCTACTAAAATATACAAACTTAGCCAGACGTGGTGGCACACACATGTAATCCGAGCTACTCAGGAGGCTCAGGCAGGAGAATTGGTTGAACCCGGGAGGCGGAGGCTGCACTGAGCCAAGATCGCATCACTGCACTCCAGCCTGGGGCAACAGAGACCTCAAAACACACACACACACACACACACACTCTAAACAAAATATGCTTGGGTAAAATAAATAGTCCCCTAAGGCTCAAAGGTAACAGGGGAAACCTGTAGAGGTAAAATAAAGAGAGAGCTCTGGGCCAACTAGAGATGGGGCTGTGGCACCAGGCACGGTGGCTCATGCCTGTAATCCCAGCACTTTGGGAGGCCAAGGCGGGTGGATCATGAGGTCAGGAGTTTGAGCCCAGCCTGGCCAAGATGGTGAAACCCTGTCTCTACTAAAACTACAAAAATTAGCCGGGTGTGGTGGCGGACACCTGTAATCCCAGCTACTCAGGAGGCTGAGTCAGGGAACTGCTTGAACCTGGGAGGTGGAGGTTGCAGTGAGCCGAGATCGCACCACTGCACTCCAGCCTTGGTGTGAGCTGTGGCTGCCAGGCTAAGAATCTTGAGAACTTATTGCCTGCACCACATAAGCTCATTGCTGCAAGTCTGTTATGTTTCGTGTTTCTTACTGCTTGTGCACGACAACACCTGTCTATTCTTTTTTTTTTTTTTTTTTTTTTTTTTTTTTTTTTTTTTTTTTTTTTCGGAGTCTCGCTCTGCCACCCAGGCTGGAGTGCAGTGGCCGGATCTCAGCTCACTGCAAGCTCCGCCTCCCGGGTGTTCTCCTGACTCCCCACCAGGCGCCCGCCACCGCGCCCGGCTAGTTTTTTGGTGACACGACCCTGACACCTCGGCCTCCCAAAGTCACAGTTGACTTACTTCTTGAACTCTTCTTAGCACAAGATCGGGCACACAGCAGGTAAAGGAAAGATCAAATGACCGAGTGCTGGAGGCATCAGGCCTTTCCAGGAGACGGAGGATGCTCTTGTCCCCTTCCTGCCTCTTTAGCCCCAAGATACAAGTCCATCCATAGACGGCAGCTGCAGGGCTGGGGAAAATCTCAGAATGCCTAGGTGGAAGGCATCCTAAGAGTCTTGTATGCCAGTCTGCCTCCAACCATCTGGAGAAGATGACCAGTTGGGAAGCAGCACTCAACTAAGAAGGGCTCTGCTCCACAAAGACTAGGAAAGCAATGCTAAGTTGCCAACAGGTCATCTAAGTTGGGCCCCTTTTAGTGTTCCACTTGGGCAAGGGGGTTGAGAACTGTCCCTAGAGTCTGGTGTCTGCCGGGGAGCCCAGGTCAGAGCATTGCACCCAACCAGGAATATAACCATGCCCACCTTGCTGGGAGATCCGCTTCACCAACAGGTTGAGCTGTTCCGCCACCACCTTCTTCTCACTCTTCATCAGGTGGGAGAAACAGCTCTGCAGAGCAGAGGCCACAGCCTGGGAGTCATGGCTCATGGTCTGTTTCAGGTGTGTTGCTGCCTCATCTCCAATCAGGAACTGAAACTCAGGCACCTCTACAGGAAGGCCAGGCCCAGGGCCCATATCAGGAATGGTAAGATGGAACCCACACAAGTGGGGAGTTGGAGGACGCCGTCCCATCCCAGCCCTAACCAAAGAGCCAGCAATGCTAAGTAAACTTTGCAGTAGAAACCAATCACTCACCACCAGCCCTTGGCAACCACACCTGAGCCTGGTCTCACTGGCCTGGACCACTGGCTCCAAAAACTGCTTCATGAGGCCCTTCAGTGCCTGTGACATGTGACCCCTGTTCTCAGCCACTGTTCCTATCATCGTGCTTTCCCAGATATCCCTGGCCCAATACGCATACCTTCAGCATTCTGCCCAACTTACTCTTCAGAAAGGTTACAATCTCCTCAACTGGCCGGAAGCCACACAAGCCCTGGAAGGGGGTGAGGGCAATGGCCATCTCTGGCTTGTGGTTGGCATCGGGGTAGTGCTGTGGAGCCTGGAGGTGCAGCTTCTCTGCCAGCTCCTGTGGGGTGGCCAGGGGAAGAGGAGGATGGTGAGGGTACAGCCATTACCTAGCAGGAACACCAGTGCCACCTAGCCCCTGCTGTCCACCCTCCCCAGTCACAGGATGGCAGTGGCTGCCTACCTCTGGCAAGGAGCCCAGTCAAAGCATGATGCAGAGGCCGGGCGCGGTGGCTCAAGCCTGTAATCCCAGCACTTTGGGAGGCCGAGACGGGCGGATCACAAGGTCAGGAGATCGAGACCAGCCTGGCTAATACGGTGAAACCCCGTCTCTACTAAAAAATACAAAAAACTAGCCGGGTGAGGTGGCGGGCGCCTGTAGTCCCAGCTACTCGGGAGGCTGAGGCAGGAGAATGGCGTAGACCCGGGAGGCGGAGCTTGCAGTGAGCTGAGATGCGGCCACTGCACTACAGCCTGGGCGACAGAGCCAGACTCCGTCTCAAAAAAAAAAAAAAAAAAAAAAAAAAGCATGATGCAGAAACTTGGGGTTCAGCCAACCCAGGGAAGGGAAATGGGGCAAATCCAAGGAAAAGCTGGGGCAGACTTCAAGAGGCTTGGTCTGTAAATCAGGAAACCCAAACACCAGGCCAAGCTCTGACACTAACAAGCTGTGTGGCTTTGGGTAAATCCCTCCCTTCTCTGGGTCTTACTTGGTATATCCAGAAATAAGGAGTTTTGGCTGGGCACAGTGGCTCACACCTGTAATCCCAGCACTTTGGGAGGCTGAGGTGGGTAGATTACAAGGACACGAGTTCAAGACCAGCCTGGCCAACATGGTGAAACCCCATCTCTACTAAAAATACAAAAATTAGCCAGGTGTGGTGGCACGTGCCTGTAGTCTCAGCTATTTGGGAGGCTGAGGGAGGAGAATTGCTTGAACCAGGAGGAGGAGGTTGCAGTGAGCTGAGATCGTGCCACTGCACTCCAGCCTGGGCGACAGAGCAAGATTCCGTCTCAGAGAAAAAAAGAAGGAAGGAGTTTTGATCCACAATTGCTTAGAATGGGACTCAGGCTTGTGTAGGAAGACTCCAAGGGGGTGGAGCTGAGGGTACCTGCCCTGCCCTGCCCTGCAAGTTGAACTCTTCCTGAAAGCAGGTTAGTAAATGGCAGATATGAATAGATCTGGGTTGGGTGAGGGAAGACCAGGAACGAGCCCCTTGGAATGAGCTTAGAGAAACTCCCCTGGCACAGGCCGGTCAGCTGTTTGCTTAGACTTAGTTGCTGCATGTGGCTTTGCAGAGCTAAATTGGGAGTTGTCAGCCTGGATTTGGCCTTGGGCAGGAGCCTGGCATGGGTGAGGTAAAAGTGGCAGTAAAAGTAATGGGAGGGCGTTAGCATAAGCCCTTCTGTACCCTGACCTCTGCACCGCACTCTGTCCTTTACCTTGTTAGGGTGTGCCTGGATGGACAGGGGTGTTTCAACTGAGAGCACTTTGAAGAGGAAGGGCAGATTGCCATTAAAGGTGTCCTTGACCTTTGAGCCCAAGCTGTCCTGGTTCTCAGCAATCCACTGGCCTAGGGTCTTCTGTGAGATGCGGTTGTCAAAGATCTTGGCATCCCCTCGGGGGTGAGTCCCCATCCACAACTGGAAAGACAGGAAACTTGGGAGGGGAAGGGGGAGAAACCTGGCACCCTGAGTTGGCCTGTCCCAATCCGTTATGCTGTGCTCCCCAGAGGGCAACTGAGTCCTGGGAAAGGCCTCTCAGGTCTGGATACAAATGTTCATGCCATCGTGGACATACAGGGAGGCAGCAGACCCAGGCCCTTTTCCAGACTCTGCCTCTAGCCATCTGTGGAGCCTTGGACTAGTTATTTCCCTTCTTTAGATGTAGCTTCTCTGTCTGTCCAAAGAGGAGAATGACACCTGCACTGTCAAGGTAGCAGAAAAACTATAACTCTTAAATGATTCTTTCAGGGTTAACATACATCTTCCAGTTTCAGAAGCAGAGGCGAAAGCCTTCCTATGCTTTGGCTTTTTCTTCATTAAATAGGCAGGAGAAATATTTTAGGTTAATAAAAATGCAAAAAAAAACCAGTCAAAGTAAAAAAACTGAATTGTCAAAGAGGGCTGAATTAAAATTCACTAAGTGCTAAGAGTGGTTGGGGGAAGGAGAGTGCTGGAAATCCCAGCCTGTTATGACAAAACCTCTCTTCTTTTTGGTAACACTCTTCTTTTTGGTAACACTCTAGTCCATTAGCCTGAAGAGCCAAGTGGGCCTCCTCCCTCCTTGCTGCCTCACCCTTCCCAGCTGATTCTTATGACTTGCCTCAGGCCCCTTCTCCTGACCTGCGGGTAAAGTAGGCTGAAATACAGCCCGGGACTCACCTCTGCATAGGGCTTGTCCTCTGCGATCTGGGCCAGTGGGTCACTGCTGGCCAACAGCCGCGCCACTTCGCTGTTGTAACCCATCTTCCCCCAGGCATACTGCTGCACCGCACAGGAAAGTGGGAATACTAGGGGCACAGACAGGGTCAGCTGCCACTCCGCTCCTCAGGCCTCACCCTAGTGTCCCAGGAAACCAAGCAAGAGCCGGGGGTGCTCACTGGCGACAGAGTAAATAAGGGGTTTGTAGGCTGTTGGATGAGACCCCTCCTCAGCTGCAGGCCTCGATGTTCCCAACTGTCAGATGGGCAGCAGTAAGGACCCTGTGCTGATCTGAGGCGGGGTGGCGGGGAGGGAGCAGGAGGTGCCTATCCCACGGCACGACGTCTAGAAGGGCCCCCTCCCCTCGAAGGTCAGTCCCCATCGCAGGTGGCCCCACCTCTACCCGGCACCCACCCATCTTTCCGCGGAGCGCCAGGAGCGGACTCAACCTGGCCGATCATGCCGGGAGTCGTCCCCAGGACGCGCGCCACCAACACACTCGCCAACACCCCGGCCAACGGCTCACCTCGCGGAGCCGCCATGCTCGCCCCCTGCACCGGGATTAAGCACGTATGTCCTTCCCGGCAGCCCGCGCGGCCCTCTGCGCCCAGAGCTTCACGGGAAATGTAGTTCCCTGAGCGTTCCGCCAGGCCCCGGGGCACCAGTGCCCAGAGGCTTACGGTCGCGATCTTCGGTCTTAGTATTCATTCATTCTTTCCATCGCCGGGCACAGATGTACTGAAAGCCTACTAAGTACCACGGACTGTTCTAAGGGCTGGAGGATACATCAGAGAGCAAGACAGTCTTCCCTCTGCCTTTGTAGAGCGCTTACATTCTGGTGAAGGCAAGACAGACAAATAATCATGTAGTGTGTTGAAAGGTCAAGGCCACAAAAAATTAGGGGGCAGGTGGGAGTGGGAGGCAGTCTGCAGAATTTAAAAGGCTGTCTGGGCAAGCCTCATGGAGGAGGTGAGGTTGGAACCCAGACTTGGCGATGAGGAAGGCAGGAGTGTTCTTCCAGGACGAAACAGCCACAGCGAAAGCCAGGGCAAGGCGGGAATGTGGGACTGTGCCGGGCGTGTTCGGGAGGGAACAGCAAGGAGGCCACTGTGGCTGGAGCAGAGTGAGTAAGACGGGCAGTGAGGAGGTCAGAGAAGAGAGGCGAGGGGGCAGAGCTTTGCAGGCTCTTGCTATTGTGAGGACTTTGGGTTTTACTCCGAGTCTCTTAGCAATTAGAGATTTGAGCAAAGAATTGCTGTGATGTGAGTAGGGACATACTAGTGATGATGATAGTAAATGTCACATGCAAGGACCTTCACTTCTCTGAGCTTTATAGAATAGGGTGAATAATGCCAGCCTGACACCCTTGTTGAACGGTCAGATGGGATGATGTGGGACACCTACAAGGCAGTCAGCACTCTGTGCTCCTCTGATCCTTCCTGTCCCAGGTGCTGTAGAAAGTCAGAACCCCAACTCCTACTCCAGGCTGAGCTGCTTACAAGTTGCACACAGAGAAGTCAGGGGAGTTAGCAAGAGCTGTGCATGGGGAAGGATGGCCTTGGGCCTTGACTCTGCAGTAATCTTGCTATATCCTGTGGTGAAAGGCTTTGACATCCAGACCTCCTCAGTCAACAGCCTCCTAGGAGGAGGGCAGTCAGTGGCTCAGGCCTGTAATCCTAGCACTTTAGCAAGCCGAGGCAGAAGGATTGCTTGAGGCCAGGAGCACAGCAGTCAAAGCTCCGGGGAACCCAGAATGAGGAGTTATAGTCCTGACTCTACCCTCATCACCCTTGCAATACCCTGATTCCCACAGCCTCTACCACATGTGCCCAGGGGAAAGAGGGGTTGCTATTTTCCCTGTAATCCTCTGCCCAGGTGTGGGTATCTGTCTCACCTCCCCTGGGGTCCTCTGGCTCAGATAATTCAGCCTGCATTTCAAAGGAAGCTTTACCATGCACTAAGGAATAATAAAATGGATAATACAAGACTCATGAAACAATGTACTCAATACCTCCTGCTTTGGAATACCACTCCTTCCCCTCATCTCCACTCCCCCAGTGATATGATTTGGCTCTGTGTCCCCACCCAAATCTCATCTTGAATTGTAATCCCCACATGTTGAGGGAGGGACCTGGTGGGAGGTGATTGGATCATGGGAGTAGTTTCCCCCATGCTGTTCTCATGATAGTGAGTGAGTTCTCCGGAGAGCTGATGGTGTTAAAATGTGGCACTTTCTCGCTGTCACTCTCTCCTGCTGCCATCTAAGACATGCCTTGCTTCCCCTTTGCCTTCTGTCATGATTATAAGCTCCTGAGGCCTCCCCAGCCATTGTAGAACTGTGAGTCAATTAAACCTTTCTTTTTTTTTTTTTCTTTTTGAGAAGGAGTCTTGCTCCGTTGTCCAGGCTAGAGTGTAGGGGCGTGATCTCAGCTCACTGCAATCTCCGTTTCCCAGGTTCAAGTGATTTTCCTGCCTCAGCCTCCTAAGTAGCTGAGTGCACACACCATGCCCGGCTAATTTTTGTATTTTTAGTAGAGGTGAGGTTTCACCATTTTTCCCAGGCTGGTCTCAAACTCCTGACCTCAGGTGATCCACCCACCTTGGCCTCCCAAAGTGCTGGGATTACAGGCATGAGCCACCACATCAGGCCAAACCTCCTTTTTTTTTTTTCTTTTTTTGAGATGGAGTCTCACTCTTACCCAGACTAGAGTGCATTGGCACGATCTTGGCTCACTGCAACCTCCACCTCCCAGGTTCAAGTGATTCTCCTGTCTCAGCCTCCCAAATAGCTGGGACTACAGGCACGTGCCACCATGCCTGGCTAATTTTTGTATTTTTAGTAGAGACGGGGTTTCACCACGTTGGCCAGGCTGGTCTCAAACTCCTGACCTCAGGTGATCCACCCACCTCAGCCTCCAGAAGTGCTGGGATTACAGGCGTGAGCCACCGTGTCTGGCCCAAACCTCCTTTCTTTATAAATTACCCAGTCTCAGGTGGTATCTTTTTAGCAGTATGAAAACAAACGAATACACCAAGCAATAGGAACCTTCTCAGATAAGAATGAGGGATTAATGAGGCCCAAGGACTTCTTGGAGCACTGCCCACTACCACTACCACAGAAAACATAGTCAGGGTTACTTGCTCATAGTATCCCTGCAAAGTGAAGGAAGAACTTAGATTGTTGGGAGATACAGACCTCCCCCCAACCCTATGCCACCCTCCTCCAATACAGAAAAACTTATCTGTAAGGGAAACTAGGGTGTGTGGAGAACCTAGAACCTTCTACTTCTTCCCTCTTGCTGGTCTATCTTGAGAAAAGCGATTTTATCTGAGGAATGTGCATCCTTTTATACAATCAGGCCCTGAGAGACATTGATATGGAGGACAGACCCTTCTTAGGTGCCTGTCTGGCCCGCAAGTATGGAGATAAAGGAAAACTTTTGAGTCCCTTCAAGGGAGATTCGGGAACCTAGCTAGCCCCGCACCCAGCAATTAGGGAAGTAAATGAATAACCCACTAAGGAAGAAGGTAATAATAACTTAAACAGCCATCCAAGTAAGCCAGAGTCACAAGATGTTTAGTTCCCTATAAAAACTGAAGATAGGGGCCGGGCGCAGTGGCTCACTCCTGTAATCCCAGCACTTTGGGAGGCCGAGGCAGGTGGATCACGAGGTCAGGAGATCGAGACCATCTTGGCTAACACGGTGAAACCCCGTCTCTACTAAAAATACAAAAAATTAGCTGGGCGTGGTGGGGGGCACCTGTAGTCCCAGCTACTTGGGAGGCTGAGGCAGGACAATGGCGTGAACCCGGGAGGCGGAGCTTGCAGTGAGTGGAGATTGTGCCACTGTACTCCAGCCTGGGTGACAGAGTGAGATTCTGTCTCAACAACAACAAAAAAGCTACAGATAGGGTGCACCGGCTCAGGCCTGTAATCCTAGCACTTTAGGAGGCAGAGGCAGAAGGACTGCTTGAGGCCAGGAGTTCAAGACCAAACTGGCCAACATAGCAAGATCCTATTACTATTAAAAAAAAAAAAACTGGGCCGGGCGCGGTGGCTCAAGCCTGTAATCCCAGCACTTTGGGAGGCCAAGATGGGCGGATCACGAGGTCAGGAGATCGAGACCATCCCGGCTAACACGGTGAAACCCCATCTCTACTAAAAAATACAAAAAAACTAGCCGGGCGAGGTGGCGGGTGCCTGTAGTCCCAGCTACTTGGGAGGCTGTGGCGGGAGAATGGCGTAAACCCGGGAGGCGGAGCTTGCAGTGAGTGGAGATTGTGCCACTGCACTCCACCCTGGGCGACAGAGCAAGACTCCGTCTCAAAAAAAAAAAAAAAAAAAAAACCTGAAGATAATATCTTGGCCAGGTGCAGTGGCTCACACCTGTAATTCTAGCACTTTGGGAGGCCATAGCAGGAGGGTAACTTGTGTCCAGGAATTCGAGACCAGCCTGGGCAACATAGCAAGACCCTGTCTCTAAACATACTTTAAAAATTAGCTGAGTGTGGTAGCACATGCCGGTAGTCCCAGCTACTCTGGAGGCTGAGGTGGGAGGATTGCTTGAGCGTGGAAAGTCGAGGCTGCAGTGAACTGTGATTGTACCACTGCACTCCAGCCTGGGCGACAGAGTGAGACTCCATCTCTAAAAACAAATAACACCTTGACATGTCTTCTGGTTTTGTTTTTTTTTTTCAGAGATGGGTTCTCTCTGTGTCATCCAGGCCTACTGCAGCCTCGAACTCCTGGGCTCAAGCTATCCTTTCATCTCAACCTCCTGAGTAGCTAGGACTATAAGCACATGCCACCATACCTGGCTAATTTTAAAATTTTTTGTAAAGACAGGGGTGTTACTATGTTGCCTAGGCTGGTCTTGAACTCCTGGGCTCAAGCTGTTCTGCCTCAGTCTCCCAAAGTGCTGGGATTCCAGACTCCTACCAGATGGAAAATGCCCACTGCTGTCACATTGACCTCAGATAAGGGGGAACTGAAGACTGACCTCTGACCACCATCCTTTGTTCCAAATTATCCCTGAGGGGTGTGGAGAGAGTCATACCCATGGGCCAAACCTTAGCATTCCTTTCTGCTGACCCCAAGTTTTTAGACAAAGCCTTGCTTACTTAGCCAATTACAAATCAAACAATCTCTGAATCCACGTGAGCCCCCGCTTCAAGATATCCCACCTTTTTGGGGCAAACCAATGTGTAACCTCTATGTATTGATTTATAATTTTGCTTTCCTGAAATGTGCCCCTGCTTTTAAAAACCCTTGCTTGTAAGCCATTGTGGAGCTCAGGTCTCAAGCATTAGCTGCCTGGTTCTCCTTGCTTTGGCACCTGCAATAAATTATCTCACTTTCTCTTGCTGGAAATCCCAGTGTCACTGTTTGGCATTTTTGTTTTGTTTTGTTTTTTCTTTGAGACAGAGTCTTGCTCTGTTGCCCAGACTGGAGCGCAGTGGCACAATGACAGCTCACTGCAGCCTCTACTTCCAAGACTCAAGTGATCCTCCCACCTCAGCCTCTTGATTAGCTGGGATTATAGGCACATGCCACCATGCCCTGCTAATTTTTTTATTTTTTATTTTAAGAGATTGGGTCTCACTATGTGGCCAGGCTGGTCTCGAACTCCTGGCCTCAAGTGATCCTCCTACCTCAGCCACCCAAGGTGCTGGGAGTATAGGCATGAGCCACTGTGCCTGGCCAGTGTTTGGCTTTTTCTGTACACTAGGAAAGCAGACCCGAGGTCAATTCAGTAACAACATTAAAATGAGACAGCAACCACATTCTACTCCCTTCCTTTTGAGCTATTTATTTATCTCTTGAAACTGCTTGCTATGCCACAACTAGGTATAAATTAATCTAATAATGCCACAATGGACACTGTAACCCATACCCTACAGCTTAACAATGTATTGCCAATCACTAATCAGTGCTATTTCAGTAAACCAATGAGAATTCCTGACAAAAGACTGTATCAGCCCACTCCTTGTCCCTGCCTTTTACCTTTAAAAACATACTTGTGGCTGGGCACGGTGGCTCCTGCCTGTAATCTCAGCACTTTGGGAGGCCAAGGCAGGAGGATTACCAGGTCAGGAGTGCAAGACTAGCCTGGCCAACATGGTGAAACCCTGTCTCTACTAAAAATACAAAAAAAATTAGCTGGGCATGGTGGTGCATGCCTGTAGTCCCAGCTACTCAGGAAGCTGAGGCAGGAGAATCGCTTGAACCTGGGAGGTGGAGGTTTCAGTGAGCTGAAATTGCACCACTGCACCCTAGCCTGGGTGACAGAGCAAGACTCTATCTCGAAAAAAACAAACAAAATAAAAAAACTTGTAACAAAGGCCTAACAGAGCTCATATCCGAGGTTACTTGGGTCTGAGTCTGAGTCTTGTGGACAGTTGTCTCACTGTGAATCAAGCAACTTTAATTTTGTGACTCAGCCTTTTTCTTTTAGGTTAGCAATCTCTAGTAGAACTGATCACATTCTATTATCTAGTGACAATACGCTTTCCTCACTCTCTTCCCCTCTAGACCATATGTCTAAATCAGCTTCACATTTCTGCCAGTGCCCAGCTTAGGGTTCAATCTATAATAGCAGCATTTTTTTTTGAGACAGTCTCCCAGACTGGAGTGCAGTGGCAAGGTCACAGCTCACTGTAACCTCCACTCCTGAGCTCAAGTGATCTTCCCACCCTAGCCTCCTGAGTAGCTGGCACTACAGGCACACACCACCACGCTTGGTTAATTTTTGTATTTTTTATAGAGGCGGGGTTTTGCCACATAGCCCAGCTGGTCTTGAATTCCTGAGCCCAAGGAGTCCACTGGCCTCAGCCTCCCAAAGTGCTGGGATTACAGGTGTAAACCACCACACCTGGCTGCAGCTAACTTTTATTGTTAGATAGTGGCAGGAGGCAGGCAAATCCTAGGCAGACAGGGACAGATCCCCAGTGAAAACCAACCTTCAAACCAGAGACAGTTTAAAGCCTGAAAGCCAAGCTACAAGTCCTGGGTAAATCCATGGACTGGATCGAGAACCTCTCTTCCTGTTTGGTGCATTTTCCTCTGATTGATCCCCACCCCTCACCTATTTTACATATACCTACCCTTCCCTAATTGGTTTCTTACACTGTCGTGCCTACCTTTGGGTGATGACTTTGTTTTAGCCTGTTTTGCATACTCACAAACCCAATCAGCATGTACTCCCCCATTCTGAGCCCATAAAAGCCCCAGACCCAGCCACATTGAGTGAGAGACTATCCAACTTCAGGTGAGGGAACGCCTCACATCCTCCTCTCCACTGAGATCTGTTTTGTCACTCAGTAAAGCTCTTTGTCCCCCTCATCATTCAATTGTCAATGTAACCTCATTCTTCGTGGACATAGGACAAGAACTTGGGACTACCAAACGTGGGTAAAAAGAGGCTATAACACTGGTCCTCTGCCTTACACTGGCTGAGGTCAGGTGCCTCATGTGATGGGAAGCAGTAGCAGGGCCAAGCCAGTACTGGAGCCATAGGCTGGAGTGGGGCAACAGGACTGACAGAGCTGTTAACACACCCGCTGCTGTCCATCAGGCTGCAAACAGTGGGACCAAAAGAACTATTAGCATGCTGTAATACCTACTCTGGGGCTCTGGGGTCATAGGCATCTCTGTTCATACACCACCACTTTCCCCTCAGTGCAACACACTTGGTCCAGCCGCAAGCCCTGCATGGAACCCACTCCTGTGTCTGTGCTTGGTGTGGTGGCCAGACCCCACACTTGCTCACACCTCCTCCCTCCAGGGGCTGAATGCAGGGATCTGCATTGGAGTGGAAGCCAGGCGTGGCTCAGGCGTGACCTGAGCAGATGGGGCATCTCCTGCAGCAAGCCTGGGCCTGAGCAAGGCCCAGGCAAGGGTGTCGCCAGCTGGAGCTGAGGCTGACAAAATTCCTGCCTCAGTTATACACTGGGTAAGGCCAGAGTTCAGTCCTCAGTTCTCCCTTATCTGGGGTCTATGTGACTGCAGTGGGTGTTTTCCATCTGCTAGGGGTCTAGGTTTCTGGAATACAACTCAAGGGCATGTGTCAGCCAGGTGCAGTAGCTCACGCCTGCAATCTCAGCACTTTGGGAGGCTGAGGTGGGCAGATCACTAGAGCTCAGGAGTTCAAGACCAGCCTGGGCTACATGGCAAAACCCCATCTCTACAAAAAAATACAACAATTAACTGGACATGGTGGCACATGCCTGTAGTCCTAGCTACTCAGGAAGCTGAGGTGGGAGTTTAGCCTAAGCCCAGGGAGGTTGAGACTGCAGTGAGCCATGTCCCTGCCACTGCACTCCAGCCTGGATGACAAAGCAGACCCTGTCTCAAACAACAACAACAATAACAAAAAAAAACACAAAAAACAAGAAACCCCATCCTGGCTAATATGGTGAAACCCCGTCTCTACTAAAAATACAAAAAACTAGCCGGGCGAGGTGGCGGGCGCCTGTAGTCCCAGCTACTCGGGAGGCTGAGGCAGGAGAATGGCGTAAACCCGGGAGGCGGAGCTTGCAGTGAGCTGAGATCCGGCCACTGTACTCCAGCCTGGGCGACAAAGCGAGACTCCGTCTCAAAAAAAAAAAAAAAAAAAAAAAAAAAAAAAAAAAAAAAAAAAAAAAACAAGAAACCAAGGCTGAGCGCGGTGGCTCATGCCAGTAATCCCTATAATCCTAGCACTTTGGGAGGCCGAGGCTGACAGACCACTTGAGGTCAGGAGTTTGAGACCAGTCTGGCCAACATGGTGAAACCCCATCTCTACGAAAATATAAAAAAAAATAACTGGGCATGCAGGTACGTGCCTGCAATTCCAGCTACTTGGGTGGTTGAGGCAGGAGAATCACTTGAACCCAGGAGGCAGAGACTGCAGTGAGCTGAGATCATGCCATCGCACTCTAGCCTGGGCGACAGAATGAGACTCCATCTCAAAAAAAAAAAAGCTTTGAGATAGCTGAACACATGGTCCCTGGAGGTCACTGGAGGGTAGTCCTCCAGACAGGGCATGGAAACACAACACCCCTTCCCATGGGCCTTGCTCCATGCATCTCTTCCATCTGGCTGTTTACCTGTATCATTTGCAATGTCTTTTGTTGACCTAAAGAGAAAAGAAACTTAGACAAATTTAATACAAGTAGTGTTTATTTGGGCTAAATTTGAGGCCTGTGATCAGGAGCATGGATTCAAGTTGCCCGTAATATGTGCTCTAATTAGCAACAGTTACTAATGGTTTTTTGTTTTTTCTTTCTCTCTCTTTTTTTTTTTTTTTTTTTTTTTTTTTTTTTGAGACAGAGTCTCACTTTGTTGCCCAGGCTGGAGTGCAGTGACACGATCACGGCTCACTGCAAGCTCCGCCTCCTGGGTTCACACCATTCTCCTGCCTCAGCCTCCCAAGTAGCTGGAACTACAGGTGCCCACCACCGCGTCCGGCTAATTTTTGTATTTTTAGTAGAGACAGGGTTTCACCGTGGTCTCGATCTCCTGACCTCGTGATCTGCCCGCTTTGGCCTCCCAAAGTGCTGGGATTACAGGCGTGAGCCACTGCACTCAGCCTATTTTTTTTTTTTTTTTTTTTTTTTTTGAGACAGAGTCTTACTGTGTTGCCCAGGCTGGAGTGCAGTGGCACCATCTCGGCTCACTGCAACCTCCGCCTTCCAGGTTCAAGTGATCCTCCTGTCTCAGCCCCACTAGTAGTTGGGATTACAGGCATATGCCATCATGCCCAGCTAATTTTTGTATTTTTAGTAGAGACGGGGTTTTGCCCTGTTGGCGAGGCTGATCTCGAACTCCTAAACTCAGGTGATCTACCTGCCTCAGCCTCCCAAAGTGCAGGGATTACAGGCGTGAGCCACTGTGCCCAGCCACTAATGGGTTTTTAAAGGAAAAGAAGAGGCAGTTCCTATGTTGTTTACCAATAATTTGCATTAGGCCGGGCATGATGGCTCACGCCTGTAATCCCAGCACTTTGGTAGGCCAAGGTGAGTGGATCACCGGAGGTCAGAAGTTTAAGACCAGCCTGGCCAACATAGTAAAACCCTGTCTCTACTAAAAATACAAAAATTAGCCAGGCATGGTGGCATGTGCCTGTAATCCCAGCTACTTGGGAGGCTGAGGCAGGTGAATTGCTTGAACCCGGGAAGTGGAGGTTGCAGTGAGCCAAGATTGCACCATTGCACTCCAGCCTGGGTGACAGAATGAGACTCTGTCTCAAAAAAAAAAAAAAGAAAATTGCTTTAAAATGACATAAGCTATTGATTGGCTGTACATTGCTCGCTGTATCACAAATTTCAGAAACTTGAAGACAATGGTACAAAAATGCCTTCAACAATGGCCCCAGGCATGTGTCCAGCACCTGACTGAAGTCCCACACTCATCTCTCTCTGGGCCTGATAAATTTTGCATACTTCACATAGCTTACAGTGCTCTGAGGTATTTTTCTTTTTTCACTTTATTTATTTATTTATTTTTTTTTTTTTTTTGAGACGGAGTCTCGCTCTGTTGCCCAGGCTGGAGTGCAGTGGCCGGATCTCAGCTCACTGCAAGCTCCGCCTCACGGGTTTACACCATTCTCCTGCCTCAGCCTCCTGAGTAGCTGGGACTACAGGTGCCCGCCACCTCGCCCGGCTAGTTTTTTGTATTTTTTTAGTAGAGACGTGGTTTCACCGTGTTAGCCAGGATAGTCTTGATCTCCTGACCTCGTGATCCGCCCGTCTCGGCCTCCCAAAGTGCTGGGATTACAGGCTTGAGCCACCGCGCCCAGCCTTTTCACTTTAATAATAAACAGTTAAATGTTAGTTTGTCTGAGTTCTCTGAGCTCAGATAAATTAATTAATAAATTAGTCAGACTTATGGGAGTAGCCATAGGAATCCTGATTTATAACCAGTCGGTTAGAAGAGACAGGTCACAACCTGGGGCTTGGAATTGGCATCTGAAGTAGTGTGGCAGCCTTGTGGGACCTTGTGAGATCTTGAAGCTGTCCTCACAGGGTTAACAAGAATTCTGGACATAAAAAACAAATATATTTAAAATTAAGCATTAATCAGTCTGGGCCAGGTGCGGTGGCTCACGCCTGTAATCCCAGCACTTTGGGAGGCCAAGGCGGGTGGATCATGAGGTCAAGAGATTGAGACCATCCTGGCCAACATGGTGAAACCCTGTCTCTACTAAAAATATAAAAATTAGCTGAGCATGGTGTTGCACGGCTGTAGTCCCAGCTACTTGGGAGGCTGAGGCAGGAGAATCACTTGAACCCGGGAGGCAGAGGTTGCAGTGAGCTGAGTTCGCACCACTGCACTCCAGCCTGGCGACAGAGCAAGACTCAGTCTCAAAATAAATAAATAAATAAATACATAAATAAATAAAGTAAAATAAAATTAAGCATTACTCAGGCTACACTTAGGGCCACCTCCTTGTAACCAAAAGTCACTGCAGCCCTAGATACTAACCGTCTGCATCCACACTGTTCCTATAAATAGGATGTCTGACATTAGAATCATAAAGCTTTTGTTTAAGAATTGCTTAAGATGGGCCGGGCGCGGTGGCTCACGCCTGTAATCCCAGCACTTTGGGAAGTCGAGGAGGGCGGATCACGAGGTCAGGAGATGGAGACCAACCTGGCTAACACGGTGAAACCCCGTCTCTACTAAAAATACAAAAACAGTAGCGGGGCATGGTGGCAGGCGCCTGTAGTCCCAGCTACTTGGGAGGCTGAGGCAGGACAATGGCGCGAACCCGGGATGCGGAGCTTGCAGTGAGCCGAGGTAGCGCCGCTGCACTCCAGCCTGGACGTCTCAAAAAAAAAAAAAATTGCTTAAGATGTTTTTCAGATCCTTAATTCCGGGGGAACAAGTGATGCCAAGCAGTTTAAAGACTCCTGACCAGGTTCGGTGGCTCACGCACTTTGGGAGGCTGAGGAAGGAGGAACGCTTGAGCCCAGGAGCTTGAGACCAGCCTGGGCAACATGGAGGAACCCCATCTCTGCAAAAATTAGCCATGCATGGTGGGCGTTCTCTTGTGGTCCCAGCTACTCAGGAGGCTGAGGTGGGAGGATCGCTTGAGCTTGGGAGGTTGAAGCTGCAGATTGCAGCCTAGGCCAGAGAGCAAGAAATACCCTGTCTCAAACAAACAAACAAAAAACCCAAGCCGGGCGCGGTGGCTCACACCTGTAATCCCAGCACTTTGGGAGGCTGAGGCAGGCGGATCATCACCTGAGGTCAGGAGTTCAAGACCAACCTGGCCATCATGATGAAACCCCATCTGTGCTAAAAGTACAAAAAATAGCCAGGCACGGGGGCAGGCGCCTGTAATCCCAGCTACTCAGGAGGCTGAGACAAGAGAATTGCTTGAACCCAAGGGAGGCAGAGGTTGCAATGAGTCGAGATCGCACCCCTGAGCGCCAGAGTGAGACTCCATCTAAAAAAAAAAAAAAATCCCTAACCCTAAACACTTTGGGGAAATATATTTGGGGTTTTCTCCCATCCCCTCTTTAGGTTGCCCTACGATTAAACAAACCTTTTTCTTTGCTGCAACCTGGTGCCTTAGCGTATTGATTTGCACATCTGGCAATGAACTTACTGCAGTTACAATCTGACACTATCTCCAGGTAGAAAGTATTGGAATTAAATTAAATTGAAGGACACCCAGTTAGTATCTGCTGCAGAATTGCTTGATGTGTGGAGAAACAACCCACACACGTCAGGTGTCAGAAGTATTATGTTGAATGACTGTTGAGGGAGTCTGTAGTTGTGAGGGAGAAAAATCACTGCTTTTTTCATCAATTCTCAAGATAACCCTGTGAGATTGTAACCGCCTGACGGCTTCACCTTGCCTGCTGCCTAGACAGAGCCAATGTATCAAGACAGAGGAATTACAATGGAGAAAGAGTAAATTCATGCAGAGCCAGCTGTGGAGAAAACCAGAGTTTTATTATTACCCCAATCAGTCTTCCTCGGCATTCGGGGATCAGAGTTTTTATTTTATTTATTTATTTGTTTGTTTATTTTTGAGACATTGTCTTGTATTGTTGCCTGGGCTAGAGTGCAATGGCGTGATCTCGGCTCACTGCAACCTCCACCTCCCGGGTTCAACCGATTTCCCTGCCTCAGTCTCCAGAGTAGCTGGGATTACAGGCACTCGCCACCACGCCCGGCTAATTTTTTGTATTTTTAGTAGAGACAGGGTTTCACTATGTTAGCCAGGCTGGTCTTAAACTCCTGACCTTGTGATCCGCCCGCCTTGGCCTCTCGAAGTGCTGGGATTATAGGCGTGAGCCACCGCACCTGGCCTATTTATTTATTTATTTTAGACGGAGTCTCGCTCTGTCTCCCATGTTGGAGTGCAATGGCGCGATCTCAGCTCACTGCAACCTCCACCTCCCGGGTTCAAGCAATTATCTACCTCAGCCTCCCGAGTAGCTGTGATTACAGGCGCTTGCCACCACGCCCAGCAATTTTTTTTTTCTTTTTTTTTTTTTAGTAGAGATGAGATTTCACCATCTTGGCCAGGCTGGTCTTGAACTCCTGACCTCATGATCTACCCGCCTCGGCCTCCCAAAATACTGGGATTACAGGTGTGAGCCACTACACCCAGCCTCAGGGATCAGAGTTTTTAAAGATAATCTGGCTGGTAGGGGCTAGACAAGTAGGGAGTGCTGATTGGTCAGGTTGGAGATGGAATGATAGGGGGTCAAAATGAGTTTTTCTTGCTGTCTTCTGTTCCTGAGTGGGATGGCAGAACTGGCTGAGCTACATTACTGTCGGGGGTGGTGTCAGCTGATCCATCGAGTGCAGGGTCTGCAAAATATCTCAAGCACTGATCTTAGGTTTTACAATAGTGATGTTATCCCCAGAAGCAATCTGGGGAGGTTTAGACTTGCAGCTGGAGGCTGCATGGTCTCTAAACTGTAATTTCTGATCTCGTAGCTAATTTGTTAGTCCAGAAAGGCAGACTGGTCCCCAGGCAAGAAGAGTTTTTTTTTTGTTTGTTTGTTTGTTTGTTTTTGGGGTCGGGGAGGGCTATTATCAATTTTGTTTCAGAGTTAAACTATAAATTCCTTCCCAAGGTTAGTTCAGCCTACACACAGGAATGAACAAGGACCGCTTAAAGGTCAGAAGCAAGATGGGGTAGGTTAGGTCTAATCTCTACCACTGTCATAATTTCCTCAGTTATAATTTTTGCAAAGGTGGTTTCAAGATCAAGATGAGAAAATGGGTCGTGGAGAGGTAAAATAACTGGTCCAAAAGCAAACAGCTGCATTCTCTATATCTCCTCTCTTGTAGAATAAATGAATGATGTCTCACTTATAGGGAATTAGACAGATAGGTGGGCAGCCACCACATTGGTTATAATTAAGTTCCATTCTTTCTTCACCAGCCCAGCATTGTACTTGGCTGCAGCAGACCCAGAGAGGCAGGACAGCCCTGTGGGGTGTGGACTGTTCTCCTGTGAGGCTGCAAACAGCAAAGATCTGTCTGCTGCCCTTGGAGGGGTGGCCATAGAGGCTTGGGGACAGGCAGTTTCTAAGGGGATACAAAATGGATCCTTCCCCATCCTCCCACTTGCGTGCAGTCATTTCCTGAAGTAAAGCTGAGCTAAACCCTAAAGGATAGTCAGGATTTAGACGGGAAAGGAAGGTGAAAGAAACTGATGACCAGGTGCAGTGGTGTGTACCGGTAGGCCCAGTACTTTGGGAGGCCGAAGTGGGAGGATCAGTTGAAGCTAGGAATTCAACACCAGCTTGGGCAACAAAGCCATACTCTGTCTCTAAACAACAAACAAACAAACAAAATGAATGGATGAGGAAAACAGTAAAATAGTTACTAAATGTGTATCATGCATGTGGGCTGGGCACAGTGGCTCACGCCTGTAATCCCAGCACTTTGGGAGGCTGAGGCAAGCAGATCATTTGAAATCAGGAGTTCCAAGACCAACCTGGCCAACATGGTGAAACCCAGTCTCTACTAAAATTCCAAAAAAAAAAAAATTAACTGAGTGTGGTGGTGCATGCTTGTAATCCCAGCTACTTGGGAAGCTGAAGCAGCAGAATCGCCTGGACCTGGGAGGCGGAGGTTGCAGTGAGCTGAAATCATGCCACCGTACTCCAGCCTGGGTGACAGAACGAGACTTTGTCTCAAAAACAAACAAACAAAAAACAAAGCAAAACCCAAACCCACAAAAAAAAAATAAATAAATGTGTATCGTGTGCTTTATAATACTATGTTAGTGACAGAAACACAACAGTGAGCAAAACAGACCTTAACCCTACCCTCATGGAGCTTCCAGTCTAGTGGAGGATACAGCCATAAAGAACCACCTGTACTAGTATTGGCCGGGCGCGGTGGCTCACGCCTGTAATCCCAGCACTTTGGGAGGCCGAGGCGGGCGGATCACAAGGTCAGGAGATCGAGACCACGGTGAAACCCCGTCTCTACTAAAAATACAAAAAATTAGCTGGGCGCGGTTGTGGGCGCCTGTAGTCCCAGCTACTCGGGAGGCTGAGGCAGGAGAATGGCGTGAACCCGGGAGGCGGAGCTTGCAGTGAGCCGAGATCACGCCACTGCACTCCAGCCTGGGCGACAGAGCGAGACTCCGTCTCAAAAAAACAAAAAAAACAAACAAAAAAAACCAAAACAAAACAAAAAAAAAAGAAAAAAAAAAAGAACCACCTGTACTAGTATTAATTACAATCTGCAATAGGTATTGTGAAGGAAAAGTACAGGGCAATAGGAGAGCTTATGTTGGGTGTGAGGTGATGATGTAACCAAGAGAGCGAAGGGAAGCTACCCCTGAAGAAAGACATCTGAACTTGCATTTGAAGGGTAAGGAGAGGTTAACCAGAGGATGATAGTGGGGCATGGGTTAAGTGATTACCAGGTAGAGGGAACACATGTGCAAAGGCCCTGAGACACGAGGGCAGAAGGAAGGTTTGAGGAATTGAAAAGTACTTGCATGGATGGAACATCGGGGGTTGGGCACCAGAATGGGCCAGAAGGAGAGAAAGGTAGGGGCAGATCCTTTAGGACCCTGAAGACAAACTAAGAATTTGGGCCTTTATGAATTTTTTATTTTTTGAGACAGAGTTTCATTCTTTTTGTCCAGGCTGGAGTGCAATGTTGCAATCTTAGCTCACTGCAACCTCCGCCTCCCAGGTTCAAGCAATTCTCCTGCCTCAGCCTCCCAAGTAGCTGGGATTACAGGTGTGCACCACCACACCCGGCTAATTTTGTATTTTTAGTAGAGACGAGGTTTCACCATGTTGGCCAGGCTGGTCTTGAACCCTTGACCTCAGGTGATCTGTCTGCCTTGGCCTCCCAAAGCACTGGGACTACAGGCATGAGCCACCTTGCATGGTCTGATTTTTTTTTTTTTTTAACTGAGACAGGGTCGCACTCTTATCACTCGGAGTATAGTGGTGCAATGATGGCTCACTGCAGCTTCGACCTCCTGAGCTCAAGCAGTCCTCCTGCAGCCTCCCAAGTAGCTGGGAGGACAGGCACAGGCCACCATGCCTAGCTAATTATGTGTTTGTGTGTGATATATATATGTGTGTGTGTGTGTGTATATATATATATTTTTTTTTTTTTTTGTAGAGACAGGGTCTTTTTTTTTTTTTTTTTTTTTGAGACGGAGTCTCGCTCTGTCACCCAGGCTGGAGTGCAGTGGCCGGATCTCAGCTCACTGCAAGCTCCGCCTCCCGGGTTCACGCCATTCTCCGGCCTCAGCCTCCCAAGTAGCTGGGACTACAGGCGTCCGCCACCTCGCCTGGCTAGTTTTTTTTTGTATTTAATAGAGACGGGGTTTCACCGTGTTTGCCAGGATGGTCTCGATCTCCTGACCTCGTGATCCGCCTGTCTCGGCCTCCCAAAGTGCTGGGATTACAGGCTTGAGCCACCGCGCCCGGCCGAGACAGGGTCTTGATATGTTGCCTAGGCTGGTCTTGAACTCCTGGCTTCAAGTGATCCTCCTACCTCTGCCTCCCAAAGTGCTGGAATTACAGGCATGAGCCACACACCTGGCCCGTTATGGAAATTAATTGAAAAATTTTAACAAAATTTTGTGACAATTTTGCCCCCTTTAAACAGATCTTTGATTACAGCATGAGGAACAATAGACCAATTAACAGCACTGTATTAGTCCAGGGTAAAAATGACAGTGGCTGGGATTCGGTGACAGCAGAGATGAATACCAGAGAGATCCAAATAAATAAGATGGATTTGGCCAGGCAGTGGCTCATGAGTATAATCCTAGCATTTTAGGAAGCCAAAGCGGGAGGACCACTTCAGCCCAGGTGTTTGAGACCAGCCTAACATAGTGAGATCCTTATTTCTATTAAAAAAAAAAAAAAATCCATAAATTAGCTGGGTATGGTGGCGACCAGCTGTAGTCCCAGCTACTCAGGAGGCTGAGGTGGGAGGATTGCTTGAGCCCAGGAGCTCGAGGCTGCAGTGACCTATCATGGCGCCACTGCACTCCAGCCTGGGCGACCGTGAGACCCTGTCGCAAAAAAAAAAAAAAAAAAAAAGAAAAAAAAGCGGAGTTGTGGAGAGTGAAGCAGCCACCTCCCCCATGATTGAGGCTCTGTCGCTGAATTCCTTCATTCACTTAATAAATGCTTGATGGCCAGGTTCAAGTCCCAACTCAGGTCCCAAAGCTGATGGACCCAGGAACCCTCGTTCCTAAAACGATGAAATGACATCAGAGGGCGAGCAGCCCTAAAAGAAGCAGGCTCAGCTCTGGTGGAGGACTGCCGGATGATCCTGGCACTTCTCTCTCCCGGAGCACGTTCTGCAGAGCAGGCGCTTTCCTAGTTCTCCCAAGGCCTCTGGCCTCACCTGTCACCCCTGTCCTCTGGCCGGGAATCAGTTTGGACTTCTTCCCAAACTTGGTCTACAGGGAAGTGAAGGGGCCGTTTCCTGTCCCACTTTTGAGAGTTCGCTTTAGAAACATAAAATTGGAAGGTGTCAGATTGATAGACAGTTGGGAAGGACTCCGGCCACGCCTCTGGCTCCGCAGACCCTCCAGGCAGCCGAGACCCCTGAATCCCCGGCAGAGCGAAGATGTGGACGGAAGTCAAAAGCCCACCCGCCGCACTACTGTGGGCAGGGCAGGGGGGGAGGGCCGGAGCGGACATCGGTGACGTCATAGGGTCACGCCCCTCGGGGAGGGCACCGCGCCTGCGCCAGAACCGCTGCCTCGCTCCCGGAAGTGGAGGGTCTACACGAAGCGCCGCTGGGTCTGGGTGCCCGGAGGCATCAGCGTTCGCGGAGTTCGCCCGCCGGCCTCCGATCGCCATGTCGGCTTTCGACACCAACCCCTTCGCGGACCCAGTGGATGTAAACCCCTTCCAGGTAAAGCCCCCCTCCTGCCACCCAGCTCTCAGATTTCCCTAGGGCCCACGGCCGCCGCCCGGGCCTCTTTTCGCCAGAGCCGGGAGACGTGGCGCAGGAGGGACGGGTCATCTGCCCAATGGGAGAGCGGGCTTTGAGGCCTGGCCTATCGTAACTCGTGGGGGGCGCGACTAGCAACAGGTGGAACTGCAGAGGAGGCGGGGCGCTGAAGTCTTGGAGAGAGTGGGGTCTTCTAGCCCCCGGAGACTGGGCTGTGCTAGTGAAGGGGACTGGAGCAGGCACCGTCAGACCCTTAGGGAAGTCCCCTAGCGTCAGGGGGAAGCGAAATGTGGCTATCACATTCCCTCATTCTTGGATAGACACCTGTCCTGAGTCACCTTAGAAGAGGGGGTGACAGCAATATATGAGGAGGTGGTGAAGCCTGTGGTGGGGTGGAAAAATGTGGGAAAAGCCCAGGACACCTGCCACCGCTCCACCACCTGCCAAACTAGTGTATACAGTACAGGAGAGCCCCTGAGATTTGTCAGGGAAAGAAGGCTGGGAGAGGGTGGGAAGGTAGCCCAAGTTGAAAAATGTCCTTGATAAGAATTCCGCATTTTGGCCATGGGTCTAGTTTGGAGTGGATTTTGACCAGATAGGAGAGTCTGGATTAGGGAGGGAGGAGAGGTGCGCGGGGCTCTGAAAAAGTCTGGACCAGGGAACGTTTGTCTGATGGACCTATGTGTGGTGGCAAACATAGTTGAGATGCACTGACCTGTGAGCTGGCCTGACTTTTTTTTTTTTTGAGACGGAGTCTCGCTCTGTCGCCCAGGCTGGAGTGCAGTGGCGCGATCTCGGCTCACTGAAAGCTCTGCCTCCCAGGTTCACACCATTCTCCTGCCTCAGCCTCCCAAGTAACTGGGACTACAGGCGCCCGCCACCACGCCCGGCTAATTTTTTGTATTTTTAGTAGAGATGGGATTTCTTTTCTTTTTTTTTTTTTTTGAGACGGAGTCTCGCTCTGTTGCCCAGGCTGGAGTGCAGTGGCCGGATCTCAGCTCACTGCAAGCTCCGCCTCCCAGGTTCACACCATTCTCCTGCCTCAGCCTCCCGAGTAACTGGGATTACAGGTGCCCGCCACCTCACCCGGCTAATTTTTTTTGTATTTTGAGTAGAGACGGGGTTTCACCGTGTTAGCCAGGATGGTCTCGATCTCCTGACCTTGTGATCCGCCCGTCTCGGCCTCCCAAAGTGCTGGGATTACAGGCTTGAGCCACCGCACCCGGCCTAGAGATGGGGTTTCACTGTGTTAGTCAGGATGGTCTCCATCTCCTGACCTTGTGATCCGCCCGCCTCCGCCTCTCAAAGTGCTGGGATTACAGACGTGAGCCACCTTTTTTTTTTTTTTTTTTTTTTTTGAGACAGAGTTTCGCTCTTGTTGCCAGGCTGGAGTGTAATGGCGCGATCTTGGCTCACTGCAACCTCTGCCTCCTGGGTTCAAGCGATTCTCCTGCCTCAGCCTCCTGAGTAGCTGGGATTACAGGCATGCACCACCACGTCGGGCTAATTTTGTATTTTTAGTAGAGATGGGGTTTCTCCACGTTGGTCAGGCTGGTCTCGAACTCCCGACCTCAGGTGATCCGCCTGCCTTGGCCTCCCAAAGTGATGGGATTACAGGCGTGAGCCACCGCGCCTGGCCCTCTTTCTTTCATTTTTAAGACAGGGTCTCGGCCGGGCGCGGTGGCTCAAGCCTGTAATCCCAGCACTTTGGGAGGCCGAGACGGGCGGATCACGAGGTCAGGAGATCGAGACCATCCTGGCTAACACGGTGAAACCCCGTCTCTATTAAAAATACAAAAACTAGCCGGGCGAGGTGGCGGGCGCCTGTAGTCCCAGCTACTCGGGAGGCTGAGGCAGGAGAATGGCGGGAACCCGGGAGGCGGAGCTTGCAGTGAGCTGAGATCCGGCCACAGCACTCCAGCCTGGGCGACAGAGCGAGACTCCGCCTCAAAAAAAAAAAAAAAAAAAAAAAAAAAAAAAAAGACAGGGTCTCACTCTGTTGCCCAGGCTGTATCGCAGTGGAGGTTATGGCAGCCTTGACCTCCAGGATTCAAATAATCTTCCCACCTCAGTCTCCTGAGTAGCTGGGACTACACGCATGTGCCACTGGGCCTTACTCCTTTTAAAAAAAATTTTTGTAGAGAAGGGGTCTCACTGTGTTGCCCAAGCTGGTCTCGAAATCCTGGTCTCAAGCAATCCCCCGGCGCCAGCCTCTCAAAGTGCTGTGATTACAGGCATGAGCCACAGGACAGTCTTCCTACTTAAAGCCCACACCTTTCTGCCTTTGAGCTGAGAGCACAGGGATGATCTTTTTCTACCATGAGGGGCTGAACTGTTAGCTCCAGAGCTCCTATGCCTCTTGTTTCACATCTGCTCAAAACCTGTTCTAGGGAAGCTTGTTTGTGCTGACTGGTGAATGATGAGCCCTGATGTTCTGCTCTGTCAGGATGTCATCGGCATGTTAATTCACCCTGCTTGTCCTTTATTTTGGTCACTGGCAGCTTTTAAGTTTCCTGCAGGTGTCAGAGAAGTCCTTGAAGTAATCCTTCCTGCCATTCACAGCATGAGTTTTCCCACTTTGAATTGCTTCAAGGGTCAGAGCAAAATCAAAGGAGACTTGAACTAAATAATTATACGCTGTTAGGAGAGTGAAAATGTTTCGCTTCTTTCTTGGTCTCAAGGTGTCTTAGCCAACAGGAGCCCTCAGGGCAAATTCTGATAGCTTGTTCCTTAGAACATCAGGAAATTCTGAACATTCCTCTTGTAGCTTAATGTTTCTTGACAGAGCCTTTGCAAGGACCTTGTCTCTTATGTAAGGCAAACGGTCATCTCTATTCATCGAATAAAGAAAGATTTGCATTTTTTTTCCTGCCAATGTCTTCTGGTAACAGACTTTAATTACAAAACTGCTGTATACTGGGGTTTGGGTTTTAGTAGGATCTTGTAGCCTTATGGTATATGCCATATGTGATGATTTTCCATTTTTTATGTGTTTTTTTTGGTCCTGTCAGAATCAGAAATAAAAAGTCTGATGCTGTCTGACAGAGAGGAAGTCAGTTGTCTAAAGATGCAGAGAGCTTTGCTCTAGTGCTAGCAGAGGGCAAGATAGTTCTACCCTGTATTAATAGCTGCTTGACAGTCTTAAACCTCATCTCTGGCTCCAAAAATGACTGTGCAAACTGTGGTAGAAGTAACTTCTGCATTCTAGCAAGACAGTCTGTCCATCAGGAAGCCCCAGGAAATGGCATGACAGGAAGCAGCTGTGGTCCTGTCAGCCACATCTGGTGGGGAGTCCTGGGTGGGAAGGAGAGAGCTGGTTGGCTGGCTGCGATTTGCTCCTCCTCATCCTGGGCTGGGCTTTTCCTCTTGGCACACAGTGGTATGGGGAGAAACAGCTTTGGATGTGAGGCCTCTGAGTCTTCTCCTGGTCAGAGCTACCCGCCCTTTCCTTGAGATGGTGGTGTCTGCTTACCCGCCCTTTCCTTGAGATGGTGGTGTCTGCATTCCCAGGGCTGGGATGTTGGGAGATGCAGCCCTTGGGTGCCTGGGTGTGAGCCCAGCTTCATTTACTCAGGGTGTTGGCACCAAGCTCAGGAGAGAGCAGGTGGAAAAGCGATAGACTCAGAAACTGTCACACCTAGTCACACTCCAGAACAGTCGTTTTTATTTCCGTCATGCAGTGTAATGGTGGATTGCAAAAATATACCTGGTGTTTAGAGTCCATGGTTGACTGTTAGAGCTGAGAACATTCTTAGAACTCTATTCTAACCTCTTCAGTTTAGAGATGAGGAAACCAAGACCTCAATGAGGATGGTATGTGCCAGAGTCATCAGCTATTTAGCAGCTGGAAGGGGCTGACCTGGGTCTCATTCCCAGGACAGGGCTGTTTTAAAGGTTTTGAAGCTCAGACATTGGTGTTAAACTGCACTGGGGCTATTTTAGGCTGGCTAAGGAAAGAATGGGATGTAGCATCATCATGTTGTCACCATTCTTGAGAGTACTGGGAGTGGTGAAAGTAACAAATTAGTATTAGCTAAGCTACCTTTTTTCTCCAGTGTGAGGGGATGGAATAATACAGATCTTGTGCTTTTGTTTTTTAAATGTTTTATTTTTTATTATTGTTTGTTTGTTTTATTTTATTTTTTCCACTGGAGAAAATTCTTGGGCTTCTTAAGACAGTTCTTTAAAGCAATGCCAGTCCTGAAAGGTGCTCAGGGTTCCGTGGTCAAATAGGTTTGGGTTTGCTACCTATTTCATTTTTGTTTCTTTATTTTTTTTGAGATGGTGTTTCACTCTTTTCGCCCAGGCTGGAGTGCAATGGTGCGATCTTGGCTCACTGCAACCTCCACATCCTGGGTTCAAGCGATTCTCCTGCCTCAGCCTCCCAACTAGGTGGGATTACAGGCACCCACCACCACACTCAGAATTTTTGTATTTTTACTAGAGACAGGGTTTCACCATGTTGGCCAGGCTGGTCACGAACTCCTGACCTCAGGTGATCCACCCGCCTCAGCCTCCCAAGGTGCTAGGATTACAGGCATGAGCCACTGTGCCCAGCCTATTTGTTTTTTCAAAGATTCACAATGATTGGCCAGGCACGGTGGCTCATGCCTGTAATCTCAGCACTTTGGGAGGCCAGGGCAGGTGGATCACTTGAGGTCATGAGTTTGAGAATGGCCTGGGCAACATGGCGAAACCCCATCTCTACAAAAAATACAAAAAATTAGCCGGATGTGGTGGCATGCACTTGTGGGCTCAGCTACTCGGGAGGCTGCGACAGGGGGATCACTTGAGCCTGGGAGGTGGAGGTTGCAGTGAGCTGAGGAGTGCCATTGCATGCCAGCCTGGGTAATAGAGTGAAACTCTGTCTCAAACAAAGAAACCAAAATAAAGATTCACAAGGCTTGTTAGTTTGTTGAAGACTCTGAGAAATCCTACAAAAAGACATTGGCTCAGCTTTATTTGACCCAACATTTCTCACAGTTATTCGACCATGGAATCTGTTTTCTGCTCACTCGTTATATCCTTTGAAACTCCAGTGCACCATTTAGTTGACTTCCTCATCCAAGGTTCTTTATTAAGTGCCTGCTTCCACCCTGCACTGTGGGCGTGGGCTTTTATGACCTCTTCCTTGCATGTGGTTATAATTGGGATGATTAGAAAACTTCCTGCACAGAAAGAGCTGTGAATGGGAAGTTAAGATATGAGTGTGCCACAGGGGTTTGCCCACCTCCTAGGAGGAAGCAGGAAACTGCAAGCCAAGTGTTGTTGATTTCACAGCCTCCACTGGCACACCCTAATTCCTCTGTTGGTTATGGTGGCTGCTCTGTACCCTCTGAGTATTTCGGTCTCTGCTTCCGAATGATCCAGGGTGTCTGCTCCCAAAAGTTTCTCACTAAGTCTTGTCAGGTGATGAAGGGGTGGAAAGCTAAAGGGAGGCATTGTACCATCCATTTTTCAGCAGTCCACTAGAAATCAGACCACCCAGGCAAGTGCTAGGGCTGCTTTCCCACTTGGCACTTTTGCCAGATTATCCCAGGCAGACAGCATTGATCTCAAGGAGAGGAAGTGGAATAGGTGGTGGCATTGAACAGAGAAAACCTTTCAGTATTTGTAAGTTGCCAAGTCACACAATATCACTTTCACACATTGCCTCCTTGCAGTTAAAAGATAATCTCGGTGTTGTGGCTGCCTCCCAAGGATTTGAAATACTTCTCTCCTGTGGGAGGAGAAAGTGGCAGCAGAAACGTGATTTGGGTGTGAACAAAAGTTACTTGAATTTCCCTGTGCAGACACTGGGACCTTTGCAGAGAGGGTCGGTCCCAGCTTGACTGTAACTTTGGGAATTCTTGGAACCACCAGATGGACCTGGTAGAACTTTACTGTGTAACAGCTCATTGTCTCAAGAAATT
Source organism: Macaca thibetana thibetana (assembly GCF_024542745.1). Classification (NCBI taxonomy): domain Eukaryota; kingdom Metazoa; phylum Chordata; class Mammalia; order Primates; family Cercopithecidae; genus Macaca; species Macaca thibetana. The sequence goes on along the minus strand of NC_065584.1, from coordinate 159,565,429 downwards.
TGAAAATGGCAAGGTTCTTACAGCTTCACTGTGACTGCAGACAGCTGCCCAGACTGGAGGATTCCTGCCTTTATTGTTGGCACCTGGAGCCAGGCTGGGTGTTAAAACTTGGGTTAGAGAGACAGATGAACTTTGACTCTTAAGTCTTCTTGGAAACACTTGGGGTAGGATAATCTTGTGTTCAGAGAAATGGTAATATTTAACTAGGACAAACAAGGGGTACTTGCTACTCATTGAGAGAAGAGTGCTGTGCACATTTGCAAGCTGTGACCCATCCAGCAAGTGCTGCTTTGAGATGTTCACGTTAGTGCACACCACTAAGGTTGTGCTGCTCCGCAGGCCTGTGCAGGAGACCATGGTAAATGAGCATAGTATGTGGTCAATGGCTTCTGGCAGGAGAGCTAAGAAATACTCACTGAGGCTGGGGAGCGGTGGCTCATGCCTGTAATCCCAGCACTTTGGGAGGCTGAGGCGGGCGGATCATAAGGTCAGGAGTTCAAGACCAGCCTGACCAATATGGTGAAACCCCATCTCTACTAAAAATACAAAAGTTAGCCAGGCATAGTGGCGGGCGCCTGTAGTTCCAGCTACTTGGGAGGCTGAGGCAGGAGAATCACTTGAACCCGGGGGACAGAGGTTGCAGTGAGCCAAGATTGCACCACTGCACTCCAGCCTGTGCGACAGAGCGAGACTCTATCTCAAAAAAAAAAAAAGAAAGAAAGAAAAAAAGTGCTCACTGAGAGTGACAGCACATCACAAGTGGGATCAAGGCAGTGTCCAAAGGAGCTGGGAGGGCTCTCAGGAGGAAGGGCAGAGCCCTATGGCACAGAGGGCTTGGGCTGAAAGCAGAAAGCCTGGCAGATGGGAAAACAGGGTTATTCATTTATTTTTTGAGACGGAGTCTCACTCTGTCACCCAGGCTGGAGTGCAGTGGCGCGATCTCAGATCACTGCAACCTTTGCCTCCTGGGTTCATGAGATTCTCCTGCCTTAGCCTCCTGAGTAGCTGGGATTACAAGTGTGCACCAGCATGCCTGGCTAATTTTTGTATTTTTAGTAGAGATGGGATTTCACCACGTTGGTTAGGCTGGTCTCAAACTCCTGATCTCAGGTGATTCACCCACCTCGGCCTCCCGGAATGCTAGGATTACAAGTGTGAGCCACCACGTCTGGCCAGAAAACAGTATTTTTGGGTGAAGGACTGCCAAGAACCAAAAGTCACTCCTGCTTGCTTTCATCCCTGCACTCCTGTGTCGACCCTCACCCCTGCACCCTGAGGCACATCCTCACTCTTAGATCTTATGGTCTCTTGGAGAGTCATGAGCCTGGAATGCGTCTGCTGCTTGTGACTGACATGCTTGTTTGGCCAGTCTCTTGAAATTCTCTCCATCCTTGGCCTCTTTTATCCTGGTAATTCTCACCTTCCTCAGCCTGTTTTCACTTCCTGTCTTGTACGTTTAGGAGTATTCCAGAGTTCTTTTTTTGTTTTTATTCATGCTATTGGAAGTTCAGAAGTTAAACTTTCTCTTTCTTTCTTTTTTTTTCCTTTTTTTTTGAGACGGAGTCTCGCTCTGTCACCCAGGCTGGAGTGCAGTGGCACGATCTCCGCTCACTGCAAGCTCCGCCTCCTGGGTTCACACCATTCTCCTGCCTCAGCCTCCCAAGTAGCTGAGACTACAGGCGCCTGCCAACACGCCCACCTAATTTTTTGTATTTTTAGTAGAGACGGGGTTTCACCGTGTTAGCCAGGATGGTCTCCATCTCTTGACCTCGTGATCTGCCCGCCTCGGCCTCCCAAAGTGCCAGGATTACAGGCGTGAGCCACACACCCGCTTTTCTTTTTTTTTTTTTTGAGTCAGAGTCTCACTGTGTTGCCCAGGCTGAAGTGCAGTGGCACAATCATGGCTCACTGCAGCCTCCATCTCCCAGGCTCCAGCAATCCTCCCATCTCAGCCTCACAAGTAGCTGGGACTACAGGCAAACACCATCATGCCTGGCTTTTTTTTTTTTTTTTTTTTTGGAGAGATGAGGTCTCACTTTGTTGCCCAGGGTAGTCCTGAACTCCTGGACTCAAGCAGTCCTGCCTCACCCTCCCAAAGTGCTGGGATTACCCTGTTCTCACTTTATACCTTCATTTCTATGGCTTCAGAATAGCATCCACATTCCAGCGATTCCAGGTCTAGATCTCTAGTTCTCAGCTTCCTCCTGAGCCTCAAGCCACTATTTCCAACTCACACCTGCGCCTTCCCAATCCTTCCAACCAGAAATATTCCACAGCTATCTCCAACCTGACTCAATATCTTCTCAGATCCTCTCTCTACCCCACCACACCCACCCTTGAAAAACCTGTTCCTCCTCTCCCACAATCACTTATTTTGGGCACTCCTTTCTTTCTTTTTTTTTTTTGAGACAGAGTCTTGCTCTGTCACCCAGGCTGGAGTACAGTGGCACTATCTTGGCTCACTGCAACCTCTGCCCCCCCGGTTTAAGCGATTCTCCTGCCTTACGAGTAGTGGGGAATACAGGCTCATGCCGCCATACCTGGCTAATTTTCATTTTTGTTTTTGTTTTTTATTGAGACGGCGTCTCGCTCTGTTGCCCAGGCTGGAGTGCAGTGGCACGATCTCCGCTCACCACAAGCTCTGCCTCCCGGGTTCATGACATTCTCCTGCCTCAGCCTCCCAAGTAACTGGGACTACAGGCGCCCACCACCATGTCCAGCTAATTTTTTGTATTTTTAGTAGAGACGGGGTTTCACTGTGTTAGCCAGGATGGTCTCGATCTCCTGACCTCGTGATCTGCCCACCTCAGCCTTCCAAAGTGCTGAGATTACAGGCGTGAGCTACCGCGCCTGGCCATGCCCGGCTACTTTCTGTATTTTCAGTAGAGACGAGGTTTCATTATGTTGGCCAGGCTAGTCTCAAACTCCTGACCTCAGGTGATCCACCTGCCTTGGCCTCCCAAAGTGCTGGGATTACAGGCATGAGCCACTGTGCCTGGCCTTATTTCCCTTCCCTTACCTGCCCTATAGTCTTTCCATTCCCAGGCCAACCCAGAGAGTTGCTGAGCCCATGGCATTGACGTGAGGAAGGTCTCTGAAGTCCCTCTTGTTCCTCTTCTCCATCCCTAGCTGCTGTCCCCCAATTTGGTCCTCCCTTCACCCATGTTGACAGTTGTGTCCTAGCCAGTCTTTCCACTGTTGTCCTCCCATGCTGTTGCACTCCCTTCACTGCTGTTTGATCATGGCACCCCTGCCTGCAAATCTCTAGTTTTTCCCCGTTGCCTGTAGAGCCACATCCAAAGTCCTACAGTCTGGCCCCACCCTCTTCAGACTGGTTCACTGATATTCCAGACTTCTCTCCACACACCCCTCTACAGCCTCCATAACCTTCTCTCATCTTCTGAACACATGCAAGCTGTTTTTAAAGATTCTCGGCCGGGTGCGGTGGCTCAAGCCTGTAATCCCAGCACTTTGGGAGGCCGAGGCGGGCGGATCACGAGGTCAGGAGATCGAGACCATCCTGGCTAATACGCTGAAACCCCGTCTCCACTAAAAATATAAAAAATTTGGCCGGGCGCGGTGGCTCAAGCCTGTAATCCCAGCACTTTGGGAGGCCGAGACGGGCGGATCACGAGGTCGGGAGATCGAGACCATCCTGGCTAACACGGTGAAACCCCGTCTCTACTAAAAAGTACAAAAAACTAGCCGGGCGAGGTGGCGGGCGCCTGTAGTCCCAGCTACTCGGGAGGCTGAGGCAGGAGAATGGCGTGAACCCGGGAGGCGGAGCTTGCAGTGAGCTGAGATCCGGCCACTGCACTCCAGCCTGGGCGACAGAGTGAGACTCTGTCTCAAAAAAAAAAAAAAAAAAAAAAAAAAAAAAAAAAAAAAAAAAAAAATTAGCTGGGCGTGGTGACATGCACCTGTAATCCTAGTTACTCAGGAGGCTGAGGCAGAGGAATCACTTGAACCCGGGAGGCGGATGTTGCAGTGAGCGGAGATCGCACCACTGCACTCCAGCCTGGGCGACAGAGCGAGACTCCGTCTCAAAAAAAAAAAAAAATATATATATATATATATATATATATATATATATATATTTTTTTATATAGAGACATCCACTCTGTCACCCAGGCTGGAGTGCAGTGGCCGGATCTCAGCTCACTGCAAGCTCCACCTCCCGAGTTTACGCCATTCTCCTGCCTCAGCCTCCTGAGTAGCTGGGACTACAGGCGCCCGCCACCTCGCCCGGCTAGTTTTTTGTGTTTTTAGTAGAGACGGAGTTTCACTGTGTTAGCCAGGATGGTCTCGACCTCCTGACCTCGTGATCCGCCCGTCTCGGCCTCTCAAAGTGCTGGGATTACAGGCTTGAGCCACCGCGCCCGGCATATATATATATATATATATATATATATATATAAAAAAAAAATAAAGATTCTGTGGTTTTGCAAATGTGGTTCTTGCCTTCCTCTTTACTGTTTGCTAAGTTTCTTTCATCTCTCAAGATCCAACTCAGATTCCAGCTCAGTAGAGCCTTTCCTGACTCTCCCAGACAGCTTAATTGCTCTCTCCTCTATGATCACATTGTGGCTGCCCTCACCCTGTCACAGTGCCGATCATGTGCCATCACCTCTTGCCCTGGTTTCTGTGTGGTTCTCTGTACTATTGCTTCTCGAAGGCAGGAATCAAGGCTTTTTCTTGGTTTCCCTAGCCCAGTGCTTGATGGAATGGTTTGTGTATGGAGAGACTACACAGAGGTGGGAGGAGATAGTAACTGTCCCATTTTGAGGGTAGACTCCTTTAGAGGAGTGGTGCCGGCTCCTGGAAGGCCTTGAATGCCAGGCCAGGTGACTCAGACTTGCTTTTCTGGATGGTTCCACACATCGCAGCTAGTGGCAGGGAGCGAGGCCTGAGACTGTACCTTGCTCACTGACTGCTTTTTTTTCTTTCTTTCTTTTTTTGGAGATGGGGTCTGTCTCTGTCCCCCAGGCCAGGGTGCAGTAGCACAATCATGACTCACTACAGCCTCGACCTCCTGGACTCAGGCAGTTCTCCTGCCTCAGCCTCTGGTATAGCTGGTACCACAGGTACCCACCACCACACCTGACTGATTTTTTTTTTTTTTTTTTGAAATGGAGTCTTGTTCTGTTGCCCAGGCTGGAGTGCAATGGCGTGATCTCGACTCACTACAACCTCCCCGCCTCTCGGGTTCAGGTGATTCTCTTGCCTCAGCTTCCTGAGTAGCTGGGATTACAGGTGCCTGCCACCAACACCTGGCTAATTTTTGTATTTTTAGTAGAGACTGGGTTTCACCATGCTGGCCAGGCTGGTCTCAAACTCCCAACCTCAGGTGATCCCCCCACCTCAGCCTCCCAAAGTGCTGGGATTACAGGTATGAGCCACTGCACCTGGCCTCATTTTTGTATTCTCTGTAGAGACGGGGTTTCACCAAGATGCCCAGGCTGGTCTCAACTCCCGGGCTCAAGCGATTCTCTCGCCTCAGCCTCTTAGAGTGCTGGGATTACAGTCATGAGCCACTGTGCCCAGCCTATTTTTTGTTTCTTTCTCTGTTTAAAAATATGCTTGTGTGTGTGTGTGTGTGTGTGTGTGTGTGTGTATGGTGTATTTTTGTTTTGTTTTGTTTTTTCTTTTTTTTTTTTGAGATGGAGTCTCACCCTGTCACCCAGGCTGGAGTGCAATGGCACGATCTCAGCTCACTGCAACCTCTACCTCCCGGGTTCAAATGGTTCTCCTGCCTCAACCTCCCGAGTAGCTGGGATTATGTATGTGTGTTTTTAAAATCAAAATAACATGATCACATTATAGAAAATTTAGAAAACAGAAAATAAGTCTTCCATATTTCTACCAGTCATTTGCAACCATTGTTATTTATTTATTTATTTATTTATTTATTTATTTTGAGACGGAGTCTCGCTCTGTCGCCCAGGCTGGAGTGCAGGGGCTGGATCTCAGCTCACTGCAAGCTCTGCCTCCCCGGTTTACGCCATTCTCCTGCCTCAGCCTCCCGAGTAGCTGGGACTACAGGCACCTGCCACCTCACCCGGCTAGTTTTTTGTTTTTTTTAGTAGAGATGGGGTTTCACCGTGTTAGCCAGGGTGGTCTCGATCTCCTGACCTCGTGATCCGCCCGTCTCGGCCTCCCAAAGTGCTGGGATTACAGGCTTGAGCCACCGTGCCCGGCCTTATTTATTTATTTATTGAGATGGAGTCTCACTCTGTCTTCCAGACTGGAGTGCAGTGGTGTGATCTCGGCTCACTGCAGCCTCTGCCTCCTGGGTTCAAGTGATTCTCCTACCTCAGCCCCCTGAGTAGCTGGAATTAGAGGCACATACCACCATGCCTGGCTAATTTTTGTATTTTTAGTAGGGAGGGATTTCACCCTGTTGGCCAGGGTGGTCTTGAACTCCTGATCTCAAGTGATCTGCCCACCTTGGCCTCCCAAAGTGCTGGAATTATAGGTGTGAGCCATCGCACCTGGCCTGTATTTTTTTTTTTTTTTTTTTTTTTTTTTTTTTTTTGAGACAGAGTCTCACTCTGTCACCCAGGCTGGAGTGCAGTGATATGATCTCGACTCACTGCAACCTCCACCTCCCGGGTTCAAGCGATTCTCCTGCCTCAGCCTCCAAAGTAGCTGGGATTACAGGTGCATGCCACCACACCTGACTAATTTTTGTATTTTTTTTTTTTTTTTTTTTTTTTTAGTAGAGACAGGGGTTCTCACCACGTTGGCCAGGCTGGTCTCAAACTCCTGACCTCAAGTGATCCGCCCGCCTCGGCCTCCCAAAGTGTTGAGATTATAGGCATGAGATACCGGGCCTGGCCCATAATTTGGTATTGATGTAACAAAGCCCCTTTCCTTTCCTTTCCCTTTCCTTTCCCTTTCCCTTCCCTTTCCTTTCCCTTTCCCTTCCCTTTCCCTTCCCTTCTTTCCCTTCCCTTCTTTCCCTTCCCTTCTTTCCCTTCCCTTCTTTCCCTTCCCTTTCCCTTCCCTTCCTTTTTTTTTCGAGACAGACTCTCGCTCTGTCGCCCAGGCTGGAGGGCAGTGGCGCTATCTCGGCTCATTGCAAGCTCTGCCTCCCGGGTTCACACCATTCTCCCACCTCAGCCTCCAGAGTAGCTGGGACTACAGGCACCTGCCACCACGCCCGGCTAATTTTGCTTTTGTATTTTTAGTAGAGACGAGGTTTAACTGTTAGCCAGGATGGTCTCAATCTCCTGACCCTGTGATCCGCCCGCCTCGGCCTCCCAAAGTGCTGCGATTATAGGCGTGAGCCACCACGCCCGGCCAGAAAACCTTTTCTGTATTGCTGCACCATCTTCATAGCTGTGATTCTTAGTGGCGGTGTGGGCCTTCAAGGAGATGTGTACCAAAATATACCTGTGCTCTCTGTCATTGGATGTTTGTTTCCTGCTTTTTTCTCCTATTGTAAGTCCTGGTCCTATGAATATCATTGCAGGCACAGAATTTTACATGTTTTTGTGATATTTTCTTAGGACAGATTCTCAGGTACCAGGTCAGAGAGCACCAAGGTCAACCGTGGCTCTTTGTGCACTGGGACCCAACTAGCCACTCTGGAGTTGATTGCTTTTTCTTGCTCTGTCACACTCAGCCTCATCTCCAAAGCCCATAGGACTTCACAGAGGTTCCAGAGTGTTGCTGACTCTCTGCCTCTCAGCGTGACCCTGAATTTTTAATTTTAAAAAATTTTTTATTTATTTATTTTTCCCTGAGTCGAGTCTCGCTCTGTTGTCCAGGCTGGAGTGCACTGGCACGATCTTGGCTCACTGCAACCTCTGCCTCCCAGGTTCAAGTGATTCTCCTGCCGCAGCCTCCGGAGTAGCTGGGATTACAGGCACCCGCCACCATGTCTGGCTAATTTTTGTATTTTTAGGAGAGACGGGGTTTCACCTTGTTAGCCAGACTGGTCTTGCACTCCTGACCTCAGTTGATCCACCTGCCTCGGCCTCCCAAAGTGCTGGGATTACAGGCATGAGCCACCATGCCTGGCCAAAATTTATTTATTATTATTATTGTTTATTACTTTTTGAGACAGAGTCTTGCTCTGCTGCCCAGGCTGCAGTGTGGTGCCGTGCTGCGATCTCGGCTTACTGCAACCTCCTCCTCCTAGGTTCCAGCGATTCTCCTGCCTTAGCTTCCCAAGTAGCTGGGACTACAGGCGTGCACCACCACACCTGGCTATTTTTTTTTTTTTTTGAGACGGAGTCTTGCTCTGTCTCCCAGGCTGGAGTGCAATGGCACAATCTCAGCTCACTGCAACCTCCGCCTCCCGGGTTCAAGCGATTCTCCTGCCTCAGCCTCCCAAATAGATGGGATTACAGGCACCTGCCACCATGCCCAGCTAATTTTGTATTTTTAGTAGAGACGGGGTTTTGCCATCTTGGCCAGGCTAGTCTCGAACTCCTGACCTCAGGTGACCCACCTGCCTCGGCCTGCCAAAGTGCTGCGATTACAGGTGTGAGCCACCACACCCGGCCAATTTTTGTATTTTTAATAGACATGGGGTTTTACCATGTTGGCCATGTTGGCTGGTCTGGAACTCCTGTTCTCAGGTGATCTGCCTGCCTTGGCCTCCCAAAGTGCTAGGATTACAGGCCTGAGCCACCATGCCAGGCCTAAACTTATTTTTTATTTTTAATATTAAAAAAAAGAGACAGGGTCTCGCTGTGTTGCCCAGGCTGATCTCAAACTGGATTCAAGCCACCCTTTCACCTCAGCCTCCCAAAGTCCTGGATTACAGGCTTGAGCCACCGTGCCCAGCTGGCCCTGAATTTTTTTTAGTGCATGAGATGATATTTATTTAATGTATTTTTTGGAGCCTGAAATAAACCTCACACTGGGAGCCTGGGTAGAATACAGGAAGGGAAGGCAAGGAAAAGTCACAGAGAGCTCAGACAGCCAGCACCTGTGAAAAGCATAGAAAGAGGTTTCCAAACCAGTGACAAGTGTGGTTTTCAATTAGCTGGGCGTGGTGGTACGCACCTGTAATCCTAGCTACTCCAGAGGCCGAGGCATGAGAATCGATTGAATCTGGGAGGTGGAGATTGTAGTGAGCAGAGATTGCGCCACTGCACTCCAGCCTGGGCAACAGAGCGAGACTCCGTCTCAAAAAAAAAAGGTGTGGTTTTCATGGCCCTTCCTGGCAGAGCTGCAGCCTAACTCTGCCTTCCTCTCTTCCCTCACTGCCTTTACCCTCCAGCTATGAGGAAGTGCCCCACTGTCCTGCAGTGGTGGGGAGCCTTACTGATCTGGGCCTTTGCTCTCTGTCTTCCTTCTGCAACCTGGCCTTTCTTGAAGCCCACTGAGGTATCTCCCCTTCTTCCTGTTTTTGCTCTGCACCTTGCTGTGGTCCCCAGCACCCCCTCAGGGGGTGTCCACTTGTCTCAGATACCAGATTGTGGACTCCAGAAGGGTGAGAGCTGTGTCTTATTCACTGTGGTATGTTTCTCACACTATAGCTGGTTGCTGAATGAAAATAACTGAGGTTAAGAGCCTTTTATTTGTTATAAATTCAGTAAAGGGCATTAGCCAGTCTGAGTGGCACTGCAAGGGGTTTTAGGTTACTCCTCCTTGTAGGTGAAACTTAGCCCTCACCATCCTAGGGTCGGGCACAGTGGCTCATGCCTGTAATCCCAGCACTTTGGGAGGCCGAGGCGGGCAGATCACAAGGTCAGGCAATCGAGACCATCCTGGCTAACACGGTGAAATCCCGTCTCTACTAAAAATACAAAAAAATTAGCCGGGCGTGGTGGTGGACGCCTGTATTTCCAGCAACTTGGGAGGCTGAGGCAGGAGAATGGCATGAACCTGGGAGGCGGAGCTTGCAGTGAGCCGAGTTCGCGCCACTGCACTCCAGCCTGGGCGACAGAGTGAGACTCCATCTCAAAAAAAATAATACTAATAAATAAATAAGAGCCAGTTAGTTGATGCTCAGTTAGTGGGAAAGAAAGTTTATGCTGTTGATTTCCTATTTGTAACTTGGAGTAAAAGCTCATGGTGCTCATTTAGGCCAGTCAGCGTGATCCTTACTCAAAAGACTGTGCATATGTCTTACCAAAAGTGTTCCTCAAGAACCAGCTCTATGGCTGGGCGTGGTGGCTCACGCCTGTAATCCCAGCACTTTGGGAGGCCAAGGCTGGCAGATCACAAGGTCAGGAGATCGAGACTATCCTGGCTAACACGGTGAAACCCCGTCTCTACTAAAAATACAAAAAAATTAGCTTGGTGTGGTGGTGGACGCCTGTAGTCCTAGCTACTTGGGAGGCTGAGGCAGGAGAATGGCGTGAACCCGGGAGGCGGAGCTTGCAGCGAGCCAAGATCGCGCCACTGCACTCCAACCTGGGCAACAGAGCAAGACTCTGTCTCAAAACAAACAAACAAACAAACAAAAAACCCCAGCTCTTTGAAGGAAAGAAGAAAGCAGGGAAACAAGCGGAAGCCCTTGTCAGTGTCTTCCTGGAGTGGGGTTCATTCATTCAGCCACATATTCACTGAGTGCCTTCAATTTGTCAGGCTCCGTACCAGGCTTCGGGATGCTTTGCCCACTCAACTTTACCATCTTGTGTCCCTGGAGACAGACTTGGATTCACTGACTACTACCCCTGAGATCTTAAGACAAGCTACTTCCCCTCTCTGAGCTTGAGCTTTTCCAGCTGCAAAATATAAATATTCCTCCCTCGTAAGGCTGTTGTGAGGGTTAAATGAGGAGCTGTATTGTAGCTTTTCTCAGCCAGGGTCCCGAGCTGAGCCACAGAACAGAAAAGCTGATTGGAGTGACTCTCTCAGCTCTCTCAAGTACAGAGTATAACTAGTGCCATCCTAGGTAACAGGAGAGAAGTAAAGCCATTATAAATAGTGGATTAAGGGGTCATAAGTCTCTCGAAGAACCAGGTCAAGGAAGGCCAGTACAACCGTCTTTTCTGACAGCTCGACATAGTGGCCAGTTCTAGGGCAACTAGAATTTCACAGTAGCATCATTGTGTGGTGAGTTTGGCACACCATAGACACTAAGTAAATGTCAGCTTCCTTCCCCAGTCCCTCCTCCTCCCTCCCTTTCTTGCCAGGACTCAGCTTCTCTTAAAGCCATACACATCTTTCAGAAAGAGCCTAGGTTTTCTTAAATGGGAAAATATCCACTTTTCTTAGCGTTTTAGGTCACTCTTCCTAGGCAACGTGCTTCCAGGCCCTTGGGCTACTGCTGTGATGCAGGTGCCTCCTGTTTGCTATGCCCTGGCACTTGGGCAGTGCTTCCTAGAGAAGGGGGAGGCCCTACAGCGTGCTGCATGTCTTCTCAAACCACTGAGCTGCTGTGCTGCCGCAGGCCCTTCACCAAGCACCAGGGAACTAAAGTATGAACTAGACACAGATGCACATGGCTGCAGGGAGTTTCTAGCTTACTAATGGAGATCAGATTTGTTTATGAGGAGCCCAGTGAGGGGTGCCAGGCCATGTCTTTAAGATTTTAGGAAAAGGGGAAGGATCAGAGTGAACAGGGCAGTCACCCTATCATCCCCATCACAGTCCCCTTCTGTCTGCCATTCATAAAGGAAATGGCATCTCTTTGTGGGCCTGGAGGTCACCTGTTAAACATGTGCACCTTGGCCAGATGTCTGTATGCTAGCACCTGAAAGTGCTACCAGAGCGGCCCCTTTTCTTCTGTCCTCTGGTGACTCAAGACTCGAGGAGCCAGTTCTGTGGATGGTAGATCCGATTTCAGTGACTTCAGCGGTGGCTAGGTTCTGCTGAGTCTGAAAGGGGAACAGATACCAAGCCCCAAATCTTCCTTGCAGGAAGCCAGATGATTCTAGTAGTAAACCACTAGTCCTTCAGGCATGAAATAACCTCAGGGCCAATTCCTCAGCAACACAGAGCCTCCTGAACTTCACCTGGTCACTTCGTCCAAGTTGCAGGAGCCATCAGGGCAGAGTTGGTGTTCAGCAGGAAGGACACAGCCAGTCTGTCACAGACGAGGTTGGAAGGGGTGGAGGCTGTAGTATGAGGCACGTCCAGACACAGTGAGTTCTGGCTGTATGCCTGGGGACAGTCAGTCATACCCTCTATGAACTGGTGACTCAGGTGGGAAGATAAGAGGTAGTATCTGTGATAAAACCAGAGAATATTCAATGCTGACCCTCAGCTCTATGAATGTTTAGAGTAAGGAGAGAGCTCCCATTTTGGGTCCTTGGATCATGGTGAATATCAGTTTCTACATCTGTAAACTGAGGGGGTCACTCTGTGGATGCATCTAATATTAGCATTGTATTTAAGAATTGGATCTGGACAAGGTGAGGTGGCTCACGTTTGTAATCCTAGCGCTTTGGGAGCCCAAGGTGGGAGGATCACTTGAGCCTAGGTATTCAAAACCAGCCTGGGCAACAAGGCAAGACCCCATCTCTACAAAAAAAAAAAGCTTTAAAAATCATCCAGGCCTGGTGGCTCATGTGTGTAGTCCCAGCTACTCAGGAGGCTGAGGTGGGAGGACTGCTTGAGCCCAGGAGTTTGAGGCTACCATGAGCTATGATTGCACCACTACACTCTAGCCTGGGCAACAGAATGAGACCCTGTCTCTTAAAAACAAAAAAGAGAAAGAAAAGAACTGGAGTCCAGGTGCAGTCTTGCCCAACATGGTGAAACCCCATCTCTACTAAAAATACAAAAATTACCTGGGCGTGGTGGCAGGCGCCTGTAATCCCAGCTACTCAGGAGGCTGAGGAACGAGAATAGCTTGAGCCCAGAAGGCAGAGGCTGCAGTGAGCTGAGATCGCTCCACTGCACTCCAGCCTGGGCGACAGAGCGAGACTCCGTCTTAAAAAAAAAAAAAAAAGAACTGGCTCTACAGAGGCTTCCGGTGGAGGTGAGGCTGGGCCTGAAGTATGGGAGCATCTGGCTTAATAATTAGGGGTGTGGGGTGAGGTGTGGAACCCAAGCAGTGTCTCCACAGGCAGGAACAGCCCTGAATTTGGCCACCCTCAGGGCTGTTCCTCATGGAGCAGGGGGGGGGGGGGGTGGGGGGGGGGGGGGGGGGTGGGGGGGGGGGGGGGGGGGGGGGGGAGTGGTGGGGGGGGGGGGGGGGGGGGGGGGGGGGGGGGGGGGGGGGTTGGTGGGGGGGGGGTGGGGGGTGGTGGGGGGGGGGGTGGGGGGGGGGGGGGGCAGGCATGGCTGTGAAGCTGGACCTGAGCCCTGCATCTGTTACCAGGAAGGGGAGGGTGCGGAGGAGCTCTCCTGGGGGCGGGACAGGGTGAAGACAACTGCCCCAGGCCAGCAGGGGCACAGTAAAGAGGATGGCAGAGCCCCATGCAGAGATCAGATGGGAAAAGGAGACAAGGTTGTGTTCTGAGGACATTCTTGGATTTTATTAAAAGACTTTAAAAAATCCCCGAAACCCAAAAACAACATTTTCTTGGATTTTCATCTGAGCCTATCATATCTCTGCTCTTAGCAAGTGTGCCCGATTTAATAAAATCAGTACTGGCAGCCAGCAGCATGTTTTTGTTCTAGAACCTTAGACTTTTTTTTTTTTTTTTTTTTTTTGAGACGGAGTTTTGCTCTTGTTGCCCAGGCTGGAGAGCAATGGTGCGATCTGGGCCCACCACAACCTCCACCTCCCAGGTTCAAGTGATTCTCCTGCCTCAGCCTCACGAGTAGCTGAGATTACAGGCATGCGCCACCACACCCAGCTAATTTTATATTTTTAGTAAAGACAGGGTTTCTCCATGATGGTCAGGCTGGTCTTGAGCTCCCGACCTCAGGTGATCCACCCACTTCAGCCTCCCAAAGTGCTGGGATTACAGGCATGAGCTGTGTCCGACTACCTTAGACTATCTTTTGGAAAATAAGAGGACTGGCCAGGCACGGTGGCTCACGCCTGTAATCCCAGCACTTTGGGAGGCCAAGACAGGCGGATCACGAGGTCAAGAGATCGAGACCATCCTGGCCAACATGGTGAAACCCTGTCTCTACTAAAAATACAAAAATTAGCCGGGTGTGGTGGCGGGTGCCTGTAGTCCCAGCTACTCAGGAGGCTGAGGCAGGAGAATCGCTTCAACCCAGGAGGCGGAGGTTGCAGTGAGCCAAGATTACCCCATTGCATTCCAGCCTGGGCGACAGTGCAAGACTCTGTCTTGAAAAAATAAAAAAAAAATAAGAGGAATAAATGAATGATAAATAAAACAGTACAGAAAGGTTATAAAGTCAATAGTAAGTCTCTGCCCTCACCACCCCATTCACTTGCCCCTCAGCACCCCACCCCGCAAAAAACAAAACAAAACAAAAAAACAAAAAAAACCCCACTCTCTAGAGGTAAATACTATGAACCATTTTGAATCTGTATAGGGTACCAACAGGAGCCTGTGTGGTGTGTACTCTCAAGCTTCTGGGTAAAGCTTGCTCTGGGTCTCTCCTGGGCTGAACCTTTTCCAAGAAGGGAGAAGGGACTGCAGCTGTGGTGTGGCAGGGGCAGGCACAGAACCCTTCCAGAGAGAGGTTTCTCAGGGTCCCGGGAGCGTGATCAGCAGCCCCACTTCAGTCAGGCGTCACCGGCTCGCCCGCCGGCCCTGGCCAGGGTTTTCTCCTCTGTGTCTGAGGGCTCTTTTTCACCTTCTCAGGATCCCTCTGTGACCCAGCTGACGAACGCCCCGCAGGGCGGCCTGGCGGAATTCAACCCCTTCTCAGAGGTTGGTGAGCAGGCCCTCTTTCCAAGTCCCGTGACCCTCTGGGGTGGTGCTGGGGTCTCCAGGGCAGGGAGCCTTGGCAAGGACAGAAGCAGCTCTGAGAAGCGGCAATCCTCAAAGGGACAGTCCTAACATGAACCTGGGAAGCAGGGTAAGGATGGGAAAGCCACCAAACGCTCTGTGAAATTCTCCCCTTGAGATCTGTGACCAGGGCCCCTCCCCAAGGAGGTCAGGGCGATGCCCAAGAGTGCTGGACCCAGCGAGCCCAGGGGTGCTGGGTTAGGGATCAGATGGCCTGAACCTGAGGCTTGTTGGCTAGGAAGCCACAGGGGAAGGCCCAGTGCAGGCCCCAAGGGAGTCCCCTCACAGTCAGGGGCACATCACCCATCCTGCTGTGGGTTTGCCCCCTCGTCACCAACTAGTGGAGTCCCACTCACTTCTGTCCTTTGATTTGTTCCATGTAGACAAATGCAGCGACAACAGTTCCTGTCACACAACTCCCTGGGTCCTCGCAGCCAGCGGTTCTCCAGCCATCAGTGGAACCAACCCAGCCGACCCCCCAGGTACTGCTGACAAAGAACTCTGGTCTTTTCTCTCCAGTGAGGGAATCACCCAGACCAGTAGCTGAGCCCTGAGGCTCGGGGCAAGCAGAGAGCCTTCAGCCTTGGCCCCCTAAGGACCCTTTTGCTAATTTGTTTGGAGCTGGTCACCTACAAGTAGAGGGGCTGCTCTGCCAATTAATATCCTTACTCCCTGCATCCCATCCACCACCACCACTGAGAAATAAGCTCTACTCACCAGGCTGGGCTCCTTGGTGCCTCCAGAGAGGGCATTTGTCCCTGTCGTACCCCTCCAGGTCCTCCTCAGGCCTTTGACTTGTTCTCTCTTCCTTGGGGCCCAGAATCTCTCTTTTTTTTCTTTAACTTCATTCTCACCTTCCTTCCTGTCTTCCTTTGTCCCTTCACCAAATACTGTGAATCTTTTCTGCTTTGTGCCTGGTGCTCCACTGCACTGCCTCACTGCCCTCCCGCCGCGGTCCTCGCTGCCCCTATGAGTGTGACCCACGGTGGAGTTGTGTGTTGCAGCTCCTGGTTAGACAGGCCGGCAAGTTCCCGCCTGCCCAATTCCTGGCAGCGAGCGAGCTCTCAGAGAGGCAGATGCTCCTAGGAGGAGAAAGTATTCTCAGAGACAGCTACATGCGAAAGCTTCCCAAGGTAGGCCTAGTGTAGATGAGCAGGAAGAAGAGCAGGGCACCCGGAGCCTGCCCAGCGCTCCTCCCAGGCCCCAGAGCCCTGTGGAGGTGAGGCAGCCCTTACATGCGGAGGTGCCTTTCTGTGCAGCTGGGTGGTGGGCTGTAGGGAGCTGGGTCCTTCTCAACTGACGTCACAGACTTGGAGGAGGTCAAGACCCCCAGCGTGGCACAGCGGGGTCAGTTCTGCTCCTGCTTCTGCCACCAGTGCCTGAAACTTCCCTCCCCAAGGCAGCCTTAGGTCTTTGAAGAGTTTTTGGAGAGGTTGGTGTGTGTATACATGTGTGTGTACACATGTGCCTGGTTTGTCATCCTGTGAGATGACCAGTTTGAGATCTCTCCCTAAAAAGGACTGGAGTCTCATCTATCAGGAGGAACCTGGCCCTAATGGCAGCAGCTGCCAGCAGGTGCAGGGCCCCAGGGCCAGGTCTGTTCAGCCTCATGTACAGTCAGTCCCTTACTGTCACTCAGAGGCTCTGCCCTGCCTGAAGAGGAGATAAGCATGGACTCTGCACACCACTAAAGCCAGGCAGGGCAGGGCCACACCTAAGGGGCTGTCCTGGGGTATAGCCAGTCGCAGTTTAGGGGGACCTCAGGAGGCAGCTTCTGGGGGCAGGCCAGGGGACAGGCTGCTTGTGCAGATCCTGAGGCTCAGGCACACGCCATCTGCCCTCACATGTCTCCCCTTTCCACTCACTGCTAGCAGGCTTGCACTGTTTTCCTTCTCATACATACACCCAGGCTCTTCAAATGAGGCTTGGGTCTGTGGGTTTCTTGTTATAGTTTAGTTTCTTGTGAGGTCTTTTTCCCAAAGGTCACAATCACTGAGCTCTGCCTTGACCCAGTATGAGGAAGAGGTGGAGAAGCCACTGGGGATAGTTCTCCCAACTCAAGCTTAGGGATGAGGGCAGAGGAGAACCTAGTCATGGCCAAGGGACCAGGAAGGTGCGGGGGCAGTGGAAGACAGGTTGGCTTCTCTAAGGTGGTCTCTGGTACCTAAGACACTCTGGGAGGTGGGGACTGCTTCTGGGACTCCTTGCTGGCTGTCCCTGCCTGGGGCAACGCCTCTCTGCCTGCCCACCCAGGCTGACACTGTTTCTGTTTGTTGTGTCTGGCTGTCCCTGTACCTCCCCTGTTCTCTCCAGGCTGCGGTGTCTGCAGCCCAGGCAGGCCTGCTTCGGCAGCAGGAAGAACTGGACAGGAAAGCTGCTGAGCTGGAACGCAAGGAGCGGGAGCTGCAGAACACTGTAGCCAACTTGCATGGTAAGGGAGGCTGCTGGGGCCTGGGGCTGCCCTGCCTGGCATAGATGAGTATCCTGAACCCTGTGTGGAGGGCCTCCCAGCGTTCACCCTGAGCTGCCTCAGAGTTTTGTGGGGCTCTTCTCATCACAGGACACTGGTCCTAGGAAGAGCAGTATGTTGCAAGTCAGGAGACCTGTAGTGTGGTTGTAATGGCTGTAGATTACTTCTGCACTCCTTCCTAGCTCTAAAATGACTTGATTCTTTGATAGCATAGGGGCATTGGTCCCACAATTCCTTGCTAATGGTGATGAACTGAGTTATCACACTTGTGGGCTGCTTGTTAATAAAAATAATCACTTAGGCCATTTAGCTCTCTGTATTTCCCAGTGCATTTGGGATCTATTATCTCAGTGTGAGCTTGGTGGTATCTCTTTGGGTTCCATTCCTGTTCCATCCCACTCCATGCAGACTCCAAGCCCTGCTTGCTGGAGCCCCTCTGGGAACCAAGCCCTGCTTGCTGGAGCCCCTTGGCCCATACACTGTGCTGGCGTGCACGCACCTCGATGCCCCTTCTGAGGCTGGGCCCTCACCTCGTCACTCCTTTTCCCCCACACAGTGAGAGAGAACTGGCCCCCCCTGCCCTCGTGGTGCCCTGTGAAGCCCTGCTTCTATCAGGATTTCTCCACAGAGATCCCTGCCGACTACCAGCGGATATGCAAGATGCTCTACTATCTGTGGATGTGTGAGTCCCGCTCCTGCCCTCCAAGCTTAAGGGCGAATTGGGTGTGACTTCAGAGCCCCATCTTGGCCCTGGCTGCTCCTCCCTGGTATACAGGCTTTTAGCAGACTCCAGCCTTCCTCAGTGCCTGGGCTGGGTTGGGGAGGTGCCTCTGCCCACAGGCTGCCCCCTGTCTGGAAACCTCCTTGAAAGGGGCAGTCCAGACCACAAATCACGGAGGGTGGGACTAACTAGAGGCTTCCAAGTTCCTTCAGAGCTCACTGCACTAAAAGGCCCTCCTTAGGTGAAGGCCTTCCCTGTCCACAGGCCTGTGGATTCTGAAGGGTGAGGAAGAAGACTTCTCCGGCAGCTCCATCGGGGGCCATCCAGGGCCAGGGAAAAGCATTGCTAAAGGAAAGACTTCCTTCCCCAAGGACCAGCCCTGGGTCTGCATCTTCCCTCCACACCCCTCAGACACCCGGGCTGTCCCATCACCTCTCAGGAATGTAGTTTGATCCCTGGTTTTGAGGTCCCATAAAACCAGGATTTGGGAGCTATCCCTGCCTAGGTACAGAGTGGGCTCCTCTGTCTCTGCAGCTGCCTTCGCAGCATGAACCTCACCTCTCCTAGGGAGTGGCCGCCACATTGGAGCCCCTCAGCCACCGTGGCGCAAGTCATAACTCTGTCCTGTCCCCTCCCCAGTGCATTCAGTGACTCTGTTTCTGAACCTGCTTGCCTGCCTGGCCTCGTTCTCGGGTGACAGCTCCAAGGGAGTGGACTTTGGCCTCTCCATCCTGTGGTTTCTGATCTTCACTCCCTGTGCCTTCCTTTGTTGGTACCGACCCATCTATAAGGCCTTTAGGTGAGTGAGGCCGGGGCAAGGGGTGAGATTTTATGGCTGGCACCCCAGGTAGCAGGCTAAGGGCTATAGGCCCTGGGACCCCATCCAAGTCTTAGAGCAGAACAGAATGTAGGGAAATCCACGTTCCCTACATTCTGTTCCTCTGTTCCCACCCAGAGCAGAGACTGGGGGCCCTGTTCTTCAGTTTCTGTACCTGAGGTCTACTCTGGGCCCTGTCCTTGGACCAGGCACAGGAGACTTAGAGAAGGGACCTGCCATCCCACTGCTCCCAGTCTAGCTGATGCCGTTACTGGGAAGAGGGAGGGGACGCTCTTTGGGAACTCCCTTCTGAGGCTCTAGGGTGTGCTTCTCTGGTAGTGTCAGATGAGTGCTCTCCAGCGCTCTTCTCCATGACTATTGATGCTTCCCAATAACTCAGAGTGCCAACACCTAAGCTAGATACTGGGAACATAGCTGGATACACCTTACAGACCCCCAGGGGTTCTGGAATTGTACCTCAGGGTTGATGCTTTCAGGGCTGGGAGCCCAGCAGGCCCTGGGAAGAGGGGATAGGGCAGTGGCTGAACCATCCCTGTACCACTGGAGGCCCTGAACCCTCATTGTTCTAGCCCTCAAGGACACAGAGATGGAAGTCCTCAGCTCTTGAGAGAGTTTTGTCTGGTGTCCCCTATTCCCCAAATATTTTTTTCTTCCACTCAGATGTACAGGTTTTGTTTTGTTTTGTTTTGATTGTTCTTTGTTACTACGTATCCTTAAGTTCTATTGTTTTTGTTTTTTTGTTTTGAGAGGGAGTCTCACTCTGTCACCCAGGCTGGAGTGCAATGATGCGATCTCGGCTCACTGCAACCTCCCCCTCCTGGGTTCAAGTGATTCTCCTGCCTCAGCCTCTGGAGTAGCTGGGCTTACAGGCACACACAACCACACCTGGCTAATTTTTGTATTTTTAGTAGCGATGGGGTTTCACCATGTTGACCAGGCTGGTCTTGAACTCATGACCTCAAGTGATCCACCTGTCTTGGCCTCCCAAATTGCTGGGATTATAGGCGTGAACCACCGTGCCCGGCCTGTTTTGTTTTTTTGAGACAGAATCAATCTCTGTCATCCAGGCTGGAGTGCAATGGCACAGTCTCAGCTCACTGCAACCTCCACCTCCCAGGTTCGAGTCTCCTGTCTCAGCCTTCCAAGTAGCTGGGATTACAGGCACACACCACCATGCCCAGCTAATTTTTGTGTTTTTAGTAGAGACAGGGTTTTGCCATGTTGGCTAGGCTGGTCTCAAATTCTTGGCCTCATGCGGTTTTATTATTAGAGATTTATGCCTTTGGCTTAGTTTTTCTTGCCTGTTATGAAACGCAAGTACTCCAGAAGATGGAGTGTTAGGCTCTTTATTTTTTAATTTACTTATTTTTCTGAGACAGTGTCTTACTGTGTTGCCCAGGCTGGAGTGCAGTAGCACGATCTTGGCTCACTGCAGGAGCGTTAGGCTCTTTATATTGTCCTTTGGGGGAGCAACTTTATCAGCTCTTTGAGGAAGGGGTCAAGCACTGACCCCTTAAATTGGAAGGCAGTGAAAGGCAAGCTCTTCTTGATTATGGTGGGGTATGTGTGTGTGTGTCCCTGTGGATGGTGTGGCTGGGCCCCTGGAGCTCTGTCTCTTGCCCATGCTGCCTCCTGGCTCCTAGAGAAAAGAGATGTCACACCAAGTAAGGATGCTGAGGAACATGGCCCAAGCCCTCTTGTGACTTCTCATTTCTCTCTCTCTCCACAGGTCCGACAACTCTTTCAGTTTCTTTGTGTTCTTCTTTGTATTTTTTTGTCAAATAGGGATCTACATCATCCAATTGGTTGGCATCCCTGGCCTGGGGGACAGGTGAGACCTGGGCATCACAGAGGGAATTAGGCTTTGGATAGGGGACTCAGCCTCTCTTGCCCTGTTTTCTAGCTCCCAGAGAGCCCTGCCAGTGCCCTGCTTTTCCCGTGGCGGGGAGTGGGTGAGTGGGCCAGCTCAGATCTGCTTTGGGCCTTCTTTCCAGTTCTTTATCAGTAGCCACTCACTTTTTTTTCTCCTTGATACTAAAGGCATCAAAAGACACACATTATCGGTCGGGCGCAGTGGCTCATGCCTGGAATCCTAGTACTTCGGGAGGCCAAGGCAGGCAGATTGTTCAAGCCCAGGAATTCGAGACCAGACTAGGAAACACAGGGAGACCTTGTCTCTACCAAAAATAAAAAAAAATTAGCCTGGTGCAGTGGCATGCACCTATATAGTCCCAGCTACTTGGGAGGCCCAAGCAGGAGGATCGCTTGAGCCCAGGAGGTTGAGGCTGCAGTGAGCCATGATTGCACCACTGGATGCCAGCCTGGGTGACAGAATGAGATCCTGTATCAAAAAATAAATATTAAAATAAAAAGACACTATCTTTCCCTGCTCTCCACTTTCTAGGGTGTTGTGGGTGAACTTGGTTTGACTCTTTAGGCTACCATGACAGTGTCTTGCACTGGATTGCAGCCTCTTCCTTTTCTCCTGCCACACCCTCCTGGAAGCTGATGGATGCCCAGGCCTTTGCAGACTGAGCTGCGACTTTTTTCAGATGCCTTGTAACTTAAGGAGACAGGTCCCTCACCTCCCCTGGACAGGCTTGCTTCTTCTGGCTGCCCTCTTTGAGCATACAGCTGGTTTGAGTTTCCAGGATACCTCAGTCCTCAGCTCAAAATTAACCTCAAAAGAAAAGCTGATGGCTGATGTTTTCCTTTCTGCTCCAGTGCACAGGGAGCATTGCAGAAAGGTCAGACTGGCACTTGGCTGACAGCCTGAGCCTGGAAGGGCGGTGCTATTTTGGTCCCCTCCCTCCGGCAGAGCTGGCAAGTCCAGAGCAGTGGGGAGAGAAGGGCTGCCTCCCCTTACCCTCCAAGCAACTGCACGCTGCCCTCCCACCACCCCTCATGCTTCTTGCCCTGCTCTTGTTAATCTGGTCCCTTTTGACCAGTGACCCAATTTCATTACTCATTACCTAAGACAGACCCTGGTAGAAAAACTGTGATTCATGACGGCCGTTTGCACCTGGACTGGGAATCAGAAGGCTTGAGTTGGCTGGGTGCGGTGGCTCACGCCTGTAATCCCAGCACTTTGGGAGGCCGAGGCAGGTGGATCACTTGAGGTCAGGAGTTCGGGACCAGCCTGGCCAACATGGCAAACCTTCATCTCTAAAAAAAAAAGAAAAAAAAAAAAAACAAAAAAATTAGCCGGGTGTTTTGGTGGGAGCCTGTAATCCCAGCTGCTCTGGAGGCTGAGGTAGGAGAATCGCTTGGACCTGGGAGGTGGAGGTTGCAGTGAGCCAAGATTGCGCCACTGTACTGCAGCCTGGGCGAAAAGAGTGAAACATCATCTCAAAAAAAAAAAAGTGTTGCTGTGTCACCCAGACTGGAGTGCGGTGGCAAAATTATAGCTCACTATCACCTTGACCTCCTGGGTTCAAGTGATCCTCCTGCCCCAGCCTCCTGAGTAGCTAGGACTACAGGCATGCACAACCATGCCTGGCTAATTTTTAAAATTTTTTGTAGAGACAGGGTCTTGCTAGCCGAAGCTGGTCTCAAATTCTGGCCTGAAGTTATCCTCCTGCCTTGGCCCCTCAAAATGCTGAGATTACAGGCATGAACCACCGTGCCTGGCCTACATTAATTTTTGTATATGGTTGAAATAAGTATTTAACTTCATTTTTCTGTATGTAGATATCGTTGTTCCAGTACCATTGGTTGAAGAGACTATTTTTTCTCTTTGAGTGGTTTTGGCATCCTTGTCAAAAATTAATTGACCGGCCGGGCGCGGTGGCTTATGCTTGTAATCCCAGCACTTTGGGAGGCCGAGACGGGTGGATTACCTGAGGTCAGGAAGGAGTTTGAGACCAGCCTGGCCAACATGGCAAAACCTCATCTCTACAAAGAATACAAAAATTAGCCGGACGCATTGGCAGGTGCCTATAATCCCAGCTACTCGGGAGGCTGAGGCAGGAGAATTGCTTGAACCTGGGAGGCGGAGGTTGCAGTGAGCCGAGATCATGCCACTGTTCTCTAGCCTGGGCTACAGAGCAAGACTCAATCTCAAAAAAAAAAAAAAAAAAAAAAAAGAAAAAGAAAAATTAACTGACCATAGGTGTATGGGTTTATTTCTGGAATCGCAGTTCTATTCCATTGATCTGTTGATCTATATGTCTATCTTTATGCCAGTCCTACACTATTTTAGTGACTGTAGCTTTGTAGTAAGTTTTGATGTCAAGAAATATGAGAATATCCCTTTTACAGATGAGGACATGGGGCTCAGACAGGTGACAGCAAGTTGGCCAGTGATCCTCCTTCCAAGAAGGTGGGTCCTCAGGAGTGAGCAGCCACGCTTTCCATACTCCCCACCAGCAAAGCATCAGAAAAAGGCCCAGCCCAGTGCTACTTTATTTATTTATTTTATTATTATTGTGTTTTGAGATGGAGTCTCTGTTGCACAGGCTAGAGTGCAGTGGCGCAATCTCTGCTCACTGCAAGCACCGCCTCCCAGGTGTTCACAACATTCTCCTGCCTCAGCTTCCTGAATAGCTGGAACTATGTAGACACCTGCCACCACCACGCCTGGCTTATTTTTTGTATTTTTAGTAGAGACGAGGTTTCACTGTGTCAGCCAGGATGGTCTCAATCTCCTGACCTCGTGATCCGCCTGCCTTGGCCTCCCAAAGTGCTGGGATTATAGGCGTGTGCCACTGCGCCTGGCCCTTTTTTTTTTTTTTTTTTTTTTTTTTTGGGAGACAGGGTCTCACTCTGTTGCCCAGGCTAGAGTGCAGTGGCGTGATCATGGCTCACTGCAGCCTTGAACCTCACAGGCTCAAGTGATCCTCCCACCTCAGCATCCCGAGTAGCTGGGACCACAGGTATGTGTGACCACAGCCAGTTAATTTTTTTTTTTTTTGAGTTGGAGTCTCGCCCTGTCACCCAGGCTGGAGTGCAATGGCATGATCTCGGCTCAAGTGATTCTCCTGCCTTGGCCTCCCGAGTAGCTGGGATTGCAGGCGTGTGCAACCACGCGCAGCTAATTTTTGTATTTTTAGTAGAGACAGTGTTTCACCATGTTGGCCAGGCTGGTCTCCTGATCTCAAGTGATCCGCCTGCCTCAGCCTCCCAAAGTGCTGGGATTACAGGTATGAACCTGGCCTTTTTTAATTTTTTGTGGAGACAGGGCCTCCCTCTGTTGCCCAGGTTGGTCTTGAACTCCTGGGCTCAAGTGATTCTCCTGCCTCAGCCTCCCAAAGTGCTGGAATTACAGGCAAGAGCCACAGCACCCAGCCCAGTGCTACTTCTGACTCTGTGAAGGCAGCAACCACATCCTCCCCTTCAGACCTCACATAACCAGAAGATTCCCCTTGTGAGTGGGGTAGTGTGGGCCCGTCAGCCTTCATGGAGGTCTGGCCTCACAGGCCAAGGGCTTCTGGCTCATAGGGCTCCCTGTGCTGTGGGGAGATGCCAAGGTGATGGTCAGGACACAGTGGCCAGTTGGAGAAGAGCCCCTTATGCTGACTCTTGGGGCCCACTACCACTTTGCTCCCTCTGGCCTCTTCTTCCCTTATAGCGGTTGGATTGCAGCCCTGTCTACACTGAAGACAGGGTCCCTGGCCGTATCAGTCATCATGATGGTGGTGGCTGGCTTCTTCACCCTCTGTGCCGTGCTCTCAGTCTTCCTCCTGCAGCGGGTGAGTGGTGTGGGCAGGGCTGACAGCAAATGGGAGGAGGCAGGCAACTGTTTTGCCACGAGATGTTCTTCACCACTGCAGTTGGGTCTCCTAGGCTCCCAAAGGTCCAGCACCTTTCTCCGGGGATCTGGGTGGGGGGTCAGGCAGTGCCGGGCTTCTGGTGACCCCTTTGGGAGTATGTCCTGGATGGCTGGGTTCCTGGTGGGCCCAAAGGGCAGGCTCCTCTCACCCCACCCCTCTTCGCCAGGTGCACTCCCTCTACCGCCGGACAGGGGCCAGCTTCCAGCAGGCCCAGGAGGAGTTTTCCCAGGGCATCTTCAGCAGCAGAACCTTCCACAGAGCTGCTTCATCTGCTGCCCAAGGAGCCTTCCAGGGGAATTAGTCCTCCTCTCTCTTCTCTCCCCCTCAGCCTTTCTCTCGCCTGCCTTCTGAGCTGCACTTTCCATGGGTGCCTTATGTGGTGGTGGTTGTGCCCAGCACAGACCTGGCAGGGGTCTTGCTGTGGCTCTTCCTCCTCCCTCAGCGACCAGCTCTCCCTGGAAGGGGAGGGACAGGGACTTTTTTTCCCCCTCTATGTACAAAAAAAACAAAGCTCTCTTTCCTTCTCTAGTGATGGTTTGATAGGATTCTTTTGTCTCTGGAAGCAGTGGGACTGAAGTTCTCTTCATCCTGTGCACACACAGACACCCCCACACAGTTGGGATCACAGGCTGACCTGGGCCCACCCCAGCTGGAGTTTTCTGCCAGGGTCCTGGGCCTTGACTCCCCCACCCTGCAGGCCTGGCCTGAATCTGGCTTCTCAGACACAGCCCAGCCCTTCCTGCCCCGGCTGGGGATAAGCCTCTCACAGGCTCTGGTGGACAGATCTGTTCTCCAGGTCACTCCAGTGGTCTCCAGGCTTCCAGAGAAGGCTGGTTGCCTCAAGTTCTTGCCTGCCTCATAAATGGATCCAGAGAAAACTGGCTGCCTTCGGCTCTTCCCTGCCTCACATTCCTCATAAACGGATTCATAGCCCTTTAGCCCCCTGCACCCTCCTGCAGGGGACTGCACTTTGAGCCCTCTGGAGCCCTCCCTTGCTGAGCCTTACTCTCTTCAGACTCTGAATGTGCAATGCGGTTAGCTGGGGTTTGGGGACGGGAAGGGACCAAGGACACTGACCCCAAGCTGTCCTGCCCAGCGTCTTCCAGGAGGGCAGGGTCTGCCTGTGCTGGTGAGGTTGGTTTAGCCCTGTTTACTGTGACTTCCCCTCCCCTGAGGGACGGCTGCCTTTGCCTCTGCCTCAGATGCCACCTGCCCTACCCATGCTCCCCATCAGCGGCATCCAGAGTTTCAGGAAGGGCAGGGCCAGCCAGTCCAGAACCGCATCCTTCAGCAGGAACTGATGAGCCATCTCTTGGAGGGCCCCCTAATACCCGGTGGAGTCTGGCTCACACCCCGGTGGGGGGTGTCACTGTGATGGACAACTAGGAGTCCACCTTTAAAACCAGCACCCTGTTCCCCCAGGCTGCCGAGCCGGTGTGTGGACTGGGGGGCCTTCCCACAAAACTAGCCTCCGGCTCTAGGCCCCAGGCAGCCGCAGGCCCCAAGCCACTGAATGATACTGGCAGCGGTTGGGGTTTTATAAACTCCTTTCTGGTATTTTTTCCCCTCTATGTACAAATGTATATGTTACGTCTCAATTTTGTGCTTAAATAAAAATAAAAAGACATTTTCAGACAACACTGGTCCACATGTCTGGTGGACTTGGGAGGACGGGGCAGCCCACAGGATTAGGGGCTGGGCGCTGCTGCTAAGATTGGAGAGCCGGCACAGTTAAGATGCAATAAATAGGTCCTCAAGGCCCTTCCTCAGAAAAGTGAAAAGCAACTGGGAGGCCCGGGAAGCCAACGCGGCCTCCTCCAAAGAGGCCTTCTCGTTCCAGTACCTCTGCTTTCAGAGCTGTGGGTCCTGGGGAGGGGCCCTGGAGGCCTCCCGGACGCCGTCTCCCCCACACACGTCCGCTCCTCTGGAGCCCGCGTCCTCACGTGGGCGATCTCAAGACGCCTCTGCGCCCGCTGGGAGTCCCCGGAGACCGCGCCAGCAGTCCTCCGCTCACTTCTAGGCTCGCGGGGCCTCTGTGTCCCCACGTGGGCCCTGCAGGAAGTTGCCGGGCGCATGACCCGGAGAGGTGTGGGGACGGGGGAGGGGCACCGGGAGCGGGGCGGAGCCGCGTCTCCGATGCGCGCTGCATTTCCGGCGGGCGGCGCTGGGGGCAGCGTGGAGCAGCCCCGTGCTCGGCCCGTCCCCCAACCCGCCGGAACCGCCGCCCGCAGCGAGGAAGCGCCTGCGCGGGCGCGGGCGGCCGGGATGGCGGGGCCCGGTTGGGGCCCCCCGCGCCTGGACGGCTTCATCCTCACCGAGCGCCTGGGCAGCGGCAGGTACGCCACGGTGTACAAGGCCTACGCCAAGGTGGGTGCCGGCCGGTGGCCCCGTGCCCGCCCGAGCTAGCCCGGCTGGTGCCGGCTGGGGAGACTCCGAGAGGTTAGCGACAGTGTGGGAACAGTTAGGGGCGGGAGGCCGGCTTCGCCCCAGCCAGACCCTCGGCGGAGGTTGGAGCCGACCGCCACGCTTAGGTCTTAAAGGGCGCACCTGCACCCACCTGCAGGGTCAGTGGCTGAACAGGCTCAAAACAGGTTACCTGGTGGGCTGGGAGGAGTCTGGGACTGGAGCCAGTTAGGAGGCAGAGTGGGCGGTTCTGGAACTCTGAGTGACATGCCTCTGCTGGGAGCACTCGAGAATGCAAAGAAATGGATCACCTAGCTGAGGGCTGGAGAAGACCAGGCTGAGACTGGGTCGGGAAGCCAGGACTCCAGAATCAACATTCCTCACTGACCTCACAAGGGAAAGCTGGGAAGCCCGTTGCTGGTGTGCAGTAGGTAGACCCGGGGAGGGGGCGGAGTCGGGGGACAGAGGGAACCAGACAGAGCCTTTCCAGTCAGGCAAGGTCCTGGCCTCCTCAAGGCAGAGCCCCCAAATCTCCTGTCCCGCAGAAGGACACTCGTGAGGTGGTAGCCATAAAGTGTGTAGCCAAGAAAAGTCTGAACAAGGCATCGGTGGAGAACCTCCTGACGGAGATTGAGATCCTCAAGGGCATTCGACACCCCCACATTGTGCAGCTGAAAGACTTTCAGGTGCGAGCCTTGGGCGGGGCCGCTGCCAAAAGGGAGCTGGAGAAGGGACACTCTCTTCAGGCTGCCTCTCTACCTCTAAACACAGTGGGACAGTGACAATATCTACCTCATCATGGAGTTCTGCGCAGGGGGTGACCTGTCTCGCTTCATCCATACCCGCAGGATTCTGCCTGAGAAGGTGGCGCGTGTCTTCATGCAGCAGTTAGGTAAAGGACTGTGACCCCAGGCTGACGCTCCGTCCCTTGTTCTCTGCCCCCCGGCATCCCACCCCTCCGCCAGGCTTAGAGCCTTGGCACACATTGCAGCTGCCTCCTGCACAGTCTGAAATTTTAGGGTCCTGTTTATCTCATACACTCAACCCTTGCTCAGGGATGCTGTGGGACAGATGAGGGAGTAATCCCCCTCTGTGGGGTGTTGAGGCTTCCATACATAGAACATAATATAAGGACCTTGTAGAACATTGCAGAGTCCTGTAGGTAGGACGCAAGTGCTGTGCCAAGGAAAAGAGCAAGATTCTCTAGGACTGGGGCATCCAGAGAGGCTTCTGAGAGGCGGGGAGACTTGTGAAGGGGCAGAGGGGAGGAGGGTGGGCACTCGGGTGGGGTGGCAAACGCCTAGAAGTGGTGGGATCTTGGTGCTTATATGGAAAACATTAGACTAGCCAGGCAGGAACTGGGGCTGTGTAGGCTTGAGGAGGCAGATGTGAGCCGAGCAGGCAAGAGGCAGGCGGGAATGGCTCTGAACTGTCTCTTTGTGGGTCCCACTCCTCAGCTAGCGCCCTGCAGTTCCTGCATGAACGCAATATCTCTCATCTGGATCTGAAGCCACAGAACATTCTGCTGAGCTCCTTGGAGAAGCCCCACCTAAAACTGGCAGGTCTGTGTCTGAAACAGCAGGGATGAGGTTTGGAGAGTGCAGAGGCCTCCCTCTCCCTGGGCTCACTCAGCAGCCCTAGTTCTCATGGAGCCCTCTATAGAGTCCTCAAAGAGTAACCGGCTGCGAAGTCTGGGGTTGGGCCCTGCCATCAAAAGGCAGAACCTTTCTCAGGCTACCCATGCTCAAGTCCAGCAGCATAATGGGTGGAGTTAGGGCTCAGTCTGTGGCCAGAGTTGGGACTCACTGTGTGTCCAGGTTTGAGGGTCAGTCTGGGAACAGTGCTGGGGTTCAGTGTGTGACCAGCATCAGGGATCACTCTGTGGTCAGGGACAGGACTTGGTCTGTCATCAGAATTGGGGCTCAAGTCTGTGACTCCATCTGTGGCCACATAGGAGAGTGTGTGGTGCAGGAGTAGGAGGTGGTGACCCTTGATAAGATTTGGACAAGAATTGACACTGGAGGCCAGAGACTGTGGTAGAACCTAAGCCTGGAGACAGTAAGAGGGTGGGGGCTTATCCATGTAGCTAGTGTGATCAGGTGGGCTTCCTAGGAAAAGGTGCCCAAGGGAGCTGTGCAGGATGGGTAGGTTTTACATCCCAGAGGCAGATATGAGAGGGTGTTCCAGGCTAATGATGAGCAGAGGCTTGGAAATAGGGTTGATCGGGTCTGGAGGGTGGAGAGGAGCCTGGGGTGAGGCTTTACAAGCCAGGAGTGGAAGCAGCTGGAATTCAAACCCTGCTGCCTCACCTCTTGCCTGCAGACTTTGGTTTCGCACAGCACATGTCCCCGTGGGATGAGAAGCACGTGCTCCGTGGCTCCCCACTCTACATGGCCCCCGAGATGGTGTGCCAGCGGCAGTATGACGCCCGCGTAGACCTCTGGTCCGTCGGGGTCATCCTGTATGGTGAGACCTCTTTTCCCTGCTTCTCACGCTGAGGCCTACAGTGTTTCCTCAGGCAAGGCCTCTCTGGGCCACTCCTGAAGGGTTCTGATGAAAACTCACTGCTGGCCCACGACCCCTGCTGAGGGGCTTCAGGCCAGGCTTGACCTATTCCCTCCCAGCCTCCGCTCTGCCTCCCTTCCACAGAAGCCCTCTTCGGGCAGCCCCCCTTTGCCTCCAGGTCGTTCTTGGAGCTGGAAGAGAAGATCCGTAGCAACCGGGTCATCGAGGTGGGTCTAGCAGGCCCTTAGCAAGCATTGGGGGGCAGAGGGAGTCAGGGCCCTGAGGGTTTACACCTCGCTCTCACCTGCAGAGACTGGAGTGTGGGCTCCAGGCTGCCTTTGTAGTGGAGGGGCATGCTCTAGACTGGAAGTCGAGGTGCCGGGCTGTCCCAGGGACTTAGGTCAGCCCACAGCAGGCAGCACAGTGCCTATTTTGCAGGACCTTGTGGGGAGAAAGCCAAAGCAGAGCCAGACCCAGCCTTCCCAGGAACATAGTCCAGGGAGGGAAATAAGGACCCAGAAACACAATTCTAGCTCAGCTCAGGGCTCCAGCGAGGGTGTGCCAGGAGCCCAGGGATGGAGGCCTGGCTCCTCACTGGCTCCATCATCTTGACCCACCTGTTCCTCCTTGGTTTCAGGTTCCCCACCTGTCCAACGCATACCTCGGGTTCCTCGCCGACCCCTGGGCTAGAGGTTGAGGGGCTGGAGCCCAGTGTGATCTGTCCCTGCCATTCCCTTCCCTACAGCTCCCCCTGCGACCCCTGCTCTCCCGAGACTGCCGGGACCTACTGCAGCGGCTCCTGGAGCGGGACCCCAGCCATCGCATCTCCTTCCAGGACTTCTTTGCGCACCCCTGGGTGGACCTGGAGCACATGCCCAGTAGGGAGAGTCTGGATCGAGCAGTGAGCAGGCGGATGGGGCTGGGGTGGGCTGAGGGTGGGCTGAAGGTCTCGTTGACCTCTTTGGTGGTGAATAGGTGACTCGCCCAACAGAGACAGAGGGTAGGCTCAGGGGAGCTGATCTCCCATCTTGGTGAGCGTGGGAGGGTAGGGAGGTGGACCTGACCCCTGATCTGCCCATCCCCTAGACCACCCTGGTGGTGCAGGCTGTGAAGAAAGACCAGGAGGGGGATGCAGCAGCCGCCTTATCGCTCTACTGCAAGGCTCTGGACTTCTTCGTACCTGCCCTGCACTGTGAGTCCCAGGCCATGCCTGAAGCCCCTGGGTGCAGCAGGGATGGGAGTCGTCTGTGGCTGCAATAGGTGGATTCCAGTTCTCTATCCAGAGTGTTGTAGGCAATAAAGCAGAGCATAAACCTGGAATATTGTGTTTGGAGGGATTCCAGAGGGTTCGGTGTGGGGCAGGGGTTCTCGCAGACTCCTCGTATGACCTCACTTTCTGCAGATGAGGCGGATGCCCAGCGGAAGGAGGCAATTAAGGCGAAGGTGGGTGAGAGTCCCCATGAGGAAGTGGGGGGGCAGGGGGTAAGGCCCTGAGATCTCAGGGCCCCTGGGGAATGGCTGTCTTAGAATTGGAACTTCCTCTCCTGCAACACAGAGCTTGGAATGGGTCAGGCCAGCCTCATTTGCCCCGACATGTTTATAGCTTGCGGCAGTCACTAACAATGCAGAGGGAGAACTTGGAGGTGGGTTCTGGCAAGGGCAGCGGGTGAGACAGCACCTCCTCAGGCCCTTTCCCTGCTACAGGTGGGGCAGTACGTGGCCCGGGCCGAGGAGCTCAAGGCCATCGTCTCCTCCTCCAATCAGGCCCTGCTGAGGCAGGGGACCTCTGCCCGAGATCTGCTCAGAGGTAGACTTCCGGTTCCTGGCTGACCCCAGGGGCCCCAGCAAACCTCCCCACAGCCTGAGGGGGAGGCGGGTGGGGAGAGGCATCCTGCAGGGAACAGGCAGGTTGCTTCCCCCACCCTGAGCCTTTCCTCTCATCCTAGAGATGGCCCGGGACAAGCCACGCCTCCTAGCTGCCCTGGAAGTGGCTTCAGCTGCCATGGCCAAGGTTTGTGCCAGTGAGAAGGGTCTAGGTGGGATAGGATGGGGCAGGGTGGGGAGATATCCAGGCCATGACCCTAAGCAGCCTGGTGTCCTTGTGGCTGCAGGAGGAGGCTGCTGGTGGGGAGCAGGATGCCCTGGACCTGTACCAGCATAGTCTGGGGGAGCTGCTGCTGCTGCTGGCAGGTGAGGGCCCCCATTTCTGCCCACCAGAGGGCCCCTGGCTGCCCTGCCCTCACCACACGCCCTCTCTTTACAGCGGAGCCCCCGGGCCGGAGGCGGGAGCTGCTTCACACTGAGGTGCCCACTGAGCTTGAGAGGGTTGGGAGGCTTCCTCTTCCCCTTTCTTTGCTCTTACCTGTGGGGATCTCTTTGGGTTTCCTCTGGAATGTCCCACTCTCAGGGTGTTCCAGGTCTGCAAGTCAAAACCATAGGGCTGGGGTACTCAGGGCAGTGGAGGATCTGGGAACCCAGCAGCAAAAAGTCTGGGAAGGCTTCCTGGAGGAAGGAGCAGATAAGGGACTCGGGAGGCAAGTTGTTCTGACGGGGCAGAGGGTTCTAGAGAGCATCAGGGTTGAGGAGGAGTTCCCTTTGAAACCCCACCCCCCGCCACTCTCCCCCACACCCAAGGGCATATCTTTCCTTGGCAGGTTCAGAACCTCATGGCCCGAGCTGAATACCTGAAGGAGCAGGTGAAGGTGGGCACATGGGGCCACGCTGGGGCTAGGGTCTGTGGGTTCTGTTGCTCTCTGCTTGTGGCTGTCATCCCTACCCTGCTGGTGTATGTCTGCTCTCCCGCCTCCTCTGCAGGCCTCCCTGTCCCTGTATCTGCCCTTCACTCTCTCTCTTGCTCAGCACTGTGCGCTGTGGCTCGTGTCCCCGTCCTTCACTCTCTCTCTTGCTCAGCACTGTGCGCTGTGGCTCGTGTCCCCGTCCTTCACTCTCTCTCTTGCTCAGCACTGTGCGCTGTGGCTCGTGTCCCCGTCCTTCACTCTCTCTCTTGCTCAGCACTGTGCGCTGTGGCTCGTGTCCCCGTCCTTCACTCTCTCTCTTGCTCAGCACTGTGCACTGTGGCTCGTGTCCCCGTCCTTCACTCTCTCTCTTGCTCAGCACTGTGCGCTGTGGCTCGTGTCCCCGTCCTTCACTCTCTCTCTTGCTCAGCACTGTGCACTGTGGCTCGTGTCCCCGTCCTTCACTCTCTCTCTTGCTCAGCACTGTGCGCTGTGGCTCGTGTGTCTGCCTCCTGGCTGCCTCTCATCCCTTGTGCTGCCTTCACATCCCACAGATGAGGGAATCTCGCTGGGAAGCTGACACCCTGGACAAAGAGGGACTGTCGGAATCTGTTCGTAGCTGTGAGTCTTGCCCTGGGGTCGATCCTCCATCCAAAGAGGGGTGAGGGCTGGGGGCCCTGGGTTCTGCCTCCCTTACCAAAGACCTGAGACTGACCCTCCCCCATTGCCTTCCCCCCCCATAGCTTGTACCCTACAGTGACCCCAGAAGAATGATTGGACAGACGTGAGCCATCTGGAGCAGAGGGGTACTAACCCAGGCTGATGCCAAGAATGAAGTGGCCCACTGCAGCCCTGGCGAGCAGGCTTCTTGGATAGACAGTGCTGAGACCCCCACATTCCAGAGTCCCCAGCCTCCCTCAGGTTACTCTGCACCCCACAGACGGTTTGATGGCTGTGCTGTATGCTGGAGGGGAGGGCAGGACTCTGGGAGAACAGCACTTCTTTCATGAGACCTTTGTTTGTTATTTGGTGGTTACTGGATCCTGTGCCTGTCAGTTTTGGAGCATGCAGCCGTCTATCATTTTTTGCTCTGAGAAGAGGGCAAGGGGCCCCTGCAGGGCACTTCTGTGCTTGCCCTCGCCCTGCCAGTAGGCAGCTGTGCCCCTGGCCTGCCCTTCCCGGGACCCCTTATTCCAACTCAGCTCCTCCTTGCACTGGAATGGGGGCACTCCAGCACCCCTCAGGGACCACCCACCCCACAGTATGCACTCAGCCCCACAGAACCCACCAGTCTTTCTGGGAACTCACACCTGCCCGCCATCTCGGTACTTTAAATTAATCATTCAAGCATGAAAGTTGTATCTTTCGGGGTGGGGCAAATTTAAGAAGACCATTTCTTGTTCCTGCCCTGGCCTAGGGAGCACTCAGGAAGGTTCCTTGGTCCTCATCTCTCCCACCTCCGTTCCTCTTTGGGCCCCACACTAGCCACAGCGCGGGCCTTGTGCTGGAATTTGAGCCTGGGAGAGGGAGACGGTCTGACCCAATGCACTCCAGGCTTCCCACTTCTAGGCCTGTTCTGCCGCTGTGGAGCCCTGGGCAAACCCCTTCCCCTTTGTGGGCCTGGGTCTCCCCATCTCTTCAATGGGGCTGATACCTCCACAGCCCACAGCATGGGCACTTATGAGTACAAAGTGAATTTAACCTGGAAAATAATGTATTTGAGAGTTTCTTTTAAATAATCAGCGGGTGTTGGTGATTTCTAGCCCTTCTGCCCTTAAATGCCTCCTTGGGCAAGAGTTGTCTGTCCTCCCTGCAGGAGGCTGGGTGTGAAGAGTATAATTCACTGTTTCTCTATTAAATTATTTTCTCTACTTGGGCATCTGTTCTTGCCTTAAGAACAACAGGAGGGGGGGCCGCTGCCCACAGGCTGGGGCAAGAAGGACTGCAGCAAAAGCTGGGGAAGCTGAGGTAGGGTTGGGGAGGTCACAGGTTGGAGGGGAATGCTGAGAATGATAGCCAATCTGCCCTTAGCCCCCAGGGATCCAGGAGAAAGGCTGACCAGGGTCATTCCTGCCCACACCCAGGCGACCAGTGGGGAGAGGAGCACAGGCCTGGGAGCTGGGAAGGCTTTTTCCCTCTTTGCTCCTCAGCTCAGCTCCAGGAGTGCAGTCTTCCAAAATGCTCTGCCCTCCACACTGCACACTCTCTCACCCCAGACAGGATCTCTTGGCCTCCTACCCCTTCTTACCCTGGGCTAGTGAGGGAGCAGTGGGCTGGACTGGGGGAAAGGGCATCTTTTAAGGTATCATGCTCACACCCAGCCCCCAGAGGCTCCGTTTCCAGCAGACTCTGTACCCTGGCCTTCCCCCAACCCCACACACACCCCAGGTGTCAATCTGATCAGCACTTGTTGGGAGTAGGAGGGGAGCACATCCCCTGGCTGCCAGCAGGGGAGCAGTTCCTTAGACTTACACCCATTCCCTGCGGGTTGCTCAGTCATCCCAGGATTTTCCATACCTGGATGGGAACAGACCCTGGGAACTATTCTCCCTGAAGCCCCTGGTGTGGCCATCGGGGGGCAGTGGGGAGCAGTGTCCCAGAGGGCAGGAGGAGCTGCTAGAATTCTGGCTCTGCTACTTGGCCTTGAAGTTTGGGATCCATCCATTAGCCTATTTCTTCATAAAGTGAGGTTGAGGATAAGGGCCCCATGGGAATTTGTAATGAGCTATTGCACATGGGCATGACATACAGTAAGAATACAATAAAATGTGACTTTCAGATGTAGGGAGAGAAATGTACTTCAGATTATCTCTGGAAATGGGCCAGACAAAAAAGCCTCAATATATAAAGTGAGGGAACAGGAGGGGAATGAATGGACCTGGTGGGGTGGATGAATTGAGAAGATGGGAGGGGTTGGGCATGGTGGCTTACACCTGTAGTCCCAGCACTTTGCAAGGCCAAGGCAGGCAGATCACGAGGTCAGGAGATGGAGACCCGCCTGGGCAACATGGTGAAACCCTGTCTCTACTGAAAATACAAAAATTAGCCGGTCGTGGTGGCAGGCTTTTGTAGTCCCAGCTACTCGGGAGGCTGAGGCAGGAGAATCGCTTGAACCCAGGAGGCAGAGGTTGCAGTGAGCCGAGATTGCGCCACTGCACTCCAGCCTGGTGACAGAGTGAGACTCCGTCTCAAAAAAAAAAAAAAAAAAAAGATGGGAGGAAGGGTGGAAATGTAAGACAAGATGGAAGACTAGAGGAGAGACTTGAAGGGTGTTAGAGTGAGGGTTGGCCCATCAACCCCAGTTGCTTATTTGTGATCACTGTATTGGCTGGCTGAGAACAGAGGCCTGAAGTTCTTATTCAAGTAGGTGTGGAGAGCAGTGGGCCCCCACAGGGAGGACTCAGTACCGGAAAGGCCTGGGGACTGAGGCTGCTGGAGGAGCCTCTGGGAAGGGGCCCTCCTTGAATAAAACATCTAGATGGCCTCTAGGTTTCTCCTGTGTCCAAGCCGCCTGCCAAGCAGGGAGGCAGCCCAGTAGGAGGCTGGGGCGACTGGGGGCAGAGCTTGCTTCTAATGGCAGAAGCCTGTAGGAAACGTGCAGATCCACTTTCCAAAGGTCATGTTTTCCTTCTTAGGAGACAGAGTTGTTTTCGCCTCTCACTTTCAACGCTCTGAAGGTGCCCAAAGCAGGATGGCTACCTCCCAGCAACGTTCAGGGGACTGCCCTGTCCTCCTACCTCCATCCCAGTCATCCAAGCACAGAGCCAGCCCTGGGCCAAGCTAGGGGAAGCACCCGAGCCTTCTCCCACGGGGCCAGCCCTGGAAGACACAGATGGGCCTCAGGAGCAGATAGAGGTACCCAGGTGTCCAGCTGGCCCTTCTTTATCCTCTTTACCTGGGATGTGGGAAAGGACATAGAACCTTTGTTCCTGTGGAAGGTCATCTAGAAGGGCTCTTGTCCCCAGAGGCCAGGTTGCTGTCCCA
This sequence comes from Macaca thibetana thibetana, assembly GCF_024542745.1. Lineage (NCBI taxonomy): Eukaryota > Metazoa > Chordata > Mammalia > Primates > Cercopithecidae > Macaca > Macaca thibetana. Next base: position 159,529,216 of record NC_065584.1, on the reverse strand, counting down.
GCCCTCCGTGAAAGGGCAATGGCCCAACGCCGAGGCTGGGGCCTGAGGGAAGGAGCACACCAATGACAGCTTCCCTAGAGGAACTCATCCCCGCACCTACACACAGCAGATCCCACAGACACAAGACAGCCGTGTGCAGGCTCATAAACCCCCGCAGGCCCCACACACACGCTCATGAGCACACATGCAGGCGCAGCTCCTGCTGAATGAGGCTGAGGCCTCCTCAGTGCTGCTGCTGCTCCCCTGATCTCAAACCTCAAATGGCCTCTGGGGACAGCTCTGCCTGGCAGGCACCGGGTTGGAGGCACGGCCGTGGGCCCTGTGACTACACCCCCAGCCCCACCTCAGGTCTGTGGGATAGAGGACAGAAGCCCCAGACATTGCCTGTCAGCTGGGTCAACAGGCAATGTCAGCAGCTCGGCTCAGCTAGCAAGCATGTCCCAGGTGTCCTTAGTGCCTGCCTGGGGCCTCTGATGTCTGAGGAGGAACCATCTGGCTGTCGAGGGAACAGGAGATCCTCCATGCTCCAAACCCTGGTCACCCTCCCCAGTTCCTCCCGGGGGACCAACTGGCCTTGGGAAAGTCACTTGTTTCTTGGCACCCTCTTTCTGCTGGCAACTGGGCCTGAGCTGTCCGGGTGGGTAGAAGGTAGGAGTGGGGGACTGCAGGCTTCTTGGGCAGGGTTTCCCTGAAATCTTTTGCATTGTGGAACCAGAGCCTCTGAGGGTGAGAGGTGGCGGGACAGGCAATCATCTTTGCCTCTTCCCTCCTGCTGAAGGGGTTTGGGGAAGTTGGAGGGGCTCTCTTAACTACCTTTTAACATTTTTTGTATGCTCACACTGCCCACAAGGGTATGAAGGAGGAAGGAAAGGGGAAAAGAAAAGGAGGGAGGGGGCCAGGCACGGTGGCTCATGCCTGTAATCCCAGCACTTTGGGAGGCCGGGGTGGGCAGATCATGAAGTCAGGAGATCGAGACCATCCTGGCTAGCACAGTGAAACCCCATCTCTACTAAAAATGCAAAAAATTAGCCGGGTGCGGTGGCGGGTGCCTGTAGTCCCAGCTACTAGGGAGGCTGAGGCAGGAGAATGGCGTGAACCCGGGAGGCGGAGCTTGCAGTGAGCCGAGATCACGTCACTGCACTCCAGCCTGGGTGACAGAGCAAGACTCCGTCTCAAAAAAAAAAAAAGAAAAGAAAAGGAGGGAGGGAGGGAAGGGAAGGAAGGAGCAGGCCATAAACATCAGAGTCATAACTGCAGGGTACTAATGGGGTTCTAGGATGAAATGGGAAGTTTTGGTGGCAAATGACTCTGTGGCCCTCATATCACACCAGGTGGGTGGACCAGTCGCAGGACAAATATGTGAATATCCTATTTAGACATTGGATTGTCTAAATAGGAGAGGGTAGGAACAGCTTGGGAAGACAGTAGTAGTTGATGTATTCAGGGCCCAAGGGCTTGGGAGTTGGGGGCAGGTGCAGAGGAGGAGCTCCAGTTGGGCCAAGTCAGCCCCCAGCTGCGTGTGGGTACAGGACAGGCGCTGAGTCAGCAGAGCGGCAGCGGGTGAGGGCACACAGGTGAGAGGGGTGCAGACTGACAGAGACCCAGATTACAGGGCTGATGGGGAGGGGGAAGGAAGAAGGGAGGCCAGGCATGCCCAACAGAGCTGGGGACCCCTCAGCCTGCCCTCATTGTCCATCTCTATCTGAGCCCCACAGCCTCCTCCACCCCATTCCAGGGGTAGTGCAAACCAGTCAAGGTTTCTTGGGGTTCCATTCCCAGGGTGAAGGGGAAACAAATGTTTCCCTTTCTTTAATCCAGCTCCTGATCTTTAATCCAGGTTCCAACCAGCCTTGCTTTGACAGGGTTCAGAGAGTACACGTCCCCCAGCCCCCACTGCCCACCACCCTCTCGGCCCTCTCCCTCTCAGCCCTGCAAAACACTGAGGGGGAAGGGGTCTGTCCAATCCCATTAGGCAGAAGGCCCCGGAGGGTGGAGTGCTGACGTGGGCCTTGCTGCTGACGCTGCGGAGGCAGCCCATGACCCCCCTACCCGGCTTGGGGCTCTGGCTTGGGTCTCCTCCAGCTCTGAGAAGGTCAGGAGGAGGCCCTGGCCCGGGAGCAGCCCAGGAGTAGCTCAGAGGCCCAGGCCCATTCCCTGGGGACACTCCAGGGCTGGGCCTGTGTCTCTTCCTGCCCTGTCTCCCCTCTTCCAGCCCCCCATGACCTCCTATACAGGTTTGATGGGCTTTGTTCTTATTTTACAAAGCAGATCTCATGGAAACTTTGCCCTTGAAACCCAACCCTCAGATGGCCGCTCCTGCCTGTGAACCTTGGCTGGCTTCCTCACAGGCTGGGCCCTGGACCTGGGGGTGGGGCACCTGGGGTTGGCCCCGTAGCACCTTCCTCCTGCCCAGGCCCCGGGGGTGACCTGCTTGGGGAGCTTCCTGGCTGGTTTCTGAAACCTCCCCTGCCCCCTGCCCCTCAGCGCCTGCCATGGGTGAGCAGGATAAGATCTGGGCTCTTCGTTTTTTTAAAAGAATGAGTTACATTTATTGATAGTTTGTCACATGCTTTATAAATGGTCACCGTTTGAAACATGTATTATTACTATTTTGGGGAGGGGGGACTCTTCATTTTACAGAGGACAAGCAAGACAGGCTCAAGGAGGGAAAGGACAGGCTCAAAGTCATCAAGTGTGGGGCTGGAATGCAGTTGCCCTGTCTTCTTTCTTTTTGCATATCTTCCATCTCCAGGGTGAGGAGGGCTGTAGGCACAGGCACCCAAGACAGCTGCGGTCCAGCCCTGGCCCCACCTGTGGTCTCAGTGATGCCCCAGAGGTCCTATCTTCCCCACATAATGAGGCTGCGCCATCCTCCTCAAAGCCAGACCTATTTCATAGGCCCCAGACCCCACCTTCACCCAGGGCCCCCAGAGAACAGAGCTGGAGACACTTCCACTCCTAGCACTGGATGCCTCCTCCCTCCTGTGAAGCTGTAGGTTGTGGGGTGGAGGATACCCCTTTAAGGCAGGCTCAGGGGGCTGTGAACTCCAAGACTCCTGGAAGCCAGTAAGAAGTGGGAAGGTAGGCACACCATTTGGGATTTTTATTTTTCACTGAGCTAGGAGAGGAGATTCCAGCTATGGAATCCAGAGAAAGTTCTACAGGAACAGAACAGAAATTGGCTGGGCCCTGGGCCCAGAGAAGGCCTGGAGCTGCTTACTGTTCAGTGCCAGCTTCATCCTTGGCACTCTGCCTCTCACACAGCATCACTTCGGCTCCCAGAGCCCACAGTGGCAGCCGCTGGAGGCTGTGGTGGTAGCTGCTGCCCTGCCCAAGGAGGGGTGTGGGCTTGGCTCTGAAAGTCTAAACCAGAAAGAGCCTTAGAAATCATTCAGCCATTCCCATTTTACAGGTGATGAAACAAGGCTCAGAGAGAGCAGGGGCTTTCAAGAACAATAAAGGTAGAGACTAGAACTCAGGCCTCCTGTCTGCCCAGGGTATCTGCCCAAGCGCTCTCTGAGAGTATCTCAGTGTTGGTGTCTAGAGGGGCTGGACGCGCAAGGGAGCTGGCCTGTGTGTGCATGTCTATGTGTGCCGGGATGCATCTGTGGCTTCTGTCTCTGAACGTGCTAGGGGTTTTGTGTGCTGTGTGTGTCTTTCTGTGGGTGCTTCTGTGTGCAGGAACTTGGGGCCACGGCCAGAGAGGGATGGGCATATTCCTGCAATCTTGGGAGGCCTCCACAGGCTGAGCTGGCGGGGAGGGTCCTGAAGGGTAAGGTGAAGATGGGGGCTTTGCTCCCAGCAGAGAGGAAAAAAACAGAAGATAGGGTTGGGGCATGGATGGGAAAGGTCTTGGAACTAGGATGGGGCAAGGAAAACAAAGCCCCAAATGGAGTATGGGTCTCTGGAAGTTGACACACACTCAGCCCTCATGGAGGCCCAGCCCAGTGGGTAACCCCAGGGAAGTGGTCACATTACGTGACACTTCTCAGCTGATTGCTTGAGGTCCCCCAGTGTGGCCTGGGCCTTGTCCTTGAGTGAGCCCAGGTCCAAGCCAGGAAGGCTGGCCAGCTGCCCAAGGACTGAGGCCTTCTCCTCCTCCTCCTCTGTGTCCTCCTCGATCATCTTGGCCAACTCCCGGGGCAGCTCCACGTCTCCACCTGCCATCTGGATCTGGCTCTCATCTGTCTCGTTCTGAAGGGAAGAGAGGGTGGGGTGGAGTGGAAGTCTGTGAGAACCCAGAGTTGAGAGGACAGGGAGGAGGCTTGGTCTGGGTTCCAGGCCCCTAGATTCTCTCTCTTTTTTTTTTGGTAGAGATGAGGTCTCCCTATGTTGCCCACACTGGTCTCAAACTCCTGGGCTCAAGTGATATGCCCACCTTGGCCTCCCAAAGTGCTGGGAATACAGGAGTGAGCCACCGTGCCCGGCCCCCTAGATTCTTGAGCCCCCACATCCCAGGATCAAGCATTGGATGCTTGGACATGGAGACCTTTCATATTACCTTATTTCACTCTGAGATACTGAAGGACCAGCACAGCGAGTAAAGACAAAATGAAAATACTTATGAGTCACACTGTTACAGTCAGCTAAGTCATGTTTTGACTCTTGTTATGCTTAAGGGTGTAACCAAAAATAGTGATGGGTACCATTTATCAAACATCTATTACATCTATTACATGGCAGATGTTGAGCTGGGTGCCTTTACTTCTCACAGTGACCCTGTCAGGTAGGTAGGTATTGTTACTCCCACTTCACAAATAAGGAAATTGAGGCTTACAGGATTTAGGTAACTTACTTTAAATTCAAGTTACTTAACTAACTTAAGTAACTTAAGTTGTCCAAGGTTACACAGGTAGGATGTTGGGGAGCTAGATTCAAACCTATGTCACTGATTCCAACATCTGTGTTTTTTGGCATGGCACCTACAATGGCCATTGCCCTTCACTGTTCTTCTGGGGGGCGCCTCATGTCCTACTCAGTTGCATCCAAGTCTTGGTTCTTCTGCTCAACTCTGACTTCCCTGATGGCAGGTGTCTCTTATATGCCTAGCACAAGTATCTGAGGAATGACTTTATTTCCAGGAGAGTTTGCAGTGAGGCAGGCTTTCTGGACCGGTTTTTCCCCGTGAGAAATTTCCAAAAAATTGGTGGCCTGTGGGCAGTCAGAAGCAGCTGGGGACTTAGTAAATATTTGTTGAATAAGTGAATGTGATGTTCATATATTTGGTCATTCAATTCAAGTGGAAGATCAAAATCAGGAGCACTATAGCCCTGTGCTATTTTCCCGAGTCCAGCACAGTTCTGGGTGCACTAGGGCGATATTCTGGGAGAGATTTGTGCTTCAGTCCCCTCCTTAGACAACAGGAGCAGCACACTTACATGCCCATCTGGCGCTGCACTGCTCAGGGGAGCATGGGGGCAGGGATCTCCTGAGACATACTCTCTGGCTGCTTGGCCAGCCAAGGGGATACTTGGCTCTCTACAGGCAGACTCCATACCCTGGAAAGCAGCCTGGGGCCCTGGAGCAAAGGCAGGCTCATATTCACCGGCTTGAGGGCTGGTCCCAGCTCCATGGCTCACTGGCTGTATGATCTTAGCCAAGTCCCTCCATCTCTCTGAGCCTCAGTTTCATCATTTGTGGCTGTGGGTGATAGCTGCCTGGCAGCATTATTGGGGGTTAGATGAGGACATGAAGGTCAAGTACTTGACACACACAGGGCTTCTCTCCCCCACCTTAAGTAAGTTCTGCCCTCCAGTAGGTTCAGAAACCCCCAGAGCACTCACTTCTGCAGTCAAATCTGCTTTCTGCCTCCCCTGTGTCTTCCTCTGCCCAGGCCTGGCCTAGGCTTGGTGGGGGTACTGGGGGGTGGAGGAGAGAAGAGGCCTAGATTGGCTCCAGAAATACAGACCTGTCAGTTTCATGAGAACTGGGGTCCCCTCAGCACAAAGCCCTGGCCCTTGGTGGGCACAGATTAACTATGAGTGAGTGAATGAATAAATGAACAAATGAATGAGAAGGAAGGATCTAACCAAGCACCCTGTGAGTCTTATAACTGCGGGCTGTGGTGCCCAGAATGGGACGAAGGAGTTGAGAACCCAGAGCTCAGGGTCCCAGATGTGCCTTGCAGCCGGGGCCAGCTTACCTTGGGTAGCCGGTATTTGTCTCGGAAGTGGCTCCGCAGTGTGGCCCGCTCTGCCTTCCTCTGTGTGAACTGTGCATCCCGCTCCATCCTGCAGGGTCACCAGGGGCAGAGTCACCATGAGGGCAGAGAGAAGGGAGTTGGAGTCTTCGAGGGAGGGACAGAAGGGGTCTCTGAGTCCTGGCAGCACTGCTGTATTGGTCCCTGTGTGTAGCAAAGGCACTCCAACCAGGACAGCCAGGTCTCTGCTGCCTCTCCCCATCACAGTGCCCTTTGTTGTCTCTGCTGCTGGATGGAACTAGGGGCCAAGGTGGCAGTCTGTCTAGCTCTCTCTGCAGACCCTAATTATTTGTCCCTCATGGCCTCCAACTTGGTCTGTTGTTCCCTCACTGAGAAGCTATGTCGTGTAGGGAAAAGTATTCAGGACAAACTTGGGTTCACACCCCAGCTCCACTACCATTTTAGGTATATCCTTAGGTAAGTCACTTACCTTCCTCTTCTGTAAAATGGGGATAAAGTTTTGCAACTCACAAAACTGGTATCAGGATTAAGCGAAATAATAGCTATCATTTATGAGACTTTATCATGTGCCAGGTGCTGCTAAACAGTTTACATGCGTTGGCATTTAATCTTCATAAATATACAAGACACGTATTATGATTACCATCCCCACTTTCCAGAAAAGGAAACAGAGGCACAGAAAGGTTAAGTAACTTGCCTAAAGTTACCCAGCTAATAGGCAAAGCCAGGCTCTGAACCCAAGTAGCCTAGCAGCAGAATCCAGCCCCAAACTCTGTCCCAGCACTGCAGGCACACAAGTAGGCTCAATGTCTGTGAGTGCCCCCATCTCAGGGTCTGCCTCCGCGACTCTGAGCCTCCTCGGCTGCACCACTTTTTTCAGAGCCTCAAGCTCAGAGGAGCCCCAGTTGGAAGACACAGGCAGCTGGGACCAGATCGGATTAAGGGATTATTGTTTCGTCAGAAACGCACGTGCATCCCCCTCCTCGTCCCAGACTCCGGTCGCCCCTTCCCCCACTCCCCCTTGACCAGAGTATGAAGCTGGAGCGGGGTTTTGGGTTTGAGATGGGATGGGTCTGGGGGCAGTGTAGAGGACACCTCCCGGTCTCTTACCGTGTCTAGGAAGGTAGGGGAGAGGGGATTGGTACCTGAGGCTGGCCCGGGGATGGACTGAGCAGCTGTGGGGTTGGGGAGGGGGAGGTCGTTGGAGCCAAGAAGGGATCCCACTCACTTCTCTTCCACCAGTTGCTTCTGATACTCCTCGTACTCCTCCCGGCTCATGCCCTGAGCTTCGGCTGCCGACTTGTCCCCATCCCCCTTGTCCTCGCCGCCTCCCAGGCTCCCAGTGAGGTTCTTCAGCTGGCCGCCTACCATGGTCTTCACCATAAACGCCATGGTCTTCGCCGGCTGGGGCACTGGGCGCCTGCTACCACGCGCTAGGCACCGGGCACGTCCGCGCCTACTTCAGCACTAGGTCTTGCGGACAGCTCCCGCCGCGGGCCCGCGCCCCACGCTTGGCGCCGCCCGCCGCCCGCCCCCGCCCGGGCCCGCCCCCACCTCCCCAAACCCCTCCTCACGGGGGGCGGGGGGCAGCACGGGGCTGAGAAGGCTGGACCACGTGCCTGCTCCCCACTCCCGCCTCCCCCACGTGCCTCCTTCAACGCCGAGCTCCGCTGGGCACTGCTGACAGCGGATTAGGGCCTGCGGTGGTGGGGTCGCTCTCCCGGGAGAGGGGTTGAGCTGATACACTCCTGGAACCCTGTTCCCTAGCGTCTTCCAACTTTCTCCTCTCCTGGGCCACTAATAACTGGAATTTCAGCTGGGAGATCCAGGTAGCAGCAAGGGGTAAAAACCCAGCCTTGGGCGCCCCTCATTCTCCCCACCCACCCAACTCACTGAACCCAGCAGCTGCCCAAAGAGCTTGACGCTGGAAAAGGGAGGGAGACCTGAGGGCGCGAGCGGGAATCCCAGTTATGGTTCCGCGAGTTGGCCTCTCAGGGTTGCTCTGTCACGCGCCTCCCCTGCTGCCCCTGGAGCAGTTAGGAGTGGGGAGGGAGAGAGCTGCTCAGTGATGCTGGCTGAGCTGGAGGGACTCAGGACGGACACTGCTCTCTGTTCTGGGTGAATTTGAGGACAGAATTATATACAGTCATGGCTCTCTTTTCCTCCATAATCGAGGGTTCAAAGCCCGTGGGGTATCTGGTCTTTTGGAGGTTAAGCCAGGCCTTGGCCTCCTTGCCTGCTTGGAGCGCGCTCCTAGCCAGCTACTCAGAAGGGGTGGAAGCCTTCACAGAGATTAGGGTGAGGCTGGAAAGAAGACCAGCATATCACAGCATGGGGAGAGGGAAATCACCTTTAATAAGATGGGAGTGTGCTGAAAGCTCAGGTGTGGGTGGGAGCTGGGCACCCAGACGAAGAGGATGCTGATCAAGCACCCACCCCAGACACTGCCTGCTTCCCAGTGATGCAAAGCAGGCTCTGAGGTGGGTCAGGCAGGCATGCTGGCAGGGAGAGGCTGCCTCCTGAGAATCCCCGGGGCCCTGGGGGTGTGTGGTGCAGGACCCAGAGGAAGGCTGCCTGTGGACAGACACTCCTGCAGGCTCTCGTTCAGCTCCTGCCTGCTGCGAGAGAAAAGGTTACAGGCTACTTGCATCTCTCCTTTATGGGCTTTTGAAAAACCAAGACTCTCGTGCTTGTCTTGCTACACTCACTGCACCACAGCCTCCCCTGTTCTTGGACTTTCTGCGGCTCTTTGGCCTGCTGCATATGGTCCACGCTTTCCCCCCGGGCATGTAAGGTCTGTCCTAGTGGCTCCAGGCTGATTGCCACCACTGCACTCCTGTGCATGTGCTGAAGCCTGTGAGCATTTCCACCTTGTGCTTTTTAAAGCTTAGCTCATTTTACTCCTCCTCCAGGACCATCCCAGCCCACACGGACTCTTCTTGTCTTGAAATTCCACCAACAAAGATTGTCAGTCTCATTGCTGAGGCCCTTAGCACACCCCACATCTCTAAATGGTGCACGTTCATTCAGCAAACACACACCAGGCAAAACTAGTGACCTCCTCTCACTTTTTCAGATCTCTGCCCAATTTCACAAAGGTCCTGCCCTTTGCTCCAACACTACTGAACTTGCCACTTTGTCTCTAAAATATTATGTTTTTCTCATACCTCCCTGCCTTTTCTCATGCTGTTCCCTCTGCCTCTATGCCTTTACCTATCTTGTCAGGGTGGAAAACTCCTAGTCACCTTAATGACCATATCAAATGTCCCTTCCAGGTTGATTCCCTAACCAAGGGGGGTCAAGTGTGTTCTGCATTCTTGTAGCCCCTCAGCTTCCTAACATCATGGCATTGACTACACAGGGTCAGTTAGACCTGTGTGAGTGAGCTCCATGACAGCAGGACCCAGATGGGGCTGGGGGATGAGCAGGTGGTCAGTGGTGCTTGGTGAGAGAATGGGCCCTATCCTGCACTGTGCTCTTTGTGATTTGGGGACTGGGCAGGTCCCCTCTGGGCTGAAGTGTCCCCTCTCCTAAATCCAATGGCTATAGCTGAGAACCAGGAGATGCCAGTGCTGTGGGAAGTCCTACTCACGGGGTGGCCCACCTGAAGTGCACGTAGCTGAAGAAGCCTACAGTCTGAATGAGGAGGAAGAACAGGAAGATGCCAGGATGCAGGCACGAGGAGGCCCTTGGGGGCTGGCTAGGTGGGCGGGGGGCCTTGGCCGCTGCCTTCTGAAAGGGGAAAGTCTAAGGTCCTAGCTTAGTTTCTTACTCAAAAGGAGGGGGAGGACCTGGAATCTAGGCCATGTGCATGCTCCGTTTCCTTTCCCCAGGCTTGGGGTGTCCTGGCTCTCATCCAGGGAACTTGGAGAGGGGGCAGTGTACAAAGCTGCCTCCCCCACCCCAGCTCCCATGGCTGCATTTGTGGGAACAGCTGGGAAGGCCTGGGATCATCAAGGGGCCCAGGGCTCAAGAGAAGAGAAAGAGAGAAGTAGAGAGCCAAAGACAGGGTGAGCAGGGTGAGAGCGAGGGAACGAGGATGGGACAGGGCATGGGGAAGATCCGATTCCACCACTGGACTCAATGATCTTGGACACAGCCCACCCCATTTGGATTGAGGGGTGTCCAGGGCCCTGCTGGTGCTGAGTCTGTGGGACTCTCCAGAGAGCAGAGAGGGCAGAGAGAAGATGAGATGCGTGCTGGCATGTATGCATGCACATACAGACACTGACACAGGCACAGATGTTCTTGCCAGCAGTCCTGGGAGGGGAGGGCAAAGGCAGGATGGCTCGGGGCTGCCAAAGTGCTAGAAGAAGGGTGGCTGAGCCCAGACATCAGGGTTGGGGACCCCATGCTCCCCACTACTTCCCCCTCACCGCCGGGCCCTGAAGCTCCTTCTGCAGGAGGCCCAGGATGTGGTCCAGCTCTAAGAAATGATGCTCAGTGCCCACAGGCAGGTAGGAGACCTGGGCTTCTGCGGCCATGCGGACAGCTGCATCCCTAATCGGGGGTGGAAACCAAGTAAGATGACTCATTACCTCTTTTGCTTCCACGCAAATGGCCTAATCATTTCCCATCTCCCCAGGGGCAGCACATGGGTGAGGAACAGGTACCATCCATGGGGCCCCTTCTTGGGGACTGGTCTTTTCTCCTCCAACCTTCTTCCTAGATCCTGAGACTTTAGCTCAGATAAAGATCTCCCTAAAGCTATCTGTGTCAACCCCAGGCTCCCCGGCTCTGCCTTCCATCCTGGATTTAACTCCTTTCCTTCTTCTCATCTAGGTGCCTCTCCACCCCCAACCCTAGCCATCTAGCTCTGTGTGTACAGGGGGGCTTTAGGCTTCAGGTTGGGACGCATGCCTCCTCCACGGCATCCCCAGAACTCCCCCAACCCCCAGGGCTCCAGAGATCCAGCCTAGAGTGGGATAACAGGAAGCTAATGCGGGCACAAAACCAAGTCAGGGACTGCCTCCTCCAGCTGGTCTGGTCTTGGCTGTGCTCCCTCTCCAAGAGCCCCCATCAAAATGCCCCTCATCCCAGGAGCTGCCACTGAAGGAACACTCAGATTTCTTAACCCTCCTGAGGGTGGGAGTGTCTGAGGCGGCCTTCATGATGGGCTTCTCCTGGAGAGAATTGCTTTTCAACAAGGACTTGCAAAACATTAAACTTGATTCAGTTAAATTCAAGTCAACTCAACAAACCTAACTCCACCCCCAGCCCTTCCAATTGACAGGCTGTGTGCTGGGCACTCAGGAAATGATGGAAAGAATGAAGGGCTAATGGAGGAACTTCAGGCAGAGAAACAAGGTAGTGGAGGGGTCCCCACCGAGTCCCTTACCTCATCTCTTGCAGGGCCTGGAGCAGAGTCTTCTGTCCATGGAGCAGGGCATCGACCTTAGCAGAGTCCTGCAGGAGGGCCAGCCTCTTGTCTAGGGCCCAGGACACAGCCCCTCTCTTGTCAGAGCCCACCTTCCCAGGTTCACTGCAGCCTCTTCCTTCCAGAGGCCTTCCCAGATTGCCAGGCCTTCCTTATTTGGACACACTGTGTTTCTCTGACCTCATCCACAGGGGCTTCCCGCATTCCCCCTCCACTCACACCCCTCTCCCCAGGGGTGGTGGTTTCCTCCCAACAGTGGCCACTTCAGGGTTTTCTCAAAATACCTCTCCCTTCTTATTTATTTGAGATGGAGTCTTGCTCTGTCGCCAGGCTGGAGTGCGGTGGCACCATCTCAGCTCACTGCTACCTCCGCCTCCCAGGTTCAAGCGATTCTTTGGCCTCAGCCTCCCAAGTAACTGGGACTACAGACGCATGCCACCATGCCCAGCTAATTTTTGTATAATTTTTGTATTTTTAGTAGAGACAGAGTTTCACCATGTTGGCCAGGATGGTCTCGATCTCTTGACCTCGTGATCCACCCGCCTTGGCCTCCCAAAGTGCTAGGATTACAAGCGTGAGTCACCACGCCAGGCCAAAATACCTCTCCCTTCTAAAAGTGGTTCTGTCACCTGAAGGAGGCAGAGGCCCAGCCCAGTCCTCTCTTTCCTGGTTCGCCCAGGGCACTATCCAAGCTGGGGCCAGTGCTGGTCAACACCCAGTGTTTGGGTCCCTGCCTTACTGAGTGGTGTCCAGGGCCTGAGGGTAGGATCAGAGAGGCCTGGCCCTGGAGTGTGAGTCCCCTCCCCTTTTCCCCACACTAGCAGCCCAGCCTAAGCTGCTCTGACACAAGATTAAAACCTCGAGCTGTCAGAGTCCAGCAAAGCCCGCAAGAGCTGCTGGCCTCCTCTGCCCAGTATCTAACACCTTGGCTGAGTTTAGCTCTCAGGCCCCCAGGCTGGGCATGACCCGAGGCATGACTCCCTGGGGGAGGAGCCAGATGGCAATGGAGATGAAATGAGGCTTCTGGTGCAACTGAGCATTAAGCAAGCCGTATGCAAATTGCATGTGAAGCTACATGCAAATTAGCACCTAGTCTATTTCTGTCATTCATCTACAGAGCCGAGTCCAAATATCTGGCATCTCCTCTCCCCAGCCCCAGCCTCAGCCCCAGCCCCGTGCGCATTTGGTTGTGCAGAGATGCCATCCCGCATTCTGCCGTACCCCATCCTGTGACCTGCAGCATTTCATCCCTGCCCTCCTTTCCCTCCAGGCCTTAGGGAGACCAGTTGCTTACTACAGTGCTTGCTCCTCTTTCAGGCCCGCAGGTGGAGCCTTGGATGCCTGTGGGGCTACTCACCCAGCCTCCATCAGGCCTGGCTTGGCCTGGGGGCCCCAGCTGCTTCTTCCATTGCCTCTCAGCCTGGGCCAGCTGCTCGGAGAGACCCCGCAGAGCCTGAAGGATCTGGCTGTGTCTGCCCAGCGTCTCCTCCAGGTCAAAGAGCCTTTCCCCTGGGGATTAGGGCAGAGCTGGGATGGGCAGCCAGCCATGGTGGCATAACACAGCCTATCTTATCTTTGGGGGGGCTTCTTGGAGGAGGTGCCAGAAGGTGTGGCTGCTGCCTCTAAGACCCTCTCCTGGAAAATGAGTCTGAGTGGTAAGGTGGAGATAGGACAGAACAGTTGGGCCCAGGGCCTGCTTAGATATGGCCTCCTCAGGCCTCAGTTTCCCTTCTGATTAAAGGACTCCTGGTCATAAGGGTGGAGGATGCTGTGACACTCAGATGGGCGCCACCTGCCTGCTCTCTCAGTCCCTACCTTCTCCTTGAGCTTCAGAGCCTGACTTTGGAGTTACATCCTCCCTGGTGCCCAGGCCCAGCCTTGCCCGCAGCCCTTCCAGCTGCCTCGCCAGACGGAGCTGCTCCATCTCCAGGAAGGGCTGAGGGGGAACCTGGGGGAGGAAGACAGAAAGTCGGGCCCCAAACCCATGGGACATCCAGAGGCGAGGGGAGCCTTCCCACAGGCTTCCCCACAAGCCCAGTCTCCCTCCCTGGCCATCTGGCCCTGCGGTTTCCAGCCCTCTGAGTTCTGCCTTCACACAGATCCCACCCTCTTCCCTCCCTGCTGTGGCCTCAGGCCTGTATGTGCTGATCCGCGGCTCCTTTAAGCTCATCTCCTCCAGGCAGCCTTCCTTGAGCCCCTGGCTTGTTGGGACCCCTCCTCTGTGCTCCCACAGCCCCCTGTGCCTTTTGAGACCTGGCACTGATCACTCTGAACTGTAATGTCACAGCCTGAGCCAGCCAGCCTGTGAGGCCTTGCAGACCGGGCCTGGCCCACAGCACTGCCCAGCACAAGGTCTGGCCTGAGCAGAGCTCAGAGGCCAGGTGGAGGTAAGGGCTGGAATGGCAGGTCTGAGGGCACCATGACATGGGCAAGGGCAGGGTCCCTGGGCTGCCATTCCCAGGTAGGCCAGGGCTGGCATCACCTCTGGGCTGGGCTCACTCAGGCTGAAAGTCAGGAAGGACAGGACATCATGATCATCTGGAAGGGGACAGATGAAGGAGAAGTAAGACCCCTCCACCCAGCAGCCCCCTTGCTCAGCCTCCACCTTCACTGCCATGATATCCCACTGAGGCAAGAGGGGTGACTTTGGGCCATCACCTGATGCTTGTCTTGCTCACTTCATAGGAAAGATGTGAGGGTTGACAGGTAGATGGGTGGGTGGTGAGGGCTGAACCTCACACTCAGTCAGAGGCAGGCCCCTGTGAGTGGCAGAACTGGATGATCCCAAAACATCCTGGGCTACAGCCATGGCAGCAAACCAAGTGACACCCTCAGGCCCCCAGAGCACAGTGGCTACTGGTAGTAGCAACTGCGCGGTGGCCACCTCTCCAGCATAGCTCTGACCATATCACTCTCCTCCTCAGAAACCAGACTAAGGTCCTGGCATTCAAGGACTCCCACGCTCTGGTTTCCCTCGGCTTTCCCACTGTGGGATCCTCTGTGGACTCTCCATGGCATCACATCTCTTTGCTCCATTTTCCTAAATGTCCCTCCTTGCTGTCTGTCTTCCACTTGTCCCACAGCTCCCAGCTAGGGGCACTTATGGGGACAGCACTGAAATCAAAGTTTCTCTTGTTTTATCCCATTTGAGACTTGCAAGTCTCAAGGCAGACGTGACTTCTCCCAAGGGGCGTGGAGGCCCAGGTCATGTGGTGAAGTGGCTGATGCCACCCCAGTGCGCTTTAGAAGGTGTGCTCAGGGTGATTCATTCATCACTGCCCTTCTGCTCTTACCTGACCAGTGGGATCCTCACCTGCCAGGATGCCGGTGGCTGCTGAGACCCCAAAGAAACCTCCAGGGACCAAAAGCAGGGGCCCCACATCCACACAGAACTCATCTGGATCACTGGGAGTGAGGCCGCTGTTCAAGGACACCTGAGGGACACAGAGGGAGTGAGCGGTAGGGGGTTGTCCCTACCTCTGACTCCCTGGCTCCCCTGGCCATAGGAGGGCAGGTGGCCCTAGGGCTTGGTATCAGAATGGCATGGAGGTGACCAGCACTCCTGGTCTCATGTGAGCCCTTACATGTATGTGCTCTGGGTGAGTGTTAGGATTCTGTGTAGGGATCCCCTGTGGATGTTGGCCCGTGTGTGCTAGGGGCCTCACGTGGTGTCACAGGCACTGGTATGTTGGGGCCATGGGCACGCACACACAGCAGCTCTGTAACTCAGAGCCCTATCAGAAGCAGGAAGTGACTCACGCGCAGCCTCTGCCCCCAGTAGGTGATCCGTGCTCTGAAGGGGTGTGGCCGGTTCCGGAAGTCCCAATGACAGGAGCCCAGCACTTGGCTGGCTCCATACCTGTGGGCAGTTTGTTCATTTGTTTGTTTTTGAGAAAGAGTCACACTCTGTTGCCCAGGATGGGGTGCAGTGGTACAGTTGTGGCTCATTGCAACCTCTGCCTGCTGGGCTTAAGTGATCCTCCCACCTCAGCCTCCCAAGTAGCTGAGACTACAGGCATGCACCACCACACCTGGCTCATTTTTGTATTTTTAGTAGAGATGGGGTTTCACATTTTTGGTCAGGCTGGTCTCGAACTCCTGACCTCAAGTGATCCACCCATCTTGGCTCCCAAAGTGCTGGGATTGTAGGAGTGAGCCACCGCGCCTGGCCTTTGTGGGCAGTTGGAATCCAGTTGAGGATATACAGGACTCAAGGCCTGGCCAGTAAGGGCAGTCCCAGAAGCCACTCTGCCCAGATCTGCTGTGCCACCTCCCTTTCCGCTGGGTGAGCTGGCATGGGATAGGTACCTTGTCTAGCTTGAGTCTCCCTTCTTGTAGCCTGCTCCCTTGGCAGAAGAGAGAGGGGTAGGGGAAGCAAGCCCTGCCTGGCAGAGTGTTGGGACTTGGATTTACAGAAGGGACCAGGGGCCTCCCTGTGGCCCGTCCTCAAGGGGACAAAGGCCTGGACTAACAATGCAGTTTCTGCCCTCCATCCCTCCGACCCACCTATCACCCTCGTCCTATCACCCGTCCCTCCCTCCTTCTTCTCTCTCTCTCTCTCTCTTTTTTTTTTTCTGAGATGGAGTCTTGCTCTGTTGCTCAGGCTGGAGTGCAGTGGCACAATCTCAGCTTACTGCAACCTTTGCCTCTTGGGTTCAAGTGGTTCTCCTGCCTCAGCCTCCCGAATAGCTGGGATTACAGGTGCTTGCCACCATACTCGGCTAAATTTTTTTTTTGTTTTTAGTAGAGACGGGGTTTCACCATGTTGGCCAGGCTGGTCTCAAACTCCTGACCTCAGGTGATTCGCCCGCCTCAGCCTCCCAAAGTGCTGGGATTATAGGCGTGAAACACTACGCCTGGCCCCTCCCTCCTTCTTCTCTTAAACTCCAAGTCCCCTGTGCCTCTGGCTTCCCCTTCCTCTCCCAGCTGACTCAGGACGGATGACCTGGACATGTCCTGGCAGCCAAGGACAATGTGACCAGGCTGCCTCCCTGACGGGTCGGCATGGCAGGCTCTGGGGAGTCAGGAGAAGAGTGTTAAACGCTGAGTGTCTCTGGACACCTCAGGCTACTCACAGCAGAGCGTCTGACAGTGCCGCCTTCCGCCAAGAGGGAGGCAGCACAGGGCAGGGGAGAAGCCAGCACCAGAGCAGCCACCTGGGTTTGTGCCCCGAGCTGTGTGACCTTGGGCAAGCCATCTCATCTCTCCAAACCCCAGTGTTGCCATCTCTAAAATGAGGACGGTAATTGGAACGACCTCATAACAATGTTATGAGGGTTAACTAAGACAGTAAATGAGAAGGACGTGGTGCTGGGCCTGGCATACAGTCAGCTCACTCCGTAAATGCAGGCAATTACTCTAATTGTTATGAGCCGAGAGAAGGTTGCTGAGAGACACTGACAAACCGGCCCAGCTACTGAGGAGGCATCTGGGCGGCTGGGGAGGGACAGAAGCCAAATCATTTGGGAAAGCGAAGGGACAGCTAAGCAGGGAAGAGCGGGGACCCTTCAGGAGTAAGTCTGGGCTCAAAGTTCAGCTCTGCCCACAGCACGTCCCTTCCCCTCTCTGGGGCTCAATGTCCTGACCTGTAAATGGGACGAATAACCCCCACTTATGGAGGGTATTGGAG
Organism: Macaca thibetana thibetana; assembly: GCF_024542745.1. Taxonomy (NCBI): domain Eukaryota; kingdom Metazoa; phylum Chordata; class Mammalia; order Primates; family Cercopithecidae; genus Macaca; species Macaca thibetana. The sequence continues at coordinate 159,512,050 of NC_065584.1, read as the reverse complement.
ATGGGATGAGATCATGGGAGTGAAGATACTCATCACAGGCCACAGCCTGTGTCATTTCACCTGGGGCTGTTGGGTTGCAGGAATCAAGCCCCATGGGTGTGGGCTTCGCCTGAGTGAGAGTCCAGCAAGGATGGCAGCTCTGGGAGGGTGGGCCCCCTGCTGGAGTAGGCTGGGGCAGGGGCTCGGATGGGGGGGATGGGCCCCTCCCAATGCAAAAATGGAGGTGAGGGGTCGGTCTAGACAGGCCCTTACCCAGCCTTCTCAGAGGGGATGTGCCCATCGCTGGCCAGCACACGGATGGCAGTACTGTTCTGCAGGGAGATGAGAAGCAGCCTGAGCTGCGGCCACGGCGGGAGGGGGAGGGTGTGGGCGGGAGGGGGGCTGGCAGGCAGGAGACAACTACACACCTGAGTATCCTCTGCCGAGGAGTCAAAGAAGATCCCGATGCCGTCCCATGAGGCCAGCCCCGCGAGGATAGAGCCTACATGGCCCCTGCCCTGGGTGTACCACACGGCCTGTAGGTCGCCAGCCCCTCAGCTCAGGGAACCGTGTGAGATACTGGGACCCCAGGGCTCATCACCTGCCTCCCTGACCCACCCTGCTCTGTCAGCTCTGGGAGAGGACACTCACCATGCCCTGGGCTCCCCGGCGCCCCAATCCCGTCACCCTCATCTGCACCTCTACTTCCCAGGCAGAGAAGAGGACAGAGGCCCTGCTCCACACGGCGCCACTCCGGTTCCTCATGGATGGTGTCAGCCGCACTTCCTCCAGGCCCAGGATGGCGTCTGTGGACCAGGGCAGTTCAAGCCCCAGGCCCCACTATACCCCAGTTCCCCCTTCACTCTCTCTCAACGGCCTGGGCTGGGCTCCCGGAAGAGGAAGAGACAACGCCAAGGCCTGCCATTAAATAACCAGCCAGCCAGGGAAGCAGGAGTCAGAGCCCAGCACAGCTGGAGGGGCCTTTGCCGGGGAGGGCAATGAATGCCAGCACTGTCCGCGTCGTCAGTGAAGCCTCGCTGCAGTGTGTGTTGTCTGTTTTTATAAGACCGCATCTAACAGATGAGGAAACTGAGGCTCAGAAAAGTTAAGGAACTAAGTGGATTGGATGGAATTCAGCTCCCTATGACTCCTAAGTGCAAGCTTTTTCCACCATGAGAGAGATTTGTGTCTAACTCTTCCCATTTCTCAGATGAGGAAACTGAGGCCTTGTGACAAAAAAGGAAGTGCCTGAGACCACAGAACACAGGAGAGCACTTTAGGAGAAGTAACTGCAAGGAGGCCCAGGACTCTAGGCTGTGGCCAAATGAGGCCAGAGCTTCCTGGTGGACAGGACCTAGGGGCATTCCAAGGTGAGGAAAGCAGGAAAGCAAAGTTGCGGAGGTGAGAACCGGCCTGCAGAATGGCGATGAAAGAGTGCAGGACGGAGTGTGTGTGTGAGAATTGTCACTGGCGGTGGTGGGGTGGGGAGGAAGGAGCCCTGCATGGCAGGACGGAGGAATGGGAGAGAAACTGAGGCAGTCTTGGCAAGAACTGGGGGCAGGGAACTCAGAGGCCCTACTCCAGCGCGCTCCCCACCCTCCAACCTGCCAGCCTGGAACCTGGCCCAGGGCCCAGACTCTGCCAGGACGTTCTGGAGGCTGCTAATCCCGCCTGTTTGCTCTATAGAGCAAAGGCCAGGGATGGGGGTAGGGAGGCTCAGAGCTGCAAGGCCACAAGTCCCAGGGCCTCTGGAAGCTGTCACTGCCTCTGAAATCCTTGCAGGAGGCAAGGATTGCCCACTGTCTACTACGCTTTCAGCCTTACGAGGCCTGTGGGTGAGACCTTGCCCCAGACCATGGGCCCCTTCAGCCTGGCTCTACCCTGTGTCTCTGGGCTGGGCACAGAGGAGCATCAGGGTGAACCAATGAATGAATAGACAATGCACACATCACTGGGTGATCTTGGAGAAGGTGCCTCTGTTCCCTTACATGATCTGTGACACCCAGACTTGGCAAGGCCCAGAGCAGTGAGCGTTGTATAAGCTTGCCATCCTGGTCTTGAGGCAGGGGCCGGTATGGTGTTGTGAGAAACAGCCCACTTTTTTGTTACCTCCTGTGTCTTTATGAAAGAGGACTGGAAGAAACCCTACTGATAGGGCCTATCATCTTAAAGGGATATATTTTGGGCTGGGCGCAGTGGCTCACGCCTATAATCCCAGCACTTTGGGAGGCCGAGGCGGGCGGATCATCTGAGGTCAGGAGTTCGAGACCAGCCTGGCCAACATGGTGAAACCCTGTCTCTACTGAAAATACAAAAATTAGCTGCGTGTGGTGGCACGCACCTGTAATCCCAGCTACTCAGGAGGCTGAGGCAGGATAATCACTTGAATCTGGGAGGTGGAGGTTGCAGTGAGCAGAGATCACACCATTGCACTCCAGCCTGGGCAACAAGAGTGAAATTCCATCTCAAAAAATAAAAAAATAAATAAAAAGGGATATTTTTTCCTGGCCTTAGTCAGGAATCATGCCATTTCTCAGAACTAACTTTTTTTTTTTTTTTTTTTTTTTGAGACAGAGTCTGGTTCTGTGGTGCCCAGGCTGGAGTGCAATGGCAGGATCTCGGGTTCAAGCAATTCTCCTGCTGCAGCCTCCCGAGGAGCTGGGACTACAGGTGCGTGTCACCACGCCCAGCTAATTTTTGTATTTTTAGCAGAGACGGGGTTTCACCATTTTGGCCAGGATGGTTTCAATCTCTTGACCTCTTGATCCACCTGCCTCGGCCTCCCAAAGTGCTGGGATTACAGGTGTGAGCCACTGTGCCTAGCCAAGAACTCACATCTTATAGACAGAAATCCACAGCTGATCTGCTTTCTATCTTTGCTTTGCCTGCTAAGAGGCTCAGAATTAAATTTATGGCCTAACTCTGAGGTGGACAGACCTCACAGCCTATGTTTTTGAAGCCATGCTCCTAGACTATTTCATGCTCCACTCTAATCCTCATTGTCCTTGCTCACTCCTAATGTAAGCAAGCTCCCTTCTATCTTGTAGTTCCATCATCACAAATCCTTTTTGGAACAAGATCTGGTAGAAGACACACTCTTTGTAGGTCCAGGTTTGGAAGTCCCTGAGCACAAACCTATGGGCTAAGATGCTCTCATGCCTGCTTCCACCCACAACACACATACAGGGAAAGGCTGGTGCCCACTCGCCTGGAATGAGGATGCCTCCCTCCAGGTAGCCCCCAGTTCTCATGGCCAGCCACAGGCCTGCTGGGATGGAGCCAGGAGAGTGGAGGTTTGTGCTGGTCCACATTGCCTTCTGTGTGTCTGGGACTTAGTGTGTGAGCATGTGTCTGTGTGTTCACAGGTCAGAGAGACAGAGGAAGGGCAGGGGTCCAAGGAGAGGCAGAGGAGAAGAGAGAAGTCCTGCCGCAGGGAAGCAGAGAGGTAGAGGAGAAACAGCCTGGGCAGGGGTCGGGGGTGTTGAGGGGGTGGAGCAGGAGACAAGCCTGGGAAGGGTCCTGGGGTGCCTGGCACTGTCCCAGGCCCTACCCCACCCTGGACAGAGGATGGCTGTGACAGACCCACTCCCCACCAAGTCACAGCCCCTCCAGCACTTTGAGGGACCCTGGGCATGGCTGGTCCCCATCCCTGCCCCTCACCTCCATGATGGCTCCAGAAGGGTATTCCAGCCCCAGGCAATGCCAGCCTTGGGCCTTTGAAGCTGAGCTTGTATTCAAACCTGCGCAGAGGAGGACGCGCCGTCTCAGGACTGTGGGGTTCCAGGAGCAGGAGGAGAAGGCAGAACAAGGGACCTGGACCACTGACCACCGGCATTGTGAAGGCGCCTGATGTCTGGGCCCTGGGGTAGATCATAGCTGAGAGGCCGGGGAGAGGATCCTGGGATAGGGCCAGGCAGGGAGGAGCTGGGGACTGGCCAGGAGCTGGGTTTTGGCACTGTCCTCTCTCTCCCTCTCCAGCATAGACATCCTGTTCCTTCCAGGCCTGCTGTCAGGCCCCGCCCCTCCCTCACCTCCAGTCTGATGTGAGCAGCGGGACCCCTCGACAACCCGAGCTCTGCCCCTGCTCCTGACTCAGGCCGTCCTTCTATCTCCCCTCACATCCAGCAGCTGGATGTGGTGGAGGGAGGGGGGCACCCAGGGTTGGGCTCCACCCTTCAGCAGCCCTGGCCTCCCCTCCCAGTTAGGGAGACAGGCCTCCACATCCTGCCTGTGTCCTCCAGCATGGGTGGCACGTCTATCTGGACACCCATCCTTCTCTCCTCCCTGCCCCCTCTCTTCCTCTCCCTCATTCCCCCAGGCTCATCCTTCCAGGCAGCCTGGTTTCCTCAACAAATGCATTACATGAAAAAAAGAAAGGGAGTCTTTAGAGACAGCACAAAAACGCAACGTGCAGACCTTGTTTGGAGCCAAATTTAAACCCAGCCAAATTTAACCTGGGAAAACAAAAAAAAAAGATATTGGGGAAATTTGAACAATGAATATTTTTGAACAATGGATATTTGACTATACTGAAGAATTGTTAACAAATTTTAGGGCCGGGCACCGTGGCTCATATCTGTAATCCTAGCACTTTGGGAACCCAAGGTGGGTGGATCACCTGAGGTCAGGAGTTCAAGACCAGCCTGGCCAACATGGTGAAACTCCGTCTCTACTAAAAAAAAAAAAAAAAAAAATTAGCCAGGCGTGGTGGTGCATGCCTGTAATCCCAGCTACTTGGGAGGCTGAGGCAGGAGAATCACTTGAACTCGGGAAGCAGAGGTTGCAGTGAGCGGAGATTGCTCCATTGCACTCCAGCCTGGGTGACAAGAGTGAAAATCCATCTCAAAAAAAAAAAAAAAATTAAGGACTAATATGGTATTGTGGTTTTTTATTTTTTATTGTATTTATTGTATTTATTGTATTTATTTATTTATTTGAGACTGAATCTCGCACTGTCGCCCAGGCTGGAGTGCAGTGGCGCGATCTGAGCTCACTGCAAGCTCCGCCTCCTGGGTTCACACCATTCTCCTGCTTCAGCCTCCCAAGTAGCTAGGACTACAGGCACCCGCCACCACGTCTGGCTAATTTTTTGTATTTTTTAGTAGAGACAGGGTTTCACCGTGTTAGCCAGGATGGTCTCGATCTCCTGACCTCGTGATCAGCCTGCCTCAGCCTCCCAAAGTGCTGAGATTATAGGCATGAGCCACCGCGCCTGGCCTTTTTTTTTTTTTTTTTTTTGGATACGTGGTGTCTTCCTATGTTACCCAGGATGGACTCAAACTCCTGGGCTCAAAGGATCCTCCTGCCTCCTGAATAGCTGGAAATAAAGGCATGAGCCACCACGCCTGGCTTGTGGTTATTTTATTATTATTATTTTTTTGAGACGGAGTCTCGCTCCGTCACCCAGGCTAGAGTGCAGTGGTGCGATCTTAGCTCACTGCAAGCTCCGCCTCCCAGGTTCACGCCATTCTCCTGCCTCAGCCTCCTGAGTAGCTGGGACTACAGGCGCCCGCCACCGCGCCCGGCTGATTTTTTGTATTTTTTTTTTTAGTAGAGACGGGGTTTCACTGTGTTAGCCAGGATGGTCTCGATCTCCTGACCTCGTGATCCGCCCGTCTCGGCCTCCCAAAGTGCTGGGATTACAGGCATGAGCCACCGCGCCCGGCCTGTGGTTATGTTTTTAAAGTGTTGTCTTTTGGAGAAACATACAAAAGCTTTACAGATGAATTGCTGTAATGTCGGGGATTTGCTTCAAAATATTCCAGGGCTTGTGGGGAGCAGGTGGGGTAGAGATGAGACAGAACTGACCTTGAGTTGGTAAGTGCTGAAGCTGGATGGCAGGATGCAGGGGTTTCTTATATATCTTCTCTCTACTTTTATTATTTTTTTAAACAGGGTCTCACTGTCACCCAGACTGGAGTGCAATGGCAGGATCATAGAGGAGCTAAGACTATAGGCATGCACTACTGTGCCTAGCTAGCTATTTGTTTTTTGTTTTTTGTTTTTTTTTTGAGACAAATTCTCACTCTGTCGCCCAGGGTGGAGTGCAGTGGCGTGATAAAAGTTGGTTTTCCAGAATGACTCATTTGCCAAGAATTCTGGATAGCTGAAATTTTACTGTGCTTTGGAGGTTCCCAATAGGAGTCAGTGAATGAAGCTTTACAAATGGATTAAAATCAAAGTTGTGAAATGTTAAATGTGAAACGTTAGGACATGCTATAAGAAATCATTTCGCAGGCCGGGTGCAGTGGCTTACACCTGTAATCCCAGCAATTTGGGAGGCCGAGGCAGGCGGATCACCTGAGGTCGGGAGTTCAAGACCAGCCTGACCAACACGGTGAAACCCCGTCTCTACTAAAAATACAAAATTAGCCAGGAGGCTGAGGCAGGAGAATCGATTGAACCCCTTGAATCCAGGAGGCAGAGGTTGCGGTGAGCCAAGATCGCGCCATTGCACTCTAGCCTGCGTGACAAGAGTGAAACTCTGTCTCAAAAAAAAAAAAAGCCGAGCGCGGTGGCTCAAGCCTGTAATCCCAGCACTTTGGGAGGCCAAGATGGGCGGATCACGAGGTCAGGAGATCGAGACCATCCTGGCTAACCCGGTGAAACCCCGTCTCTACAAAAAGTACAAAAAAACTAGCCAGGCGAAGTGGCGGGCGCCTATAGTCCCAGCTACTCAGGAGGCTGAGGCAGGAGAATGGCGTAAATCCGGGAGGCAGAGCTTGCAGTGAGCTGAGATCCGGCCACTGCACTCCAGCCCTGGCGACAGAGCAAGACTCCGTCTCAAAAAAAAAAAAAAAAAAAAAAAAAAAAAAAAAAAAAATAATAATAATAATAATAATAATAAAAGATACTATTTTGCAACACCAAGCCTTCACCTGCCTCCATCTGCTCCTCCTGCCTTGACAGCCACGCTGGTGGATAGGTGGTCCATTCTGTCCCCGCCTCCTCACTGGATCCTCAAGCCCCTGGCTTCCCGCTGCTGTCCCCACCACTCCATGGAAAACGCCCTTACAAAGGCCTGAGCAGTGATGCCTGTTCTTTGGTCCTAGGAGACCCTTCTCAACCCAGTCTCTGCTACTTGAAATGCTGCTGACATCCACCTTTTCTCCATGACCCCTCCTGCACCCTGAGTCCCCCCAAGGCCCACCTGCTTCTCCCCCTGCCCCTGGCTGCTCCCTTCACTACTCCCTTGCCAGCTGCTCTCCGTGCCTACCTGCATAAGCCTCAGGGCTTGCTTCTCCCCAACCCCACACTCCCTGACCAAGCTGCTCCATGCCCTGACTTCAAGCACATCCCTGTGCGCACCTTCAAATCTACTTCTAGCCAGCCTCTCCTGGAAGACTTGAATGAATGTGTCTCTTTGCAGGGGATATCCCTGCTTGGATGTCTCTAAGGCCCCCAGGAATTCCAAACTGAATTCCTCTTCTCCAGCCCCTTCATCTTCCTCCAGGCCTCAGGTCTCCCAGGCGGCACCACCCCCTTACACCAGAGTGGAACTGCTCCCATATCCTTCCCTCTGCCTCATCCCCACATCTAGCCGTAGGCAGGCTCTTACATTTGTTCTTGCCATTCATACTGTGTTACCTGGTTCCTTAACCTTGTCAAGTCTTAGTTTTCTTATCTGTAAAATGGGAGCATTAATGGCATATACCTCCAAGAATTGTTTGAAAAGTAACATGGAACGTATTTAGAACAGGGCCTGGCAGACAGTGCTCAGCTCAGTAGGACAGCAGCTCCTTCATCCTCCTCTTCCCCACTACCTGCTGACTGCAGCCTCCTCACTGTCTCCCAGACTGCAGTGAGAAAGGTCTTTCTAAAATGCAGATCTGGGCCGGGTGCAGTGGCTCACGTCTGTAATCCCAGCACTTTGGGAAGGCCAAGGCGGGTGGATCACCTGAGGTAGGAGTTCCAGACCAGTCTGACTAACATGATGAAATCCCGTCTCTACTAAAAATACCAAATATGCATGATGGTGCATGCCTGTAATTCTAGCTACTTGGGAGGCTGAGGTAGGAGAATCGCTTGAACCCGGGAGGCAGAGGTTGTAGTGAGTCGAGATTGTATCATTGCACTCCAGCCTGGGCAACAAGAGTGAAACTCTGTCTCAAAATAAATAAATAAATAATAAATAAATAAATAAATAAATAAATAAATAAATAAATAAAAAATACAGCTCTGGGCCGGGCGCGGTGGCTCAAGCCTGTAATCCGAGCACTTTGGGAGGCCAAGACGGGCGGATCACGAGGTCAGGAGATCGAGACCATCCCGGCTAACCCGGTGAAACCCCGTCTCTACTAAAAAATACAAAAAACTAGCCGGGCGAGGTGGCGGGCGCCTGTAGTCCCAGCTACTCGGGAGGCTGAGGCAGGAGAATGGCCTAAACCCGGGAGGCGGAGCTTGCAGTGAGCTGAGATCCGGCCACTGCACTGCAGCCTGGGTGACAGAGCGAGACTCCGTCTCAAAAAAAAATACAGATCTGGCCATGCCACACCTCTGTCCTAAGCCCAATTGCTCCTGGCTATCTTCCCATAAAGTTGAGCGCCTCATTGGGCCTACAGAGGCAGGTGAGGTCCAGGCCCCTGCTTTGGCTTCAGCCTCGCTGGCTCCCAAGCCACACCCCTTGGCATCTGAGCCCCAGCAAGCTAGTCAGCTTGCTGTCGCACCTCACCACCTTTGGCCGGGCAGTGCCCTTCCTTTGCCAGGAAGGCCCTTGCTGTCCCTGCCTGTTCTCTGAGTGTCTGAGAAGCCTCTCTGCACTTCCCACCGCCTCTGCCCCACTGGTGGAGTGCTGGTAGCAGGTATTCCCCCACTTTCCAGCCAGCAGACTGAGTCCTGAGAAGGCTCCCCATCAGTTCACAAGCTCCTTAAGGGTAGGATCTATGTCTTGCTCATCTGTGATGAGCCGGTGGCCAGAGCAGAGAAGGGAGAGATGAGAGAAAAGAAAGAGGAAAAAACAAGTAGAAACAGAAAGAGAGGCTGGGTGCAATGGCTCACACCTATAATCCTAGTACTTTGGGAGGCTGAGGCGGGCAGATCACTTGAGGTCAGGAGTTCGAGACCAGCCTGGCCAATACGGCAAAACCCTCTCTCTACTAAAAATACAAAAATCAGCCAAGTGTAGTGGTAATCCCACCTGTAATCCCAGCTACTGGGGAGGCTGAGACACGAGAATCGCTTGAACCCCGGAGGCAGAGGTTGTACTGAGCCGAGATCATGCCACTGCATTCCAGCCTAGGTGACAAGAGCTAGACTCCATCTCAAAAAAAAAAGGAAAGATGAATGGGAACATCCAGCCACCTGGGCCTGCAACCCTCAGGGTCCCATTGGCTGAGCCCTGTCCTTTCACTCCTGTTTGTTTTATGCCTGACCCATCTCTCTTGTGTTGCTTGGTTGGCCCCTGTTGTGACCCTATAGCCACGGGCTTCATTGTAGGTTTCTGAACCCTGGCTAGCTTGGACCAGCTGTGAGAGCTGATTGATGGAATCCCCATCCCCCGCTGTATTCAGCGAAGTCAGGTTGGTAGCTTGAAATTGACCACAGTGAGAGTATTAACTCCACGGATATCAGCAAATGCTATAAATCAGAGCTACCCCACCCAGCCCGTGTCCTAGATTTGGATATTAAACATTCACCAGTGCACCACTGCCTGAGTCTCTCTCCTCTGCACTTTCGGAGGGACTATCCCTCTCCCATCTCAGGTTGGTTCCCCCATGTTCTGGCTTCCCACCACCCACCCCCTGCTCTAAGGAAGGCTCTACCATCTATATACCACCCCTCCTGTCTATATCTCTTGCCTTACTCTCAGTACTCAGTACGATTTGAAGGTCAATGTCCTTCCCTTTGGCAGCCAAATTTGCTCAAGACTCTGCTGTCTTAAATCTACCAGCTGGGTGCGGTGGCTCATGCCTGTAATCCCAGCACTTTGGGAGGTCAAGAGATCGAGACCAGCCTGGCCAACATACTGAAACCCCATCTCTACTAAAAATACAAAAATTAGCTGGGTGTGGTGGTGGGCACCTGTAGTCCCAGCTACTCGGGAGGCTGAGGCAGGAGAATCACTTGAACCTGGGAGGCAGAGGTTGCAGTGAGCTGAGATGGCAGCACTGCACTCCAGCCTAGGCGACAGATTGAGACTCCATCTCCAAAAAAAAAAAAAAAAAAAAAAAAAAAAAAAGAAAGAAAAGAAAAAAACTAAATCTACCACATCCTTCTGTCACTCTTCCTCTTTCATCTCCATTACAACTTCATTTCCCAGACTGTCCACCTCTTGCGTTGCTCACACCCTTCTCTAGTCACTGTGGAATCATCCCTTATCAACACAGGCGTTGTGGCTAAACCCGAGGGGCAATTTGACCGGGCACAGTGGCTCATGCCTGTAATCACAGCACTTTGGGAGGCCGAGGTGGATGAATCACTGAGGTCAGGAGTTCAAGACCAGCATGGCCAACATGGTGAAACCCTGTCTCTACTAAAAATGCAAAAATTAGCCAGGCGTGGCGGCGGGCACCTGTAATCCCAGTTACTCGGGAGGCTGAGGCAGAAGAATTGCTTGAATCCAGGAGGCGGAGGTTGCAGTGAGCTGAGATTGTGCCGGTGCTCTCCAGCTTTGGCGACAGAGTGAGACTCCGTTTCATAAATAAATAAATAAAACAAAACCAAGTGGCAGACTCAGCCTCCATCTCTGTGCCTTCTGGGAGGCGGGGACCCTGGTGGCTTCCTCCTCTTGAAGTTCTTTTCCCTTGGCTTTTATGACATGGCACTTGTGTGGTCAACCTCCTCTTCTTGACCTTTTTTTTTTTTTTTTGAGATGCACTTTCGCTCTTGTTGCCCAGGCTGGAGTGCAGTGGCATGATCTCGGCTCACTGCAACTTCTGCCTCCCTGGTTCAAGCAATTCTCCTGCCTCAGCCTCCTGAGTAGGTGGGATTACAGGTGTGCCCCACCACCCCTGGCTAATTTTATATTTTTAGTAGAGATGAGGTTTCACCATGTTGGTCAGGCTGGTCTCTAACTCCTGACCTCAAGTGATCCACTGGCCTTGGCCTCCCGAAGTGTTGGGATTACAGGTGTGAGCCACCGCGCCCGGCTTCTTTGCAGTTTCAAAGCTTCACTTAAAACTCAATGTGTGGCTGGGTGTGGTGGCTCACACCTGTAATCCCAACACTTTGGGAGGCTGAGGCAGGAGGACCGTTTGAGCCCAGGAGTTCAAGGCTAGCCTAGGCAACATAGGGAGACCTCGTCTCTACAAAAAATTTAAAAATTAGCCGATCATGGTGGCATGCACTTGTAGTCCCAGCTACTTGAGAGGCTGAGGCAGGAGGACTGCTTCAGCTTGGGAGGTCAAGGCTGTAGTGAGCTGTGTTTGCACCACTGGACTCTAGCCTGGGCGACAGAACGAGACCCTGTATCAAAATAACAAAAACCTTAACATGGTCTTAACAGAGCTCGTGATGCTCCCTCCTAAGCATGAGTCTCCCGTCCTCGCTCAGCGGATGCCCCCTGCTGCCCTCCCTGCATCCGTTCTGCTCAGTCAGGCCTTGCTGTGGCCTCTCCCTCTCCTCCACCCTCACACAGAATCCATAGCCAAGTTCGGTCAATTTTAGCTCTGGGGCTAAATCTCTCTGGAGACCGTCTCTCATCTGGACCAGTCCTCACTGTACTTCCTGAAACTCCTCTACCAGTAGCTAGGGTGGTTTCAAAAACACGTATCTGGGCCGCGTGCAGTGGCTCACGCCTGTAATCCCAGCACTTTGGGAGGCCAAGGTGGTGGATCACTTGAGGTCAGGAGTTTGAGACCAGCCTGGGCAACACGGTGAAACCCCGTTTCCACTAAAAATACAAAAATTAGCCAGGCTGTGGTGGCGCATGCCTGTTGTAGTCCCAGTAACTTGGGAGGCTGAGGTAGGACAATCGCTTGAACCCAGGAGATGGAGGTTGCAGTGAGCTGAGATGGCACCACTGTACTCCAGCCTGGGTGACAGAGTGAGACTTCATTTAAAAAAAAAAAAAGATTATCTGACATGTCACCCTCCTGATGAAACTTGTCGTTGGCTTCCCATTATTCTGTTTGATAAAAGCCAAGTCTTTGCCACAGCCACAGTCTCACCTCTCAGGCCTGGCTGTTTGTACATCCTCACCCACCTTCTTGGAGATCTGACAAAGCTGCCCTCCGTCCAGTCTCAGCATTTCTTCCTGGAATGCTGCTAACTCCTGCCGTACAACCTGTTCATTCTGCTTCAGATCTCAGCTTAAATGCTGCTTCTTTCCAGAAGCCCTCCCTGATCTACAAAGATTCCCATGTTTTGTGTTCCTCCTGTAGCACTTAAGTTTGTCACCGCCTATATGTGACTATTTGATTGTCTTCCCAACTGTGGACTCCACAGGGTGTGTTTTGCTTACTGATGAACCCCAGTCCTAGCAAACAGTAGGTATTCAAATATTTGTTGTTGAATGAATGGTGTAGTTTTAGAAAAATTAGTCTGGCAGTGTGCAGAGAAGATGGAGTGGAGGTGGCAAGGAGGCTGTTGCACTGGGCCAGGAGAGATCATGGTGGATGGAACTACAGCGGGGCTGAGGAACAGACACAAGGTAGACTTCAAAGTCAGATCTCCCTGGATTTCAGGTCCTGTTGGCTGGTAGAGGAAGTGTCAGGGCCACAAAAGGACAAGGGGAACACCCCACCTGCCTGCCTCAGGGAATACATGAAGCCTCCTCACACCTTCAGAGGTTCTGTACTGACCACTGCCCCTGGACAACCTGAGTGAGGGGAGAAAATCTCATGGCTGGTCCACATTCCCTGTATGTGCCCTGACAAGGTGGGGTGGGGAGTGAGTCCCCCTGACTGGAAGGTGCCAAGATTTCCCCTCTGCCCTGCATCCTCAGCCCCTGCCAAGTCTGGTATGACATAAGGCCTGGCACATGGCAGGGGTGGGGACAGGGCAAAGCTGTGACATCATGGGTAAAAGTGGAGAACCACCAGGAGCTTTCTTGTACCCCTCCGGGTCAGCATCTTCTCAGGCATGAGACGCTTCTCTTCCTACCAGAGGAAGCCCACTGGGCCCACCATTGCTTTTTCTCTCTCTCGCACAGGGGGCTTGACTAGAATCCCGTTCCCATCTGTGCAGGCCTGGGCTCCCTCCCATCCCTGGCTCTAGCCCTCCTTGTGCTGCAGGCTTGAACAACACACCAGGGGAGGCAGCTGGAACCCCCAGGCAGCATCCTGTGGACGGGGCTCCAGAGCTGGGCTCGGCGGTAGCTGGACAGTGGGGCGGGTGGTGAGCACTTCCCCGAGGGCAAACACAGGACACTCACTCGTGCAGCTGACACAAAGCGGCGGCTACATCTCCCGGCCATGCTCCCCACCCAGCCCCACTCACAGAGACAGGGGGATGGACAAGATGGCATGGGAGGGACGACCGGGCAGGACAGGCAGGCTCGGTGGAGGAAGCGCCGAGGCGGGCGGCGGTGTCCTCATGGCGTGGTTTATTACGATTCCATCTCACAAGGCGGGTGGGCGGGTGGCAGCGGCACACGAAATCCAAGCCCCTGACAGACGTCTGCCTCGGGCGCATGCAAACAGTGCAACATGGTCAAGCGCAAACACGGGGCGACCGAGGAGACACGGGACATGGGACACGGAATGGGGAATGAGGCTGGGGCGAGGGGTCCCTAGAGAGGGGCCCGGTCCCCCCCACCCTCATGGGCAGGACAGGAAAAATAAGATTCGTACTTCTTGTAAAATGCCCATTTGCTGGGTACTTTCTTTCTCCTTATCTTGAAAAATAATAAAAAATAAACACACGGAAAAAAAATCTCAAAAAAGGAAAGGAATAAAACTCTTAAGAAGGCGAGCGGCGGGAGGCCAAGGAAGCCCGACGTGGTGGGGCACTGCCTCCCGCTCCGTGGCCTCCTTCCTCCCTGGCCCCTCAGTGGGCTCCCCAGGCCCCACACGTGGGTCCAAGAGAGACGGGGCCGGAGGGATGCAGGCTGGGACGCAGGAAAAAGGCCCACCAGCCCGCTGGGGCTCAGTTCAGGCTCGGGCCCAGTGAGCAGGGGCACCAGGTCCATGATCTTCCAGGTTCAGTCCCCACAGGCCCATGACCCGGGCGGAGGCCAGCCGTCACAGGTGCAGCTCATGGGTTTTGATGTGCTCAAGCTGCTCTCGGAGCTGTAGGAAGGATGGCCGCATGGCGGCGTCCAGGTGCCAGCAGTTCTTCATGACCTCATAGACTGCGGGCGGGCAGCCATCGGGGGCATCCATCTTGTAGCCCTTCTCCACCCGAGGGACGACGTCCTTCAGGGGCTGTGGCCAGGAGGATGGCAGGAGTCAGTCCAGGGCCTGGCCCCAGAGAAGACATCTACCCAGCAGCCTCTCAGGGATGCCCATCAGCTCTGCCCCAGACCCAGGCCCGGAGAGTGGCCTGTGAGCTCCCCAGGGCAGGCCTGAGGCTTCCAGGCCTTGACTGGGGAGGCAGGGCCCAAGGAGGCTCATGCCCCTGCCAACCCCTTCGTTGCTCCAAGAGCCACCCTGATCCCAGTACCTATACTCACAATTCTTGGATAAGGCACTCGCCCAAAGGAGTAGATTTCCCAGAGAAGGATTCCGAAACTCCACACGTCAGACTTAGTGGAGAATTTCTGCCATGTGGATGGAAAAAGCAGCGTCAGATCCTGGGACTCTAGGGGTGGGGAGCGACCCAGGACTCCTGCCCACCTCTGTAGGCCCCAGGGGAGGCCTGCCCCACCTTCTCTCTCAGGGCCTCAGGGGCTGTCCACTTGACTGGCAGCTTGCCCGTGTCCTGGGTGCTGGACGCCTCCTTGGTGAGACCAAAGTCGCTGACCTTGGCCACGTTGTCCTCAGACACCAGCACGTTGCGGGCAGCCAGGTCTCGATGCACGAAGTTGTTGCCCTCCAGGTATTCCATGGCCTCGCAGACATCTCTGGGGGTAGGCCAGGCACACGTCCCCTCAGACTGGGGCCCCCATAGCAGGGCAGGGTACCCCTCAAACCCTACCCATCCAAGAGGCTGCTTCACTCACAGCGAGAACTTGAGGAGACAGTCTCCGCCCAGCACTGACCGACCCCGAGACCGCAGGTAGTCCACGAGGCTCCCCTGGGAGAAGGAAGGACAAACCAGGCCCAGAGGTCAGATGTGCCCTGCAGCCCTCTCACACAGCAGGCTGGGGCCGGGTGGGTGTTGACACTCCAAGGAGGTGTGAGACAGGGAAGGAGTGGGGAGGGGCCAGGACATCCATGCTGGACACTGCTCTGTGTTATTCCTGCCTTATCCCTTGACTCTCACAAATCTCTGAGATAAGCTGTTATTATCTCCATTTCCCAGATGTGATGCTGAGGCTTGGAGGTGACATGATTTGTCCAAGGTTACAGTCAATAAACTGTAAACCAGGACAAAAGCCCAGCCCTGGTGACCTCAAAGCTCACTTGGGGTCGGGGGACCGAGGGAGCAGGGGCCCCAGAGCACAGTGGGGGTTTCGGGGCAGTTGGAAAACCCGAGTGCCGGGTCTCAGCAGGTGCCCACCTTGGCCATGTACTCAGTGACGATGTAGAGCCCGCCCTTCTCCTCCACGATCACGCCCAGGAGCTGCACCAGGTTGCTATGCCGCAGTTGCCTGGGGCAGGACGAGAGTGGTCAGAAAGGGGAAGCCAGAGCCTCACTCCTAGCTTAGGCCAACCTCCCCCCTACCCTGCCCCAACTCACGTCATGACTGAAGCTTCAGCCAGGAAGGCCTGGGCGGTGGCGTCGTTCTTAATGCACTTGACAGCGACTTTGTTCCCTCGGTAATCGCCCAGCATCACGTCTGGGGGCAGAGAGGTCGGCTTGTTCCCAAGTTCTGAGTCCCTTGGCGCCCCCCCTCAGGCAGCCCAGCCCAGCTCACCTCCGAACTCCCCCTTCCCAATGGTCTGCAGTAGCTTCAGCTCCTTCATGTTCAGGGCCCAGCCACCTGTGGGGAGGGGCCAGTGAGGGCCTGGAGGCTGCTAGGGACATGGCTGGGATGACAGAGGCTGACTGGACTATCAAGCACATGGGGTTCTCTGGAGGTTCCTGGATAAGGGCAGTGCCAGGAAGCCTGCGTGGGAGGAGGTGGGTGGGCAAGAGGTCTGGCGTGGGGTGCACTCACTGCGGTAGAACTCATCCTGGGCCGCCACCGTGCCCTCCATGACCTTTGGTTTAATGAGGCGCGTACAGAGTCCATCTGCGTCTGAGGTGTAGTGCTGCAGGGTGTGGGGGGCAGGGTGCTCAGAGACAGCCCAAGGTGCCCCATATGCACCGTCCAGGCCTGACCACCAGGGGGCGGCAGAGGCCGGCCCCGCCCAGCCTGGAGTCACTGAGTGGGGAGGGCTCCCCATTTCTGGTAGGGCAGGGGTTAGGGAAGTCCCGGATTATGACGTATGGCCCATTTCCCATGCCACCCTACATGTGGCTGCTGGACACTCAGCTGTTGCTACCACTCTGGACCCCACAGGTATCCAATGCAGAGGGCAACCCATGGCTCGGTCCTGACACCAGCCTCTAGCCAGGAGAGCCCAGGACCCCACCCTCACCTGCCACAGGCCAAGCCAGGCCAGCAGGGGAGGAAGATGAGAGTAAATACAGAGGGACACGGGAGGCTGTCTGTGGCTACCGGATGCCAGGTGTGGCCTGGCCAGGACTGGCAGAGCGGGCCTGGGAAGCTGCAGGGACCCGTGGGCATGTCCATGCAGGTTGCGAGAGCCTCAGGGGCCCTGGCGATCAAGGCGCATGGCTCATGCTTCTGCACACACTTCTGGGTATGCAGGTCTGTGAGTGGCTGGAGGAAAGTTAGCTCTGGGATCAGACAGACTCAGAATCCAGTCCTGGCACCAAATTATAGCTGTGTGACCTCAGGTGGGTCCCCTAACTGCTCTGAACCGTCGACTCCTGGTCTATAAAATGAGGATAAGGCTCCCCTCCTTGGGGAGGCACTGTGGGGTCAGAGGTGAGTCCTGGCACACAGCAGCTGCTCCACCAAGGTGTGAGGAAACAAGGGCTCACAGAAGTTGCCCCACATGCCTGGTCACCAGGCAGAAGCAGTGGGGCTGGAGCTAGAAGCCAGGGCTATGTGCAAAGGCCCCAGATGGGTTTAGGGTGTGTGAGGGTGGAAGTGAGGACCCACGGATACCCCCCAGCTCACCTCCACCAGCTGCATGAGATTCTCAAAGTACACCTCCTCGTCGATGCTGAGCTTGCTGGCATGGTACATGATGCGGTAGTGCTCCACCTTGCCGTCGCAGCTCACGCACAGCGTGTAGTCCCCAGGGTAGTTGGTGCTCTCCCGCACCAGGAACAGGCCTGTCTCCGGCGGGTACAGAAGCCGCTCAGCCTGCTCCCGTGTGATCTTGCCGTGGAACCAACTGGGGAGCAGCAGGGCCGGAGGTCACGGTGGCCCAAAGGTACTGACCCTGGCTCCCCTTTCTGAAGGGTTTCCCTCTGCTTGGCACCCGTGGCTCACACTCGCTCAATCAGGCATTTGAGGCCCTCCTCTTCTGCTCCCTGTCCCTTCTTCGACACCCTCCTGCCTCTGCTCCCAGCCCTGCTCTGTGAGGTCCCGCACCCATGCCCTATACCTCCCTCCTGAAGCCCTCCCCAACACCCCAGCCCCTCACTCTGGCCTCCCTGCTTGTTCCTGATGCTTCTCCAGGAGGACCAGGGCCCCTTCCCTCCCCAACCCCTCCTTGTAGTACTCACGGCATGAGGCTGAGTTTGGTACCCGCCTTCACGCCCTCCCGCTTCTGGACGTAGTTGGCTGGGATGATGCCCTCACGGCCCACCTTGTTTTTGGCTTTGTACCAGTTGGGGTCCTGGGGAGAGGGCAGCCCAGACATGCTCTCAGGCCCACCTCCCCCTGCAGAGGGAAGGCCCAGCAGTGAGAGGGTGGGGTGGGCGCCACCTGATTACCTTGGTGACGGCCACAATGGTGAGCACGTCTCCTTTGCAGAAAGGCAGGTCTTGCTCGGCGGTGCCGTGGAAGTTGTACTTGGCAATACATTCTGTACCGGATGGCCAGGAGGCCTGCAGGACAGGTGACAGGTGGGCAGGTGCAGCCTGGGACCCCTCCAGCCACCTGCCCGGACACCCTCGTGGTCACAGCCTTTGAGCTGGCCTCTGTGAGCCTGGGTGAGGTGCTCTGCCCGGAGAAGGAGCCCTGGGTCCCTTCCTGTTGAGACTCCCCCACTTCCCCCGGCCTGTGTCTGACTGGGTGCTGGGAAAAAGGGGAGTGGGTTGATCTAAGCTGCATCCTCTCTCCTCCACTAAGCACCCCACCGGGGCCGGTGGGAATGCTTGCATGTCCCAGACCCTCACCCTTGTGGTACCTGTATTGCTGACATCTTCTCAGGAGCTCTGGCGTCCCCGAGTCACAGTAAAGCCGACCCGTCACTTGGTACCATTAGACCTGTGGGGAAGAGAATGAAGAATGAGGAGGGGTGTGAAGAAATGCCCCCCAACTGCTGAGATCTGGCTCCTCACTGGGTGTAAACAGGTGCCAAGAGCGTCCTGTGCTGGAATTTGACACACGGGCCATTCTCTCCAGTCCTGGCACGCTGACGGTACTGGGTAGAGGAGCATGAAGGCTGAGGACCCCCAGGGACAGAGGGAGCCACCAACCCTAAGGCCACAGGGGCCCTTCCAGGACTGACAGAAAGGAGCCAAGGGGGCTTAGAGGGCTAGCAGGACTATGGCCACCTGCCCATCGGCCCCATCAGCCCCAGGCCTAGTTCCAGCTACGGTTCTGTGGGGAAAAGGGCCCTGGGGCAGCTCTAAGAAGGGGCTGTGTGATCTGGGAAAGTCCCTTATGCTGTGGGCCCTCGGGTCCTTCACCTGCAAAAGCCTGCCTGGGCATCTCTAAATGTATACCAACCCCACTTCTAGGTACACACCAAGAGGACACAGGGCATGTGTCCACTTAGACAGACATAGGAGGGCTACAAGCGGCATGCTTAGTAATAAACCTCAAACTGGGAGCTGCCCAGATGCCGATCCAGAGGAAAATGGATAAACAGTGGCATATTCACAAAAGGGACTACGAACGGCAGCAAACTCCAACCATCAAATAAACTCCAACACAAACTCCAACCATTAAATAACCCTGATGAATTTCTTTTCCTTGCTTTTTTTTTTTTTTTTTGAGACGGAGTCTGGCTCTGTCGCCCAGGCTGGAGTACAGTAGCACAATCTCGACTCACTGCAACCTCTACCTCCTGAGTTCAAGTTATTTTCCTGCTTCAGCCTCCTGAGTAGCTGGGATTATAGGCACGCACCACCACACCTGGCTAATTTTTGTATTTTTAGTAGAGATGGGGTTTCACCATGTTGGCCAGGCTGGTCTCAAATTCCTGACCTCAGGTGATCCACCCACCTCGGCCTCCCAAAATCCTGGGATTACAGGTATGAGTCACCGTGCCTGGCCAATCCTGATAAATTTCGAAACATAATGATGGCCAGGCACAGTGGCTCACACCTGTAATCTCAGCACTTTGGGAAGCTGAGGCAGACAGATGGCTTAAACCCAGGAGTTCAAGACCAGTTTGGGCATGGTGAAACCCAGTCTCTACTAAAGATACAAAAATTAGCTGAGGGCGGTGCTGCGTGCTTTTAGTGCCAGCTACTCAGGAGGCTGAGGTGGGAGGATTGCTTTAGCCTAGGGAGGTCAAAGCTACAGTGAGCCAAGGTCACACCACTGCACTCCAGCCTGGGTGACAGAGTGAGACCCTGCCTCTAAATAAATAAATACTGTAATCCTAGCACTTTGGGAGGCCAAGATGGGCGGATCACGAGGTAAGGAGATCGAGACCATCCTGGCTAACATGGTGAAACTCCGTCTCTACTAAAAAATACAAAAAACAGCCGGGCGCGGTGGCTCACGCCTGTAATCCCAGCACTTTGGGAGGCCGAGGCGGGCGGATCACAAGGTCAGGAGATCGAGACCAAGGTGAAACCCTGTCTCTACTAAAAATACAAAAAATTAGCCGGGCGCGGTTGTGGGCGCCTGTAGTCCCAGCTACTCGGGAGGCTGAGGCAGGAGAATGGCATGAACCCGGGAGGCGGAGCTTGCAGTGAGCCAAGATCGCGCCACTGCACTCCAGCCTGGGCGACAGAGCGAGACTCTGCCTCAAAAAAAAAAAAAAAAACTAGCCAGGCAAGGTGGCGGGCGCCTGTAGTCCCTCCCAGCTACTCGAGAGGCTGAGGCAGGAGAAAGGCGTAAACCCAGGAGGCGGAGCTTGCAGTGAGCTGAGATCCGGCCACTGCACTCCAGCCTGGGCGATAAAGTGAGACTCCGTCTCAAAAAAAAAAAAAAAAAAAAAAAAAAAAAAAAAATATATATATATATATATATATATACACACACACACATATATAAAATGTTAACCAAGAAGCCAGACACAGAAAAGTACATATTATGTAATTCCATATGAATAAAGTTCAAAATCTGGCCAAACTAATCCATGCTGTCAGGATAGCTGCTCTTGGGACAGGGAGACTGGAAGGAATGCAAGGGGACCTGTGGGGTTGGTTGTCTGACTGTCTGAGCCGAATCATGAAGTGGGTCCACTCTGTGACAGTTCACTGAGCTGTACCCTTGTGATCGGCACACTTTTTGGTGTACAGTTGACCATTGAACAACTCGGGTCTGAACTGCGCAGGTCCAGTTACACATGGATTTTTTTCCTTTTTTCTTTGAGAAAGGGTCTCACTCTGTTGCCCAGGCAGGAGTGCAGTGACGTGACCATAGCTCACTGCAGCCTCAAACCCCTGGGCTCAGCCAATCCTCCTGCCTCAGCCTTCTGAGTAGCTGTTACTATCGGCATGCGCCACCACACGTGGCTGGATGTTTTTCAATAAGTTACACCGGGTATGCCTGCATTTTCTGCCTCCCTTTCCACCTCCTCCGCCTCCACCTCCGCCAACTCCGTGATGGCAAGACCAACTCTTCCTCTTCCTCCTCAGCCTACTCAATGTGAAGGATGAAGACCTTCATAATGATCCCTTTCCACTTAAAGAACAGTAGATGTATTTCTTCTTCCTTATGATTTTCTTTTCTTTTTCTTTTTTTTTTTGAGACAGAGTGAGACTCTGTCGCCCAGGCTGGAGTGCAGTGGTGGGGTGACTCACGGCTCACTGCAACTACCTCTGCCTCCCAGGTTCAAGTGATTCTCATGCCTCGACCACCTGAGTAGCTGGGATCATAGGCGTGCCCACCACAGCAGACTAATTTTTGTATTTTTAGTAGATACAGGGTTTCACCATATTGGCCACGCTGGTCTCGAACTCCTGGCCTCAAGTGATCCGCCTGCCCTGGCCTCCCAATGTGCTGAGATTACAGGTATAAGCCACTGCACCCGGCCATATGATTTTCTCATTTTATTTTCACTAGCTTACTTTATTGTAAGAATACAGTATATAATATACGTAACAAACAAAATGAGTGTCAACTTTATCTACAAGGCTTTCTGACAACAAAAGGCTATTAGTAGTAAAGTTTTTGAGGAGTCAAAGTTAATATATGCTTTTTTGACTGCAGGGAGGAGGTTGATGCCCTCAACTCCTGTGTTGTTCAAGGGTCAACCGTATATTTACTTCAATAAAGTTGACTCCCCAGAAAAGCTACCCTAGCCAACCCCATTCCCTAAGAGCAGCAACCCACCGGTCTGCACATACATACTTTTTAGTCCCAGCCCAGGGCCCCCTTGGACCTGTCTCAGGAAGCACAGGGGCTGGAACTACTGTTTCCTTTCTACACGTGAAGAAACTGAGGCTGAGAAAGGGCCAGTGGCATCTTTGTGGTCACAGTGTGTTAGAAGAGAAACTTCTCCATGAGCCTCTTTGCTGGGCTCTTTGATACAATGGATGAGGTCTGGGGGCTAGCCTGACAGTCACAAATACTGCTACCTACCCCAATGGAAGAAGACATTTTATTTTATTATTATTGTTATTACTGAGATGGAGTCTTGCTCTGTTGCCTAGACTGGAGTGCAGTGGCATGGGAGAAGACATTTTAGTGCAAAGTGCTGGGGGTGCAAAGTAGGCAGGGGCTGCAGAGCTTAGGCAGGCTCCCTGGATGGGGAGCTCTGGGGCTGAGCCCTGAAGACTGCAGGGCTTAGACAGGCAGACGGCAGGCCAGGGAAGGCACCCGAGTTGGTGCAGCAGTCTGAGCAACAGTGTCAGGCAGGAGACTGACACAGTGTGAGAAACTGGCCCGGGTGGAAGCTGATGGTGAGGGAAGCGGGGAGGCAGACCCTTCCCATCTGGGGCTCTAGGACCCCACATGCTTCCAGAGTCCACCCTGAGCACCGCTGCTCAGGGGACACTGTAGGGGATGGTTTCAAGTGGACCTAGCATAAACTCTGCCAGGCAGCAGGGGGGCTTCCACTGCCAATGTGAGGAACCAGGGTTTGATTCTGAGGGTGATGGGGCCTCAGCAGGGGAGCATGTGATCGTAGAGAGCAGAAGGAGCTGGGGAGGAGACAGCCAGGAAGAACCAACACTTTCAGGCCACACACCTGGCTCTATAGTCAGGCCTGGGCTTAATACTTGGCTCTGTTGATTGTGCGACTTGGGGTGAGTGACTCAACCCTTCTAAGTCTCACATCCCTTACTTACATTGAAGGGGAGGACAGGGATCCCCTGCAAGCTGGCTGAGGAGGGGCTGGAAAGAAACCCTGAACTTGGAAGTATCTGGTGCGCCCCTGCCCCATCCCCTGGACGAAAGAGCTTCTGTTCCTCCCAGAACACAGGCCCTTCCTATTCCCAGAGGCCAGGCCATCAACTCCTGCTGTTTAGGCAGGGACACTGAGGCTCAAGGAGGATGAGCCTGAAACCTGCCTCCATCCACATGACTCAGTCACCACTGAGTACAGGAACCACCCCTTGCCTCCCGTGGACTGTAAACTGTGGAGGTAGGGATGGCAGGGACCCCTTGCCCCTGCCTCCCATGGACTGTAAGCTGTGGGGGTGGGGGTGGCGGGAGGGAAGGAGGATTATGAGCTCTTCTAACCCTCTTACCTCCATTTTACAGAAGCAGAAACTGAGGCTCAACTGGTTGAACAATTTGCCTGAAGTCACATAGCTAGTTAGGGGTGACAGAGCTTGAATTAGGGTCCCACTAGGGCTGGCTGGGCCCCCAACCTTTAGGTCCTTCTGAATAGGGGCCCTGCTAGCATTCCATATCCCCATGCCTCCCTCTTCCTCCCCAAACTCCCTGCCACCACAGCGGGGCGCGGAGGCTGCTGCGCTGTTAGTCACCCTTCCAGCTGTCAGTTTGCAAACACTCCCTTCCTGGCCTACAGCTGCTGCCACCGCCGCCTCCCCACTGCCTTGATGATAATAATAAAAATAATAACAGGCCCTGTTTTCTGAGCACTTATTCTGTGCCAGGCCCTGTCCTTGGCACGTTATGGCTCATCATATCCTCTAACAACTCTGAGACAGAGAAGCTATTATTATCCCCATTTTGCAGATGAGAACCCCAAGTTCCCATGTGGGGTTCTTGCCCCACAGGGGCAAGGCGGGCGTCCCTAGGACCACACCTTGAGTGAGCATCCTGTCCCACTCAGGTGTCAAACTCCTGAGCTGCTGAGCCAGCCCTCCCCACAGCCCCGTGCCTCCCTGCCTGACAGGCCCCAGGAGTTGCCATGGGGACCACACTAGCCTAGGGGGAAGAGAGAGAGGAAGGAGGAGGGAGGAGGGAGAAGCAGCCAAGAGGGGCACAGGGGCAGCACTCAGGGAAGGGTGAGCCTAGGAGTGGTCAGGGTGGGCCGCCTCAAGGAGCTGGGTTCTGAAGGCTTCAGAGGGTCTCGAAGCAGGGAAGAGGGCTAAACTCATCACCTTTACTCTGTTGGCTGTGACTCTAGGACCCAGCTTCCCCATCTGTGCAATGGACTGGTGATAACCCTTGGCTCTGGGGGCTGCTGTGAGGACTGGAGTTGGGCTCTCAGCACCAGAACGGTGCATGCCTTGCCACAGACATCCTGCAAGTGGGGGCTGCTAACCCTCTTGGACGGCTCCTCCCTGGTGGGGTCATGAGCCCCCCGAAGGAATGAATAAATGAACAAACAAAAGGGGGAATCCAGTCTGGCTACATTACACTGAGGTCCCATAACCAATGGGACTACAGTTAACTCCAAAGTTAACCCCAAAGGGATAGCAGCTATCACCCACCCCCACAGAGCTAGGGGACAAGGGGCTTGGGATGTGGCAGGACCGGTGCTTCACTTTGACTTCCTACCCCAAACCTGGCTCCCAGTAGCCCTTGTGCTGGGGTCCTGGAACAGGCTGGCATTGTGCCCAAGTGCTGACGTCAGAGACCGCAGCCAAGATGGCTCAGTGGCCTCCCAGCCAGTGCCTCGGCTGGGGTCCCCTTCTTAAAACATCTCCAGAAGGTGAGAGCACCCTCCCACTCCAGGTCAGAGGCTGAGAGCCAGAGTGGCTGGGAGGAGCTACTGCAAACTTAGGCTTCCACAGCTCAGCAGGGCTCAGGCACAGAGAGGGGGTCTTTCCTGGGGTTATTTAAACTTAAGAGTCAGGCTTCTCTATGGAGCAGTGCAGGAACATCGTCCTGGGTGTCAGAGGCTCTGAGTCCTGCACCTGGCTCTGCCATCAACTTGCTGTGTGACCTTGGGAAAGTCACTTGACCTTTCTGGGACTTGCTGGCTTCTGGTACCTTAGCCAGACCTATTTCCCATCTGCCGTTTCCAGGACACCTGTGCCCTGTCTCCCTCCCCGCCTTGCCATTCCCTTCCCACTCTCTCCTCCTTCTTCACCAAGGGACTTCCACTCAACCTTGGGGGTGCAGCTGAGGAACTGCTTCTGGAGCACCCATGCCTTAAAAAAAACACAGCAGGACAGTCCCTCCAGTGCTGTCTGTAGTAGCAGGAGATGATGGAGAGACAGCCCTTATGTCCCTCAGTGGGGGGCTGGTTGGATAAATTACAAGATGTCCCTAAAAGGGGACAGCATAGCTCTAGCTGTGATGGGGCCAAGGGAGATCTCCAGGTGCCGATACTGAACACTCCCCATGATAGAGTATGGAAAATGGCAAAACACCAGCTCAAGTCATTGAAGAAAAAGTTGCCAGGGGAGCAGAACAGACACAGCTTCCAAGTCCCATCCCACAGGCTAATCGGAAAGATGAAGGAGCACCTGCTCTACACGGAGACGTGCAGACACCCTTGGAACCAAGTGCTCCAGTGAAGCATCTCAGCAAGGCGACGCGTGGACACTAAGTGCCTCCTGGAGGAGGACTCTGCATCGCCCAGCGGGGCGTGCCGGCCAGAGCTGTTCCACTTGACTCCAACCAGGGAGAAGCAATCAGACAAATCCACAACAATTGGACCGGACTCTTCATGTCAATGTCATAAAAGAGCAAAACAAAAAAAGGGCTGGAGAATGTTCTAGATTAAATAGGACACTAAAGAAACATGACAACAAGATTCAATGAATGATCTGGAATTGAATTCTATATCAAGGGGGGGTTGGGGAACAGCTATAAAATCACTTGGGGACAGGGGAAATGGACATAACAGATAATATGGAATTCATGTCAATTTTCTTAAGTGTGATCATGACGTGATTATGTAAGAGATACACGCTAAAGTTCTTACGGTGAAAGATACAATGCGTACAACTAACACTCAAATCAGCAAAAAATACACACAAATGCCTATGCAGATAAAAGAAGAGCTAGAGTAAATGTGGCAAAATGTTAAGAACTCGCAAATCTGCATGAAGGATATATGAATATTCATTATACTATTACTTCAACTTTTTGGTAGGTTTGAAATACTCAACATAACAGGCTGTGAAAAAAAGCCAGGTGCGCCGGGCGCGGTGGCTCAAGCCTGTAATCCCAGCACTTTGGGAGGCCGAGGCGGGCGGATCACAAGGTCACGAGATCGAGACCACAGTGAAACCCCGTCTCTACTAAAAATACAAAAAATTAGCCGGGCGCGGTGGCGGGCGCCTGTAGTCCCAGCTACTCAGGAGGCTGAGGCAGGAGAATGGCGGGAACCCGGGAGGCGGAGCTTGCAGTGAGCCGAGATCCCGCCACTGCACTCCAGCCTGGGCAAGAGCGTGAGACTCCGTCTCAAAAAAAAAAAAAAAAAAAAAAAAAAAAAAAAAAAAAAAAAAAGCCAGGTGCAGGTTCTCTATGGAATACTACAAGTTGTGTTTTTAAAGAGGTATTAATACAATACCTCCCTAAACTCAAATATGCCTTGATTATCTTTGGAAAGACAGAGGAAACTGGTAATAGAGATTGTTTCTAGGATGGGAAGGGCAAGTGAGATCAAGTTCAAGGGAAACTTACTTTTTACTGTTCATTTGCTATTCTGTCCTTCTGGGCTTTTTAAAAAAGTATTATTATTTTTTTAAAGCCACATGCATCTATTACCTTCCCCCTTAAAATGAAACTGGAAATAAGAAATTTTTTGTAAACCACCTCTCCCTGGAGCCTTCCTTGGGTCCCCAGCTGTGTTGGGTGCCGAGGCCTCCAAGGCCTCTCACACATCCCTGTGCTCCAGTGAGAACCTCACTGGTTGTGGCCTGTGGTTTAGGGTGGACTGGGAGCTCTGCAGGGGGAAAGTGAGGATCTGATTCACGTCTGCATGGGCTGGGCCCAAAGTGGCTGCTCAGGAAATGAGTGCTGAATGAATGAATGAACCAACGAACAAAAGGGGACGTCAGGCTTGTGGTACATGGCTGTACCACACAGAGGTCTCATAACCAATGGGACTATAGTTAACCCCAAAGGGACAGCAGCTGTCACCCCATTCTCGCAGGGCTAGGGGACAAGGGGCTTGGGATGTGGCAGGACCAGTGCTTCACTCTGACTTCCTGCCTCAAACCCGACTCCCAGCAGCCCTTGTGCTGGGGTCCTGGGAACAGGCTGGCATTGTGCCCAAGCGCTGAGGTCAGTGGCTGCAGCCTCAGGCAGGCCTTTCTTGGGAGCCCAGGCTGACAAGGAGTGGGGAGAAAGAACTAGGAGCCCAGAAACTCCCAGGCTGCCCTTTTCCCACCCTGGAAGCAGCTGTAGACCCCCAAGGCCAGGCATGTGCTGAGGGCCAGGGGAGGTCAAGGGGCTCCCTTGCCCTTCCCCCGTTGCCAAAACTCTGCTGCCTAATGGGGCGTGGGAGCCTTCAGTAACTGTTTACACCCAGCTAAAAATACCCACTGAAAAGGGAAGTGCACAAAAGACCTGGGGGAACTCAGGGCCATGGCCCCCGGAGACTCTGGTGCTGCCACAGGACCCAGCTGGATGCTCTGGGGGATGGGGACAGCCACTGCAGGCAACAGGCAACAGCAAGGTCCACCTTGCCTTCTCATTCTTTGAGCCAGTGTTTTGGAAGCTTTCCTGTGTGCCCAGAGCCATGCTTGGTGGGCCAGGATATCCGGGTGGAGAAGGAAAGGACTCAGGAGATCCTGCCTTTGGGGACCCAAGGTCACCATTCACCTGCCTCTTCTCTGTGCACCGGCCAGGGCTGGATGCTGGGAACCCCCATAAAATGCAGACCTGGCTCCTGTCCTCCTGGTTACTGGATGGTTAACCATGGCCTGGTGTGCTCAGTGCCTCCATAGACTGAGACAAGGGCTACCCAGGAAGGCTTCCAGGAAGAAGGGTGAGGGGAGCAGGAGCTAGAAGGCTTTTAGGGGAAAGTGACTGAGAGAGGGGTGCCTTGGAGTAGACCAGGATTAAGACTGCAAACTGGCCGGGCGCGGTGGCTCAAGCCTGTAATCCCAGCACTTTGGGAGGCCGAGACGGGCGGATCACGAGGTCAGGAGATCGAGACCATCCTGGCTAACACGGTGAAACCCCGTCTCTACTAAAAATACAAAAAACTAGCCGGGCGAGGTGGCGGGCGCCTGTAGTCCCAGCTACTCAGGAGGCTGAGGCAGGAGAATGGCGCGAACCCGGGAGGCGGAGCTTGCAGTGAGCTGAGATCCGGCCACTGCACTCCAGCCCGGGCTACAGAGCAAGACTCCGTCTCAAAAAAAAAAAAAAAAAAAAAAAGACTGCAAACTGTGGTACAGAGCGAGTTAATGAAGACTGAAGAAGGTTCAGGATAGGGGCCCAGGGAGCCTCTGAGCAGGGCCTACAGGTCATAGTACAGATACAGGCAGAATTAAGTTTCAGATCTGGGCCCGCCCCTCCAAAGGGCAGTGCACCTGAGGAGGGCGGGGCACGCACCAGCAGTTGGGCAAGTTTGGCAGCAATAAAATCAGCCCCACCTCTGGTTCTGCAGAGGACACCAGGCTGATGCACTGTGACATTCCCCACTGCACATCAGGCAAGGAAGGGTGCTGGAGGGCTTCTACTGACCCCTGCAGCCTGTGCTGGTGGTCCCTCAGCACCCCCACTGCATAGGTGTCTCAGGGTGGGCAGCAGCAGAATTGGGCGCCAGGACCTTGGAGATGCCTACACCTCCCGGGGGGTCACGAAGGAACAGAAGAATGTCTGCTCTGGCTCCAGTGCACGCTGCCCTACCCCCATCCCGGGGCTCCCGTCAGCACCCTGACCGAAGGAGAGGGGCGGATTTAATGGATAAATACCAAATTACAGCAACTCACTAGCTTTTTTTTTCCTGCCTCCAATGGTTCAGTAGGACCGGAAATCCCGTCTAGCGGTTTGGGAGAGGTGGGGGCTGGGGTTAGAGCAGGCTAATGGGGAGCCTCCTCCCCAGGCACCACTGCGGCTTGAGGCTGCCATTCCTGGCCCAGAAAGGTTTCTAATTACCGCTCAGGAGCCTAATTACCTACGTGTGCTGGGCAATGGGGACTCTGGGCCTCCCCAGGGCCCTAACCCAGGCCTCTGCTCCTCCACCCCCTTAGCACAGGATGTGGTCTTTGCATCTTCATTTGCCTGCATTTACATATAGCCTCTCAGCACTAACCTTCAACGAACCCTTCAAAGTCATGTTCTTGTCCCTCACCCCAAAGGCTCCTGGCCACATTCTAGGTGGGGAGACTGACGGCTGGAGGCCCATGAGCTGTCTAGAACTTTGGCCCCCAGATTTCTGGTCTCCCCACTTCAGAACCACGACCCGCAGAACACGCAGCTCAGAAGGTAAAGCTGTGGGGACCAACACAAAGGACAGACTTGCTACTACTTAAGGGAGATGGGGCCGTTACCAACACACTGCTCTAGCAAGAAGGGCTGCAGAATGAGAGCACAGGAGTTACAGCCTACTGACCCAGCCGGGTTTGGGGCACTGCATTAGTTACTTAATCCTTCAAACACCCCATGGGGCAAGGACTGGTGATCTCTCACAGAGAAGGAACAAGCTGTGCGGGGACTTGAGCTCAGAGTTGTCTGAACCTTGGTTAGGGGACCTTTCTTCCCACCTTTCCTTGTGCAGGACAGATGACGTCCTGAAAATGGATAGGTGGAGGGCACCATGGGAAGGTCTGCCCAGAGCTTGGCTGTTCTGCTCTGGGAAGCAGAAGTTCTTCTGTGCCCACTTCTTGCTTGTCTGCACACCTCGGCCTCTCAGAGAGGCCAAGAGCCTATCGAGGGACACACAGAAAATAGCCAGCAGCCCCAGAGAGGGAAGAAGCTCCAAAGAAAGACCTCTCTCCCTACCATGCTGCTTCTTCAAATGCTTCTTGACTTTCACAGGCCCTTCCCCTCCGGGAGGCCCTCCAGGCTGCCCCAGCCCACGCACAGCCCCAGCTTCAGAGCTCCTACCAGCCCTGCCAGGAAGTGAGAACCACAGGCCTCCCCTCACTGACTGCTGGTTTCCTCCACCCGCCAGCAGAGGCGCTCTCAGGGTTTGTTCTTCATCCTTCCCTCCTGTCTCCCTGCAGCATGGACGGCACAAGCTGCAGATAGACGCGCGAGTCTGCATGAGGACCAGGTGTCAGGCTGGGCTGAGAAGCAGCAGCCAGGGTCCAAGGGGGGCAGATTATGCCCAGGTTTTCACCTGCCCACAAGGCTTACAACCATACCACGATCAGGACAGCCAGGGAGGCACCAAGC
Source organism: Macaca thibetana thibetana (assembly GCF_024542745.1). Lineage (NCBI taxonomy): Eukaryota > Metazoa > Chordata > Mammalia > Primates > Cercopithecidae > Macaca > Macaca thibetana. Next base: position 159,482,064 of record NC_065584.1, on the reverse strand, counting down.
AGCCTCTTCTACTTGTTCCTTCGACTCCGGGCCCAGACCACAGAAGGAGGGGTGGAGGGAAGCTGCGGTTGAAGGGTGTGTGCACAGCTAGTGTGTGATGAGAAGCTGCCTTCATCTTAGCACCTTAAAACCAGGAAGAGAAACTGAGCAGGCAGAAAGGGCACGCTGGGCTGCATAGAGCCCTCCAGTCCCTGGGGGCCTGCTGAGGGGAACTCTCAAATAGTCACTGGACAAACCACTTATCCTTTCTGGGCCTCAGTTTCCCCACGGGAAAAATGGGATTTTTTTTTTTTTCTAATGGGTCCTGCCAGTCTGCCCTGATTGGTGCTGTCTACACCTAATGGGCCACGTCATGGTAGATAAAAGAGCACCCCCTCAACTGGTGGAGTACTCCTGATCCTGAGGAGCAGGGGCTCAGCCACCCAAAGCCAGCCTCTCCCTGCTCACTTCTCCCCTCAGTCATGCAGGGAGCACCAGCTCTTCTTTCACCAGCTTTTTATTTTTAGGTCTGAATTTGACTTTAATCATTACTTAGCGGATTCTATTTCCAGCCCTTGGATGAAGGGACCCAGAGGGGAGGAGGAAGGGAGGTAGTGCTCCCTGCCGGGCGCTGGGGGTGGCCTGCTCCTCCACCCATCCTGTCCCCAACCAAGGGCGGGGGAAACTGAGAAACACCCAAAGGGCTCTCATCTGAGCCAGGCCAGGCCAGCATCTTGGGACGGACCCCACCCTGTGACCTCATCCCATCCCAAGCTGTGGGACAGGAGGGCAGCTGTCATGCCCACTTCCCTTACACTAAGAGCAGGGAGGAGGGAGACACTCCACAGGCCAGAGTATGGCAGCTGGAGTCTGAGGTCGTGTGCCCAAGGGACCTCTGCACTGAATGGGCCACCTGGGGGAGGACCCTTTCCCTAGGTTAGTCCTGGGCCACCCTAGGGTCATCTGGGGCTACAGTCTCTTAGGCCCAGGGTTGCCAAGCAGAGACCGGTGTCCTGCTACTGCCCACAGGGTGGCTGTAGGAGGGCACTCCCAGTTACTCTGGTCTCCATAAAAGCACAACAAGAGGAAGCAGGTGTGTCACAGTGAAACACACTCAGGTTAGACCTGGGGAACACCTGCTGAGAAGGGGAAGGCTAACACATGAGTTTCCTAACGTGTCCAACTCCCTCCTGGGAAGCTCTGGGAGGCTCCAGAATCCCCCTACCCTCAATCTCCCAGCCTGCTTCCCTTCCTTGGCTACTGGGACAGGGTGGGAAGATGAGGCTGGCATGGCCGTTCTCGGGCTGGGGTTCAGGATGCCTAGGTTCCTTGTCTAAGTCTCAGGCTAAGCAGGCCTCTATTTCCTCTGGGAAAATGCCAAACTGGGCTGACCTAGCCAGAGCTGGGAGGCGGGAGGCAGCCAGGCTCTTAAGAGGCCTTTCCGGCCGGGCGCAGTGGCTCACACCTGTAATCCCGGTACTTTGGGAGGCCGAGGTGGGCAGATCGCCTGAGGTCGGGAGTTCGAGACCAGCCTGACACGGAGAAACCCCGTCTCTACTGAAAACACAAAATTAGGCCGGGCGCGGTGGCTCACGCCTGTAATCCCAGCACTTTGGGAGGCCAAGGCGGGCGGATCACAAGGTCAGGAGATCGAGACCACGGTGAAACCCCGTCTCTACTAAAAATACAAAAAATTAGCCGGGCGCGGTTGTGGGCGCCTGTAGTCCCAGCTACTCGGGAGGCTGAGGCAGGAGAATGGCGTGAACCCGGGAGGCGGAGCTTGCAGTGAGCCGAGATCGCGCCACTGCACTCCAGCCTGGGCGACAGAGCGAGACTCCGTCTCAAAAAAAAAAAAAAAAAAAAAAAAAAAAACCACAAAATTAGCCAGGCGTGATGGCACATGCCTGTAATCCCAACTTGGAAGGCTGAGGCAGGAGAATCACTTAAACCCGGGAGCCGGAGGTTGTGGTGAGCCAAGATCACGCCATCGCACTCTAGACTGGGCAACAAGAGCAAAACTCCATCTCACCAAAAAAAAGAAAAAAAAAAGAGAGAGAAGATGCCTTGTCTATTCAGCTCTGATGCTGGGAGACTGGAAGGGGAAAGGGTGGAGTCAGGTCCTGGACCCTCACCAGCAGCCCATCTTCCCAGGGCCAGCCCCATGCTGTAGGCCAGGCAATCACATGGTAATGGGGAGAGGGGAGGGCAGGGAAGGGCACTGGCCATAGTATTCTAGAACCTCAGGGCCAGGGGGTTTCAGAGGGGCTCCCCAGGCAGAGACCACCTCTTTGCCAGGTGAGTGGTCAGCCAACGTTGGCTCGTGGCTCAGGCACCTTCCCCACAGGTTGAGGCAGCCAGCAGTGGACACTCCTTCAACAATGCCAGTCCTACTCATAGAGGGAGTGGAGGAAGGCCTGTGCCAGGCACTTTAGAGCCCCTTGGTTAGTTAGTTGACACTGTCCTTACACCTTCCTCTAAAGTAGGTGTCACCATCCTGTTATTTATATAAAGGCAGCTCAGCAGGTCAGTGACCTGTCTAAGGTCCCTCCACCCTGGGTCTAAGTGGCATGTCTGAGCCTGGAACCCATATTCAGTTGGGTGCCAAGTTGCCCGTGCCCTCCAACACCCTGGCTGCTTTTGGGACTCACAGTAATGACAACCACAACAGCAACAGAGGGGAAAGATGCACACACTCCAGTGTATGGGTAATGGCGCTGCAGCAGGCCAGCCTGGAATATTCTGTAGCTTTTTAGAAGCAATATTACTTAGACCATGTAGCACCATGAGAAAATGCCCACAGACGCAGTATTAAATGAAAAAAGGTGTCACGGTACACACACTCCAGTGACAACGGCGACGAAGGAAAAAGACAGGGAAAAGACCAGGAGGGAACTCCAAAATGCTAACACAGTCACTGCCTGCTGAAGAAATAGTGGGTGATTTTTGTTTCGTTTTCTAAATTTCCTGTAGCGCTGTTTTGTTATTTTCTAAATCAAGAAAATGAGTACATTCGGTTTCCCTAGAACGAGCTCAGATTCACTTCCCTGGGACCCGCCTGCTCCCTAAAGCTGGCCCAGGTGTCTGGGACAACTTCTGCCACGGGATGCCTTTCTCATTTGGGACAGTCCCTCAGACATAGGAGAATCTGTCTCTACTTTCTCTTTCCCAGACTCAATCAACATCCTTGGTTCTTTGAAGACGACTTGTCAAGGTTTTAAAATCCTTCAAAAGATGGAGCCCAGAACTGCACCCAGACAGGTCTGCCCCCTTTGGGGGGAGCAGCCACATCACACTGTGGATCATGGGCCTCAACCCCTACCTATATTTGTTTGGAGGAAGCTGCATTCTGTCCCCAAACTTTCCAACCCTTGCCGTGGGCCACTCTGTGTGGCTCAGCCTTTTGGGGTCTGGCCCCCCTGCAGTGGTAAATGGGAATATTTTCTGGTCTTTCCTTGCCCCGACCCAATGCAGAGAGAAGAGCAGCCGCTTCTGAGAGGGAGGAGGGCACCAAGCTCACTCCCTCTCAGAATGAACGAAAAGCACATCCCCGCACACGTGCTAGCCAGAAGCCAGACTCCTTTCTTCAAAGGCCCTGGACCCTGGGTCGCACCCTCACAGCTCACAGTTGGTAAAAATTAAAATAAAATAAAAATTAAAAAGGCTGGCTTGGGGTGGGAGGGAGCCAACCATGTCAGGCTCCAGCCCGAAGTCCCTCAGGCTGGAAAGGAAGTTAGGGCTGGTGTGGGGCCATGTGAGGGGAGTCTCACAGGCCCAGGACATCTGGGTCCCCTCCACTGTGCATGTCAGGACAGCCAGAAAAAAACTGAAAAAACAAAAAAACCTAAATTGTGAGCAGGGACCCAGCAGGACAAAACTGCCAGCAGCTCCAAGGGAGCCCAGACACCACTCAACACCCTCCAGGGCACTGCCTGCTCTCCTGGGCCAGAGGATCCTGCCAGGCCCCGACTTCACCCCTGCTGCCCTTGCCCTGTTCCTGCTGTGGCCACAACCAAGAAAGACATTGGAACGGCCAGGGTACTAGGAGCTTGAAATAGGCCCCCTGGGTGTCCCCACTCTGTAGCCTGCTGCCAGTGGAGACAGGGCTTCCATGGTTCCCATCTGACCCCATTTATATTCTGAACTTGGCTGCTCCTGTGCCAGCTGGGCCATAGGTGTGGGGAGCGCTGGGTCAGGACTGACCACCAGGTTGTTTCAACTTAGAGCCGGGGCCAGGAGCCGGCCTTCCTGCCACACCACACAGATGGCCCCACACCACACATTCCCCACATCTCCTGCTAGCTGACCCAGCCACAGCTGGGGCCGGAAGCCCTTTCACTCCCTCCAGCCCTCTGCAGGGAAGCACGTGCTCAACCAACAGCCCCTCCGGGGCCAGGCTGGGGGGCCTGTATACCCAGTGGGTGAAGGTGCCTGCCTGGTTTCCTCCCACCCACAGCCATCCAGCCCTGCAGAGCTGGGGATGAAAGGATAGCCAGCCTAACTCCACTAGGGGCCTGGGGTAGCAACTTCTCCCTTTGAGGCTCGGTTCGCGGGTGTACAAAATGGGCGGGGAAGTGAACTGGTAGTTAAGCTCCAAAAATCTGCTGGCTGGACACACCCCTTCCTGACACCTGGTCTGGACCACAAAAAGCCTAGGAGAATGGGTGCCCCAGGCTGCCAGAAGGTGGGGGCATGGTGCTAACGCTCAGTCACCTCCACCCAGGCGGAAGGCCTGCCCAGTTTCCCACCCAAAGGTCAGAGGTCCCTTGGCTTACGCCTGGTCTTCTGAGAGGCCAAGGGTGACAGACTCAATCCCAGGACCTGGGCTTCTAACTGCTCACCCGAGGTGGCTGGGCCCTGGGCTTGCTTGCAGCCCGCAGGGTCACGGTGGGATAATGAGGGAGGGATCAGAACCAAGCAAGTCAGGGCACCTGCAGGGAGGTCCTGGACAGGGAACGGCAAGGGAGTCCAGCATTCTCTCTAGGGACCTGGCCCATACGGATCCTCTTCCTCCAGACTCCAGCCACCTCCTACTCTGAGCTCCACAGAGCGGGGACTCGAGATGATCCGAGAAGACAAGTCCGTGGAGCTTAAGGGCAGTACGTCCCTCGTGCACTCCCTTCCCATTTGGGTTCTGACAGTGGCTCCTGGGAGAATTCGAACCCTTGCAAGGGAGTAAAGGAGAGAGGGGAGAGGGGGGAGAAGGGGGGAATGGGAGTGGACGCGACAGTGGCAGCAACAGAGACCAGACGCGCGACCTCCACCCTCTTCCCTCCAGGGGACACTCCGGGACGGCCGGGCACTCACCTCTCTTGGGGCACTGCGGTCCAGGCCACCCCGCCGCGGGCGGCATCAGCGGCCTGCGGGACGGTCCATGAGGTCAGGGGGGAGGGGAGGGGCACAGGGGTCCCCAGGGGGTACGGTACAAAGAGGTATGAGTGCGAGGCGAGGGGAGGAGGGACCGCCAGGCAGAGGCAGGGGGACGGCCGCAGGGCCCGGGTAGCGGAGGGAAGAAAGGCGGGGGAAGGGGGCGGGAGGGAGTCGGGGGGAGGAAACAATGTAGCCGGCGCGGACCCGGCAGAGTTCCGCTTCCGAGAGCCGCCACTGAGGTTCGATTTTGGAACGTCGCGCTGGCTGCCGGGGGCCGCCCCGGACGCTCGATCCCGGCCGCGAGGCTCCTCGCGCTCCACGCCCCGCGAGCTCCGGCGGCCAGAGACTGGCTGGGGCGGGAGGGACGGCGGGCCGGGGTATGGCCCCGACGGTGGCGCAGGAACCCGCCCCGGCAGGATCCCCCGGGCAAGGCGCGGGTGGGGCAGGAGCGGGAGGGCAGCAGCGGGCTCGGCGGCGGCGGCCAACCTCGGCTCGCCCGGGGCTCCGCTGGGAGGAAGCTCGCAGGCCTGGCGAGAGGAAGCGCGGCCCGGATCCTCCGCCCGCGGCAGCGCGCCTGCGCGAGGGGGCCTGCCCGGCGCGCGGCGGGGCGTGGGCCGGCAGGGCGGCGCCCCCTGCCGGGCGCCGGGGGCACTGCGGGGGGTGTGTCCGCGCCCACGCCCTGCCCCCACTTGCCTGCCTGGCTACGTTGAAGGCTCCAGGGTCTCCCCCACAGCGCACACCAGCCGGCCTGGGAGCAACCTCCCAGCCTTCTCTGGACGCAGCTCTCCCGCTGCCGAAATGCTGGGGGCCGGGCCTGGGCCCCTCTCCTCAGGTCTGTTTGTGGAGAGTGGGCCTGACTCCCGGCAGAAAGCCTTCATTCATTCATTCACCAACATTTCCTGGCGCTGACATCGTGGCGGAGCCTGCTCTGGAGTCTATTGGCAAGATCATTTCACTACCGTCAAGGCGTTCTCGGTCGGGTGGGGGTAGGCTGACAGGCCAACAGACAATCGCAAGGAAATAATTGATCAAAGTGGAGAGGTGGCGGACACGGTTCCCAGGAGGCAGAAGGAAAGCGAGGGCTAACGGGGAGACCTCACAGAGCTGGGACTGGGCAGAGGGAACTGCACGCACAAGGGCGGGGAGTGCGGAGGGAGCTTGGTGGCTTCTGGGATCTAAAAATAGCTCAGGCGGCTGCCGCTTGCAGTGTGGGTGGGGGAGAGTGGTGGGAGATGGGTTCCTGCAAACAACAGGGGCAAAAAAGATCTAAAGAGCCTCATGGGACTTTCTTGGAGTTTATGTTCAGCCTGGAGGCAATAAAGAAGTTGTCAGCAGCTCCGTGACCTTGGGCAAGTTACTCAACCTGTCTGTGCTTAATTTCCCCGTTTGGTAAAATAGGTGATATATAATGGCACCGACTTCTTAAGTTTTTGTGGGGAGGGGAGGAAATTAGTTAATACATTTAAAGTGCTTAGTGTGCAGTAGCTGGCACGTGAGGAGCCCTCCGTTAAGCAAGGGCTGTTATATCATTGTTAACAAGAAGCAGGGAGATGACCTGCTCTGAGCCACAGGAGAGGACAGCGTGCTCAGGCATGACGCAGGTGGGAGAGTGCAGGGTGGCGGGGGAACAGAATGGGGGTACAGTGGTGAGGGCGAGACTGGGGAACAGAATGGGCATACAGTGATGAGGAGGAGACCAGAGACTCCAGCGTAGGGAGGAGGTGAAGGTGGGGGACTTTCTAGGGACTAGACCCTGAAGCAAGGGTCAGGCATATGTGGACAGAGGGAAGAGGCACTCTTGGGGTTGGTGGGGAGGAAGTGGGGCATGCTGACAAAGTCTTGTAACACAAAATAAGCATGAAGAGGCCCAAGGGAGCGAGAAGAGGGCAAAGAGCCCTGTGGGAGACAGAGCTGGGAGACAGTATGGCTGCAGTTGTTTTAAAGAGCCTTGGATGCCAGGAGCAGGAGCTGCCCCCAAAACCACAGGTTGGCCCTCTGACCCAGGGCACCCTTAGGCCGGTTTCCCAGCTGAAGCCAGCCCTTTGGGGAGGGATGTCCTTTGAGGAGACAGTCATGAATTTCAGCAATAGGTGTGGTGTGATAGAAAAAAGATGAATTTGGGGTTGAAGTCTCCAAATTAAATTTCAACCCGTTCACTTACTAGCTGTGTGACTTAGGGCTGGTTACCTAAGGTCTCTGAGCTGTTTCCTCTTTTGTAAGATCAGACTCAAAATACTCTTCTCTCATGATAGATAGTGCAGATTCAGCAAGATAACGGCCGGGGGTGAGGGAGTGGAAAGGGTGCTCAGCAGAGCTGGTTTCCCTTTCTTTCTTCTGAGGTCAAGATGGAATGATAATATGGGGTGGGATGGGGGGGCCGCCTCTCAGCCTAAAAGAAAGCACTTCAGCCGCTCTGCAAAGGCTTCTGGGAGGAAGAAATTGACATCTCCTCTCCTCTGGCTGAATCAGCTAGCAGAATGGGAAAGAAAGGACTAGGGATTTGGGGAAAATACTCTAATCCCTGTTCCAGTTTTGTCACCAACCTTTCTTTATCCCCAAATACACTTGACTTTTTCCCCTGGGTGTGCTGTGGCCCAGCTGTGAACTTTGGAGTCAAATAGACCTGCATTTGAATCCTGGCTCCACCTCTTCTCAGCAGAGTGAAATAAATTTTTTAATCTTCCTGTACTCCAGGCACTGGGGATAAAACCATAAACAAATCGATAAACGGCCCCACTCCCACAGACCTGTCCTCTGGTGGAAGAGCCAATTAACTTCTAACATCATCATTCATTCATTCACTCATTCGTTCTCTCAACTAATGCGTATTGAGCACCTACTAAGTGCTAGGTGTGAAGTGCTAATTAGGGAAAGGGAGTCAGGTCAGTGGGAGCAAGGGAAAGCAAAAAGAGAAATTCGATAAGCTATGAGTGTGCCTTTCTTCATGTCCAGGACATAACTCTCTTCATGTCCATTCCAGAGAGCTCTTCTGTGCAAGCAATTCACAATCTTCCTGTGCCCAACTATCACCAGTCTCCTGCAGGTTAGCTCACTGCACCCTCGGCGTCGATACTGCACAAAAACCTTCTCAACAGATAGCATAACACTATTCTATAAAATCTCCAACAACCTTTTGTTTCCTGGCAGTCAGCTTCTCTTCTACCTTCTTGCAATGTATTTTCCTACTTTTTCTAATAAATCTGCCTTTATCTACAACTGTCTTGGCAAGTTTTTTGTTTTGTTTTGTTTTGTTTTGTTTTGAGACGGAGTCTTGTTCTGTTGCCCAGGCTGGAGTGCAGTGGCATGATCTCGGCTCACCGCAACCTCCCGCTCTAGCATCCAACCATTCTGTCTTAGCCTCCCACATAGCTGGGACTGTAGGTATGTGCCACCATGCTCAGCTAATTTTTTATTTTTAGTAGAGATGGTTTTCACCATGTTGGCCAGGCTGGTCTCAAACTCCTGACCTCAAATAATCTACCCGCCCTGGCCTCCCGAAGTGCTGGGATTACAGGCGGTAGCCACGACGCCTGGCCTCGGTAAATTCTTTTACCTCTGCACCACCGGTCACCCGCTACACTAGGCGTTGTTCTGGATGCTGGAGATGAAGGGGTGAGCAAGACTGCCAAGGTTCCTGTCCAAGAGGATATGGAAATAAAGAGAGCAAGCAGACACATGTGTGAAGGCAATGAGCTATCTTCATCCATGGGTGAGAGACATGGAGACATGGATGAGAGAGGACTAGGGCGGCAGAGCTCAGCCTCCAGACCTCAGGAAGAGGTCTGGGCCAGTGTGGGAGGAGTGGGGGAGGGTATTACAGGTGGAGAGGAAGACAGTGAAAGACCCTCAGGCACAGAAAGCCTCAGTGGCTCAAGGAACAGCCAGAAGGCCAAGGTGATGAGACTGGCAAGCAGGGGGGAGTGGTGTTCCAGGAAAGGACAGATCCTATACGGTGTTGTGGGCCAGAGATTTTTATTACAGGAATTTGGGTTTTATCATATGAGCAATGGGGAGCCATTGAAAGATGTTTATAAGCAGGGTAGTGATGTGATAAAGAGTGAAGGTCAGCCGGGTACTGTGGCTCACGCCTGTGATCCCAGCACTTTGGGAAGCTGAGGCAAAAGGATCACTTGAGGCCAAGAGTTTGAGACCAGCCTGGGCAACACAGCAAGACCCTGTCTCTACAACAACAACAAAAAAATTTCTAATTTCTAATTAGCCAGCCTCTAGGAGGCTGAGGTGGGAGGATCACTTGGGTTGGGGAGGTGGAGGCTACAGTGAGCAACTTCAGCCTGTGCAACAGAGCAAGACCCTGTCTCAAAAAACAAACAAACAAACAAAAAAAAAAAAAAAAAAGAGTGAAGATCAAAGGTCAAAGCCCTAGTGAGGAGGCTGTTGCATGGCCTGGACCAGGGCTGACAGGTCTAGCCCTGGTGGAAGCAGCGGGATAGAGAAGTGAATGGACAAAGGCAAGTCCCAGGACAGCTCTCCATGAGGGGTTGTTTGTGGGGAGTGAGGCCACAGGAGAAATCAGACATGACTTCTCAGTCCTCAGGTGTGGCTGGAGCACTTGTGGAGATGGTGTGAGATGGGAGAACCTGGGGAGAGTGCCAGGCTTGGGGAACACTCAGGAGTTCGGTTCTGGACAAACTGAGTTTGGGATGCCTGCGAAACGTGGAGTCAAGGCAGTGTTGGGAACTGAGCACTAGCTCTCTGAGGCTAGGCCACTTCTGCCTGGTTATGGGGCCTGCCTCAGGAGAACAGAGAAGAGAGGAGAGGTTGGAGGCCCACTCCTGGATGTGGGGAACCAGACAGAAGCTTCTGGTTGCATTTTGATGATACAAGCGCCAAATGGGCTAGCTCCATGCAAAGTTGGGTTGGCCTCCAGCAGTCCGGAGCTTATGCACATGTATGTGCATTTATACACTTACAGGGTCCCCTGGGAAAGGAAGGGCTGCTCCTCCCTCCACCCAGCCTCCTCCCCTCCCCCAGCCTCTTTGCATGGAGATGACAGTTTAGAGAAGCTGGTGTGAAATAGCTTGAAACTCGGACAGTCTGGGCAGTCCCCCAGGGCAGAAAACAGGAAGCCAAGATTAAAGGCAGATTTCCAGCAAAGTCCCCTTCTACTTCCTGCAGAGCAGGTGCTCAGGCTGAGCTGGCTGCTAGAAGAGGGGCAGGGCAGCTTCCCTTGCTGACAGCACCTCCAGGCCTTCCGCAGTGACCGGCTTTCCAGCTTGGGGAGCTGTCCTTTGGCCCTGTCATCACCATCCCCACCAGGCCCTTAAGGAATGCGCCTGCTCGGGAAAGAGGCTGTGGTGGGAGTCATCACTAGGAAAGACTCTTAATAGTGGCACAGACAGGAAGCAGCACTTGGGGGCACCTGGCAGGCAATGGACCAAGCAGAAAGGGCATGGGCCGTGGGGTCACTGAGGCCTGGCATGAATCCAGGGTGCAGGGTGCAGGGTCTCACTGAGCTGTGGGGATGGGTTGAGAGGTGAAAGCAGGGGAAAAGGGGCCTTCAGGGAAGGTGGCCAGGGAGATCCATCCAGTGCTGGGGGCTGAGAGTCTCTAGGGAGAAACAGGGAGAAACCGAGAGGCCACACTAGCCCCTGTCATCTTGTTGCGAGGGGCCTGTTGGCTGAGTGCCAAGCTCAGGCCCACAGATATCAAAGACTCAGGGAACCAGGGGCCAGAACAGGCTCCCCTGTGACTTCTGCCCCTTCCTGACCCACGGGAGAGCAGGCTCTTGGGGATTCCATCAAGTCAAGCAGCTGAGACTTCCTCATGCAGAGATAAACCTTGGCCTTCCCAATAACCCCCCTTGCCTTCCTTAGGAGGCCTGAGTTCCCATCCTTCCAAAGCTGTCCTTTGGAGGAAACATGTCTGCCTGAATCCAGGCACAGAAAACCTCCCTCCTAAGGCTGGACAAGTTTATTATGAGGATGAGGCATTGGCCCAGGAGACCCAGGTTCTAGGGACACTGCTTTTTTTCTTTTTTTTTTTTTGAGATGAAGTCTCGCTCTGTCACCTAGTCTGGAGTCCATGGCGTGATCTCGGCTCACTGCAACCTCCGCCTCCCAGGTTCAAGCAATTTCCCTGCCTCAGCCTCCTGAGTAGCTGGGATTATAGGCGCCACGACCACCACAGGCTAATTTTTGTATTTTTAGTAGAGATGGGGTTTCACCATATTGGCCAGGCTGGTCTTGAACTCCTGACCTTGTGATCCACCCTCTTCGGCCTCCCAAAGTGCTGGGATTACAGGTGTGAGCTTCTGTATCCGGCCAACACTGCTTCTTACTTTGGGCCAGTCCTTCTCCTCTAGGCCTGTTTCCCTACCTAGGAACTGAAGGGTTTGGATTTGGCGATTCGTAGGTCTGAATCCCTGTGTACAAGTGGAGGGCCTTGAGAGTAAAGTGGGTGAGGGGCTATTGACTGCCTCTAATTTCTGTCCCCCTGGGACCAGAGAACTACCATTTACTGAACATCTGCTATGTGCCAGGTACTTTATTATTATCATTGATAATAGCAGCTAATATTTATCGAGCACTTACTATGCACAACCACTTTTCATGTCAGACCAAGGTCGGCTCTCTCCACTGCACCAGTTTGCTCCAAGGGGATTTCCTGGGAAGTTAGTTTTTGTTTCTGGTCATGATGGTGGTAGAAGTCCTGATCTGGTGGCTTGGTGGCTTGATTGGTGTGGTGGTGATCTAACTGAGAGGCCATTGGGAGCTGGAGGACCCCACCCTTGGGGCCTGAGGCAGCCAGCACTCGGGTTAACTGGCAGACCCCTGATGGCAAAGGTTGTGGGTCCTGGGCTTCCTGATTTGATATCTTCCTGGAGAGGGCAGATCCAGAGCCAAGTCTATGATAAGAGTTGGCCGAGGTGCCTGGGATCCCTGCAGGCTGTCCCAGCGCCTCCCCCATGCACACAATTCCCTCCTCCTTGGTTCCTATCTTCTTGGAATGTTCTGTCTTGTGGGGGCAGAGGTGTTCAACAAGGCGATGAAGTTCCCAGAGGGTTGTGCACGTGCAGCGTGAGTGCGGAGCAGAAACCTCTCCTTGCCTGAGCACTCAGACCCTGCAGGAGGAGAGGTGGTACCTGGGGGCCTGGCAGAGGGGGCAACAGGAGCAGAGGCCCTGGAGCTGGAAGGGATTAAGCTTTGGGCAAAAGGAAAACAGGCCAGGATGGGATGGGGTCAGAGCCTTGGAACCAGAGGCACAAATGGCCAGAGCCTGTAGGATCCCCTGTGGAACAGGGGAATCTTTGGACTTCATCCTTAGGGCATTGGGGCCCTGCCCCCATGCTATTTGAGGGTTCACCACAGCCTTAGCTGATCAGCTTTACATGTTAAAAATATTGCTTCTGCTTCTGGTTGGAGAATTGACTAGCTGTCTTCGAGAAGCTTTGATGACCTCTTCCCATATCCCAAGGCTGGAAGCCTCCCCTCTGCTATTGTCCCTCACTGGCCCGCTTCTTAGTATTATAGCACTGACTACCCCCTTTGTACTTGTGTCCTGATCTGCTGCTGGAGGCTGAAGCCTGGTACTCAAACGTTTGTTGAATGAATGAGTGATATAAATTTCAATTAATAATAATAATAGGCAATGCTAATGTAGGTGTTACATGTGCTAGCATCATTCTAAGCATTTTACATGTCTTTTTGTTTGTTTGTTTTTGAGACGGAGTCTTGCTCTGTCACCCAGTCTGGAGTGCAGTGGTGTGATCTCATCTCCTGCAACCTCCACTGCCACCCCCCTCCCCCTGCCCTGGGTTCAAGCGATTCTCCCACCTCAGCCTCCCAGCAAGTAGCTGGGACCACAGGCACGTGCGTGCCATCACACCCAGCTAATTTTTGTATATTTAGTAGAGACAGGGTTTTACCATCTTGGCCAGCCTGGTCTGGATCTCCTGAGCTCAAGTGATCCCCCTGCCTTGGCCTCCCAAAGTGCTGGGATTACAGGTGTGGGCACTGCACCTTGCTGTTTACTTTTTTTTTTTGAGACAGGGTCTCGCTATGTTGCCCAGGCTGGTTTTGGAACTTCCAGGCTCAAATGATCCTTCCGCCTCAGCCTCTCAGAGTAGCTGAGACTACAGGGGCCTGCCTAGCTATTCTACATGTCTTCAGTGTCATTAGATCCTCCCAATCTCTTTACAATGTAGGTATTATTATTACCTCTATTTGCAGATAAGAAAACTAAAGAGGGATTTAAGGAGGAAACAGTCACCAGATCCCAGCTGGGAGAAAAAGGACCCCGGATGCCATCACATCATTCTTGCTCAATGTATTACAAAGGCTCCCAAGGTTACAGTCCTGGCTGCACCCCCTTCCCAGCCTTGTGACCTTAAGCAAAAGTCACTGAACCTTTGTGAGCCTCAGTTTCCTCATCTCTAAAGTGGGACTGAGAGGACCCATGTCACAGGGGATTTATGCTAAACTGAGATGATGTAAAGTTGCTTGCTTAGCAGGGTTCTTTGACACAAGGCAGACTTTCCCGCCATAGCAGTTAGATGAATATTTTTTCTCTCACTCCTGAAACAGGCTTTGTAGTTCTGGCTCTCCCCTGCTGGGTTCAGTCGGGCTTTCCAAGGGTAGGGCCAGGCCTTTTGTCTGTTCCTAGGCCTACAGTTTCACAATGGCCGATGAATTGAAAACCCTCATTCATCCATTCACTAAATATTGAGGGCATGTTTACTACTTTCCAGGCACTGGAGCAGCTGGAATTGGGCAGGGCCAGAGCTAACTGGTTCCCACCTGGAGTCCTGGGCTCACAGCAGGCTGACACATCTCCCTCTGTGCTGTCAGGGGTCATTTTTGTGCTGGACCCAATAGTCCCCTGGCTCTGCCTTGCTGACTGGAAGCCGCAGTTGGTACTGTTCTGGCTTCCTCCTGGGAACTCTGGGCAAAAGCAAGAAAAGCGGCCCTGGGGTTCTCTGCAGTGCAAAGGTTAGAGACCTGGCCCAGGGTGGGGCAGGTGAGGAGAAGGAGCAGGAGGTTTGCTCTGCGAGGGCTGGGAAGAGAGAGCAACTGGGCACTGGTGAGCCTCAGGCCCAGCTTTTGCAAAACCCATGCAAATGCCCCCGCCCAGGTGTTACACCTGTGAAGAAACCTGTGTGCCAACATTGTCCCTGTCAGAGATCAGGGGAGCTTTTGAAAGACCTCCTTGCCTGATTGGGGGTGGAGTGGAACTGGGCTGGGGGCTGGGGCCAGGGGTAGATCCTCCCTGAGCTGGAGGAGATTTTGGAAGCCCCTGTGAGTCAGGGCGAGGCCTGGAGGGCCCTTCGTCAGGGGACTCCAGAGGACCTGGAGGGAAATGCCCCTTCCTTTTGGCCCGTATGCCCCCCAGAATTTCCTTCTAAAGAGTGTGTGTTTGGGTGAGGTGAGCTCCGTGAGGACAAGGACTGGCTCCCTTTCCTCTGTCTCTCCATGGGAAGGCACAGAGCCTGTAGCCATAAATGTGTGCTGAATGAATACGTGAGTGATCGAATTCTCCCCAGGGGTCTCAGGGCTCCCATTCCAAGGAGAAGCTCTTTGCCTGCATCCCTATTGCCTGTCCCCCAGTCTATCTTCTCGAATCCCTAACTGGAAGCTTTGGGTCTCCAGGAGTGTTCTCTTGACATTGAGGTAGCCCCGGGAGGTCCCAGTCACCTCTCCCTCCAGCCAGGGCTGGTTCCTTCTTTTTTTTTCTTTTTTCTTTTCTTTTCTTTTTTTTTTTTTTTTTTTGAGACAGAGTCTCGCTCTGTCGCCTAGGCTGGAGTGCAGTGGCCGGATCTCAGCTCACTGCAAGCTCCGCCTCCCGGGTTTACGCCATTCTCCTGCCTCAGCCTCCAGAGTAGCTGGGACTACAGGTGCCCGCCACCTTGCCCAGCTAGTTTTTTAAAATATTTTTTAGTAGAGACGGGGTTTAGTAGAGACCGGGTTAGCCAGGATGGTCTTGATCTGACCTCGTGATCCGCCCATCTCGGCCTCCCAAAGTGCTGGGATTACAGGCTTGAGCCACCGCGCCCGGCCTCTTTTTTTTTTTTTGAGACGGAGTCTCACTCTGTTGACCAGGCTGGCGTGTAGTAGAGCCATCTTGCCTCACTGCAACCTCCATCTCCCAGGTTAAAGTGATTCTCCTGCCTTAGCCTGCTGAGTAGCTGGGACTACGGCTGTGTGCCACTATGCCTGGCTAATTTTTGTATTTTCAGTAGAGATGGGGTTTCACCATGTTGGCCAGGCTGGTCTTGAGAACTCCTGACCTCAAGTGATTCACTCACCTCGGCCTCCCAAAGTGCTGGGATTACACACGTGAGCCACTGACACTCTACTCAAGTGATCCACCTGCTTCGCCCTCCCAAAGTGCTGGGATTACGGTGTGAGCCACTGAACCCAGGGCCGGTCCTTTTTTTTTGTTTTTTTTCTGAGTCAGGGTCTTGCTGTGTCACCCGGGCTGGAGTACAGTGGTGCGATATCAGCTCACTGCAACCTCCGTCTCCTGGGCTCGAGCAATCCTCCTACCTCAGCCTCCTGAGTAACTGGGACTACAGGCACGCACCACCATGCCCAGCTAATTTTTGTATTTTTGGTAGAGACAGGGTTTCACCATGTTGGCCAGGATGGTCTCGATCCCTTGACCTCATGATCTGCCTGCATTGGCCTCCCAAAGTATTGGGATTACAGGAGCGAGCCACCACACCCGGCCTGTGGCCAGTTCTTATCCCCCAAAGATTTCCACCCTCACCCCGCAGCCAGGCTTGGCTTCTGCAGCCTGCAGCCCTCAGCGACTCCAAGTCCACTGCAGCCGGTGGTGTAGCCAGCTCTCAATGCCCGTCTCCACTGAGCGACCAGCCAGCAGTGTGCTTGGCAGCTTACTGAGGAGGCCCACCAGGTGGGCTGCTGGGGGCCAGCCCCTTGCGTGGGGCCTGGCGTGGGTGCTGACACCCACTCCCCACCCCCACTTTGCTGAATGAGTGAGGATTGATGTTGGGGTGACAGGACCAAAGCTTGGGAGGAGTCAGGCCAGCTAGAGCCAGGGTGTGTGACTGGGGCCCAGGGAGATGATGTTTGGTGGCAGTGCCCTGTTCCAGCCGCACTGGAGCCCTCACCTTCCCTGGGTGACTGCCGTATCCCCAGCTTGGTTCTCTGTCTTTGTGAGCAGGGCATTTATTTTCTGCTAATGTTAGCTGGAGGTCAGTCTCTGTTGTTTGTGACTTAGAAGCCTGACTGGTGCCCCCAGACCCCACCCCCATCGTGGCGGGTGGGAGGATGAGGTCAGGTCTTGCGTGGGAAGTGCCAGATTCACAGTGATTAGACAAAGGCCATTGTCTTCCCTTGCACTCCGGGCGATCACTTGCCTCCTACCTCTTTCAGAATGCGGAATCCAGGCCGGGCTTGGTGGGTCACGCCTGTAATCCCAGCACTTTGGGAGGCTGAGGCGGGCGGATCACTTGAGCTCAGGAGTTCAAGACCAGCCTGGCCCACATGGTGAAACCCCATCTCTACTAAAAATACAAAAAATTAGCCAGGTGTGATGGCTCACGCCTGTAGTCCCAGCTACTCAGAGACTGAGGCAGGAGAATCGCTTGAACCCAGGAGGTGGAGGTTGCAGTGAGCAGAGATCGCGCCACTGCACTCCAGCCTGGGTGACAGAGTGACTCCATCTCAAAAAAAAAAAAAAAGAGAAAATCTAGAATCCAGTCTCGTCTCTGGTGGCGCTGGCCTGTTGGTCTACTCGGGTCTGCGGGAGAACAGCCCCACCTGGTGGCCACAGCACAGAGCCCAAGGGGAAGGGATGAGAGAGCCACAGAGAGGCAGACAAGGTCACACCGCCCTGTTGGGCTGGCCCAGAGGCACGCCTGGAGAGCAGGTGCATGTCTGCTCTGGGAAAGATGAGCTGTTTGGCTCCTGGGAGGACCATGTCCCAGACTTACCTAGGGCTGGAGCCACGGCTGACTGTTCCCGATTGGGAGCATCACAGGGCAGGTGCTGGGTGGGTGAGGGCAGGGAGCTGGAAGGTGCCCCATCTGGCTATGGAAGAACTTTTCTAGGTGAGGTGCTGGGGAGCGGATGAGCCAGATCAGCACATGGCTGCTGGGACTCCACAGGGCCCCATACCGTGGGCTGCTCCCTGATTTGAAGGCCACCACCACACTGGTCCCTGGGGATCCTGGATTGGCCTCAGTGTTGCTGACATCCTCAGATTTTCCTGAGCAATAAGAGCAAAGTGAGAACAGGTAGGAAGGCACACTGTTGAATACCTACTGTGTGCTGGGTGTTTGCACATTTGCTCTCATTTGATCATCTCCCTTCAAGGAAAACAGTAGCATCTAGATCTTATCTGTAGGGTAAGGGAGACCCACAGAGGGTGACTTACAGAACCACCCCAGAGCCTGAACTCTTTTTCCTGCCCCATGAGGAGGTCACCAGATGGCAGCTGCAGAGACCCCAGACCCCAGGTCCTAGGTTTGCTCGGCGGTGAAGGGCTGCAAGCTGGAGATGTTTGCCTTCTGCCTGCTAGCCCTCCATCTAGACCTTCAGAAGCTTCTGGTGCAGGGGCCATCTCCTGCTGGACATGGTTGGGGTAGGAGGGTCTGGTTGCAACAGTCCTGGACCTCCAGGTGGGAGGCAGAGATAGGGCAAAGGTGGAGGCAGGGCCAGGAAGGAGGAGCATGATGTGGCAGACTGGGGTCAAACTCCTGACTTCACAGTCTGCCCTGAGCCTTGTCCACAGCTTTCAGCTTGGCCCAGGCCCTTTGAGGGGAAGCACAGGTATTGATGCCAAGTCGGAGGGTCATGTGTTGCCCCAGTCACTTCTGCATGGGCTCCAAGAGCCACCAGCAAGCTTGAGGCCAGATCCAACTCTGCAAATGACTAGAGGTGTCATCCTGGGCAAGTGACCTCCTGCGCCTCTGTCCCCATCTGCCCAGTGGGCATTAGCACGTCGCTATTCCAGTGAGCTGTAAGTGCCAGGAGGGACCTGGCATAGAGCAGGTGCTCGGGGAACTTTGGCTGATTCTCAAGTGAAAGCAGAAGCAAGGGGACAGCTGGACTGCAGTCATCTCCAAGATCCTGGAATTTAATCCCTTTGAATATAAGATCCCTGAGGAGAGGCAGGTGGGGGTGTAGGTCTGTGAAGAACTGGCTGCTCTCATCCCTGTGCCTTTGGCGCACTTGCAACCCTCGTTTTCTCACCTGTTGCTCCAGCTAAGTGGGCAGTGTGAGAGTCCCAGGAAGTTACAAATGGATCTGTACCATCAGTGTTCCCAGTGCCCCAGCACAGAAAAGATAATGGATCAGCCTTGAGGGTAGTGAGCTCTCTGTTCTTGAAAGTATGAGAACAGAAGTTGAACTCCTGGCAGGGAGTTGGATGAGGAATATTTATTTATTTCTTTATTTATTTGAGATGGAGTCTTGCTCTGTCGCCCTGCCTGGAGTGTAGTGGCGTGATCTTGGCTTACTGCAACCACTGCTTCCTGGGTTCAAGCAATTCTCCTGCCTCAGCCTACCAAGTCGCTGGGATTACAGGTACCTGTCACCACGCTTGGCTAATTTTTTTGTATTTTTAGTAGAGACGGGGTTTTACCACGTTGGCCAGGCTGGTCTCGAACTCCTGACCTCAGGTGATCAGCTCGCCTCAGCCTCCCAAAGTGCTGGGAAGCCACTATGCCTGGCTTCACGAGGAATTTCTACTCCAGGTGGGTCTATGAGGACCAGGCCAGGGAATGAGGGAGGGGAAGTGGGGGGCTGTTCTCTGGCCACTCTTAGTGGCTTCTCTAGAATTTCTGCATAGGACGGACTTGAGACTTGTCTTGAAGTTGTATTTGCAAAACAAAGTCGCTTATTCCTTAGATTGCCTTTTTATTTGGGGTGGGGTCCCCAAGACACTGGATAAAGGCTAGCAGCTATGAGAAACATGTGCTTCTCTAACTGCCCAGGAGAGGGCAGCCTACACTGCATTTTCGGCTCCTGTTCTTGGCTGGGGAGAGTGACTCGGGCAGATCCTGACCTGAGGACAGGGCTGGGGGCCGACGGATCGGGAAGAATTGGGCAGCAGATGGGTGTGGGGGCGGGGGCTGTTCTTCTCCCCATAGATCACAAGCCCGACTTTTTTGGGGTTAGGAGGAACAGGCAAGGTGGGAAGCTTTCCTTTCAACAGTGGATCCTGCCACTGGAAAAATTTAGTAGAATTTGAAGACCACAGTTGTAGCAAGTGTCCGGGAAGCCTTTCAGCTTGACGTTTCGGGACAGATTCCTGCTCCCCCGGGGCAAGGAACACGTGACAGCATGGCTGCTGGGAGGAAGGGAGCCTCCTGCACAGGAAAAGAAAAGCCCCCGGAGGGCTGCGCTGAGCTCACACAGGACAGTTAAGCAGGGCACTTGAGGCACAGTGGTGAGCAGAAGTCCCTCTGTCATCCCCTGGGTGGGAGGACCCTGGTGCTGGCTTGTGTGTAGTGCGTATTTACCCACTTCAAACTCCCAAAGGGCTGGGATTACAGGCTCACTGCAGAGCTCCTGGCCTTTTCTCCGGGCAGCCACTCGCAGCAGGCCTAGTGACATCCTGGGTGGATGAGGGGAGGGAGAGCGGCTGGAGGGCCAGGAGATAAGAAAGGACCATTTCTGGAAAGCATGGGCGGATCGGTCACTCAGAGAACGGCAGAATCCAGCCCTTCCACGAACCATCCCCAGAAGCCCCTTCTGGCTCTGGAAGGGCTTTTCTAGATGGGGTGCTGCAGGGGTGAGCCTGATCCATATGTGGCTGCCAGGTCTCTCCACAGTCCCCTGAGTCTGAGTCCCTGTGCATCCACAGCTTATGCATGTGGCATTCTCAGCACAGGATGCTCACACTGGTTTAGCACAGTGCACCTGTAGGCACCAGGAAGTTCTGACCCTCTCTTGGAGTGCGGCCTGAAGCCCCTCTCTGGTTGAGGAGATGGCCTCACCTTTCCCTGGGTGAGAAGGCAGCCCCTTCTCAAACTTATCAGGTGCCTCCCTGGGGACACAGGGCAGAGAGAACGGTGACCTCCTTTGGGCTCCAAGTTGGGGGGTGCAGGGCAAAGGCCAGAGAGCTCAGCCAGAGCCTAGCAGACTCCAGGCAGGCAAGGAGGAAATCGTGCCCAGTCCCACCCACTGCCTGTTTGCCTAGCTGCAGGGGAGCCTGGCAGGACCCAGGATAGGATTCCGCAGCCCTGGGGCAGCAGTGACTAGGAGGGGCCTGGCCTGGCAGGATGAAGGTTGGGTTTAAGCCTTGCTCATACACCACCTTCCTGGGTGCCTATCTAGACCTCAATTTCCCCATCTGTGCCACGAGGCTTACTCACTCATTTATTCATTGTACATTTACCTAGTGTTCAGCTAAGCACAGGGGCCTTGCCATTTTACACCCCTGGCTTTGATCCCTCCTCTGCTACTTACTTTCTGGGCAGTCGTTGGCACTTTTTTGTAACGTCTCTGAGCCTCAGTTTCCTTACCTGTAAAAAGGAGTGTGTGCCTGATAAGATTGCTGTGAAGATTAAATTGTTGTTATTATGGAATAAGGAAAGTGAGACCTGGTTACTGTCCTCAGGGAGCACTCAGTGCAAACACACTGAGAACACCAGGCACGTAAGCTTGTAGATGCACAAGAACATACATGTTCAGGTTTTACATCAAGGAAGCAGCATTTTAAGAGAGGTACATTTCTTTTTCTTTTTCTTTTTCTTTTTCTTTTTGAGACGGAGTCTTGCTGTGTTGCCCAGGCTGAAGTGCAGTGGCATGATCTGGGCTCACTGCAGCCTCTGCCTCCCAGGTTCAAGCAATTCTCCTGCCTCAGCCTCCAGAGTAGTTGGGATTACAGGCACCCACTACCTCACCCAGCTAATTTTTGTATTTTTTTTTTTTTTTTAGTAGAGACGAGGTTTCGCCATGTTGGCCAGACTGGTCTCGAACTCCTGACGTCAGGGGATCTACCCTCTTCAGCCTCCCAAAGTGCTGGGATTACAGGTGTGAGCCACCATGCCCAGCCAAAAGAGGCAAATTTCAATGGCTAGGGTGCAGGTGGGGCAAAGAAGAAGAGGGCCTGGCTGGGCACAGTGGCTCACACCTGTAATCCCAATGCTTTGGAAGGCTGAGGTGGGTGGATCACTTCAGCTCAGGAGTTCAAGACCAGCCTGGGCAACATGGTGAAATGCTGTCTCTACAAAATACAAAAAAATTAGCTGGGCATTGGTAGCATGCACCTGTAATCCCAGTTACTTGGGAGGCTGAGGCTGGAGAATTGCTTGAGCTCGGGAAGGGCGGTTGTAGTGAGCCAAGATTGTGCCACTGTGCTCCAGCCTGGGCAACAGGGTGAGACCCTGTCTCAAAAAAAAAAAAGAAAGAAAAAAGAAAAAAAGAAGAAGAGGAGGGTTCAACTCTAGGTGCAAGGTAACCCAAGGTAAGTTAGGGGCTCATTTGTCTGTAGCCATGGTTGGTGCTCATGGCACGTGCGTAGACATTCAGATATACATGCAGCTTCTGATGTTTTGCTCTCCCTCAGTCCTTGAGATGGGGAAGACAGAGCCAGGAGTCAACTTCTTCCCCTCTTTCCTTCTCGTCCAGGTCTTAACAATCCTGCAAAAGGTCCCCAAATGCATAGCTGGAATACTGCTGAGTTCATAGAGCCAAAAAGATCTAGGTTTCAGTTCTGGCTCTTCTGCTTTCCTGAAGAAGCCATCTTCCCTCTCTGAGCCTCTGTCTCTCCATCTCTAAATTTGGGTTATTTCACAGGTGAGGCTACGCCTTTCCTGAGGGGGTGATAATTTGTCTACAAGCACACAGTAACCCTTTTCCTGCCTCAGGACCTTTGCACAGGTTGGTCCCTGTTCCTTTTTCCTCTTTTCTTCTTTCAGGCAGACTCACTCCGTCACCTGGGCTGGAGTGCAGTGGTGCGATCTCGGCTCACTGCAACCTCCGCCTCCTAGGTTCAAGCAATCCTCCTGTCTCAGCCTCCCGAGTAGCTGGGATTACAGGTGCATGCCAGGATGACCAGCTAATTTTTGTATTTTTAGTAGAGATGGGGTTTCACCATATTGGTCAGGCTGGTCTTGAACTCCTGACCTCAGGTGATCTGCCTGCCTCAGCCTCCCAAAGTGCTGGGATTACAGGCGTGAGCCACGCACCCAGCAATGTGCTCTTCTTTAATTTTAACTCTGAGAAGCCCGTCCTAATTAACCCATCTAAAGTCTTCGTCCCTGGGCCAGGCACTGCGTGGCTCACACCTATAATCCCAGCACTTTGGGAGGCTGAGGTAGGCGGATCACCTGAGGTCAGGAGTTCAAGACCAGCCTGACCAATATGGTGAAACCCCATCTCTACTAAAAATACAAAAATTAGCTGGGTGTTGTGGCATGCGCCTGTAATCCCAGCTACTTGGGAGGCTGAGACAGGAGAATTGCTTGCACCAGGGAGGTGGAGGTTGCAGTAAGCTGAGACTGCACCACTGCATTCCAGCCAGGGTGACAGAGTGAGACTGTGTCTCAAAAAATAAAATAAAATAAATACAAAATAAAGTCCTCACCCCTGTTTATCCCTTCCTAGTAGCCTTGCTGCTTTTTTTTTTTATAGCACTCTTTATACTTTGTAATTGGGTATTTCTTTGCATGCTTACTGTTTTAGTGTCTGTCTCTTCACTAGACCATAAGCTTTGTGAGAGCAGAAGGTATTCATGTTGATCTTGTTCATTGTCACATCTCCATCAGCTGGCACAGCACAGCGTCTGGTATGTAATAGATGTTCAATCAATATAATGTAAATTGCTTTTTTTTTTTTAAATAGAAAAATCTATATACATGTTACAAAGCACAAAAGTTACAAAAGGATAAATCTCCCTCAAACCCATGTCCCCCCTCCCCTACACATCTATTAGCTTCACTAGAGATGAAACTTACTCTTTATAGTACAGCCTTCAGGATAGTCCCTGCATATATATATATATATATATTATATTTATGCATATATATTATATATTTATGCATATATATTAGCATATACTTGTGTTTAAAAACAGAAATGGTAACAAACTATATAGCTTGCTCTCATTCCTTTAAGCTGCTTTATTTTAAAAAATATATTATTATTTTTGAGATGGGTCTCACTCTGTCGCCCAGACTGGAGTGCAGTGGCATGATCTGGGCTCACTGCAACCTCCGCCTCCTGATGCCCAGCTAATTTTTGTAGTTTTAATAGAGACAGAGTTTCACCATATTGGCCAGGCTGGTCTCAAACTCTTGACATCAGATGATCCTCCTGCCTCTGCCTCCCAAAGTGCTGAGATTACAGGTGTGAGCCACTGTGCCCAGCCAACCTCTTTTTTTTTTTTTTTTTTTTTTTTTTAATGGGCTGTCGTTCTGTTGCTCAGGCTGGAGTGCAGTGGAGCCATCTCAACTCAATGCAACTTCTACCTCCCAGGCTCAAGCAATCCTCCCACCTCAGCCTCCCAAGTAGCAGGGGTTACAGGCACCCGCCACCACACCCGGCTAATTTTTGTATTTTTAGTAGAGATTGGGGTTTCACCATGTTGGTCAGGAGGTCAAACTCCTGACCTCAACTGATCCACCCACCTCAGCCTCCCAAAGTACTGAAATTACAGAAGCGAGCCAATGTGCCCAGCCTGCATCTTAACCATTTTTTCTTTTCTTTTTTTTTTTTTTTTGAGATGGAGTCTCGCTCTGTCGCCCAGGCTAGAGTGCAGTGGCTGGACCTCAGGTCACTGCAAGCTCTGCCACCTGGGTTCACGCCATTCTCCTGCCTCAACCTCCGGAGTAGCTGGGACTACAGGCGCCCACCACCTCGCCCGGCTAGTTTTTTTTTTTTTGTATTTTTTGGTAGAGACGGGGTTTCACCGTGTTAGCCAAGATGGTCTCAATCTCCTGACCTCATGATCCGCCCGTCTCAGCCTCCCAAAGTGCTGGGATTACAGGCTTGAGCCACTGTGCCTGGCCCATCTTAACCATTTTTAAGTGCACAGTTTAGTGGTATTAAATGTACTCATAAGGTTGTGCAACCATCACCACTATCCATCTTCAGAGCCCTTTCCATCTTGTAAACCTGAAACCCTACCCATTAAACAGTAACTCCCCGTTCCCTCTTCTCCCCAGCCCCAGGCAACCACCGTTCTACTTTCTATCTGTATGATTTAGACAAACCTAGGTACTTCGCAAAAGTGGAACCTTATGATATTTGTGTTTTTGTAACTGGCTTATTTCACCTAGCATAATGTTTAAAGCTTTACTTTTTAACTAAAATTCACTTTCACCAATGATGAATATAAGTGCCTACTTTTCAGCACCCTTGCTAACACCATACATCTTTCCCAATCTAATTGGTTAAAAATTATATTTGTAGAGACAGAGTCTTGCTCTGTCGCCCAGGCTGGAGGGCAGTGGCGCGATCTCGGCTCACTGCAAACTCTGCCTCCCGGGTTCACGCCATTCTCCTGCCTCAGCCTCCCTAGTAGCTGGGACTACAGGCGCCCACCACCACACCCGGCTAATTTTTTGTATTTTTAGTAGAGACGGGGGTTTCACTGTGTTGGCCAGGATGGTCTCAATCTCCTGACCTTGTGATCCGCCCACCTCTGCTTCCCAAAGTGCTGGGATTACAAACGTGAGCCACCGCGCCTGGCTAGCAATGACTTGACTTGAAGAACTCTAAGAGACTGAAAACTTACAAGATAGGAAGTTGCCTCGGGAGTTTTTTATATATTTTATGCAATTTCTGTCATGGAGTCAGCAGGCATGTGAATAAAACCTAAAAGGGAAAAAAAATTCTATTTGTGGTTTTAAGTTATAGTTCGCTGATGCCAGCCATGGTGGCTCACACCTGTAATCCCAGCACTTTGGGAGGCCAAGGTGGGTGGATCACTTGAGGTCAAGAGTTGGAGACCAGCCTGGCCAACATGATGAAACCCTGTCTCTACTAAAAATACAAATATTAGCCAGGCATGGTGATGCATGCTTGTAATCCCAGCTACATGGGAGGCTGAAGTGGGAAGATTGCTTGAACCTGGGAGGTGGAGGCTACAGTGGGCCGAGATTGTGCCACTGTTCTCCAGGCTGGGTGACAGAGTGAGACTTCATCTCAAAAGAAAAAGTTATAGTTCGCTGATTGTAAGTGCAGCCAAGCATCTCTTTATATTTTAAAATGTATTTGTGTCTGTTAACAGTTCATGTTCTTCATCTATTTTTTACTGGATTCTTTTTTTCTTTTTGTTTTTTTGAGACGGAGTCTCACTCTGTCGCCCAGGCTGGAGTGCAGTGGCGCAATGTCAGCTCACTGCAACCTCCGCCTCCCAGGTTCAAGCAATTCTCCCGCCTCAACCTCCTGAGTAGCTGGGATTACAGGCACGTGTCACCACGCCCGGCTAATTTTTGTACGTTTAGTAGAGATGGGGTTTCACCATACTGGCCAGGCTGGTCTTGAATTCCTGACCTCGTGATCCCCCCGCCTCGGCCTCCCAAACTGCTGGGATTACAGGCGTGAGCCATTGCGCCGGGCCTGGATTTATTATAATTTTTTAAAGTAGGAACTCTACGTATTAAAGAAATTAACCTTTAATCTGTGCATTATTCAAGGTCCCAGCAGGAAACAGTTTAATTCGAGGAAGATTTAATACAGAGAATATTAAAAGGGGGTAGGCAAGGAACAGTGGGGGCCTAGTGTCTGAAGAATGCTGCAGGGGGAAAGAGCTGCCTAGAGAGAGCCGCCTCAGAGGACACATCCCCATCTCCTGTGAGAGCCTCTGTTCCATGAACCCATCTAGGAGCCAGAGGGCCAGGGAGCCTGTGGATGGATGCCCTGCAGGTCAGCTTCCCCACACGGAGCACAGGATGGAGAGGGACTCTGAAGGGGAGAACTGGAAGCCAACCGGCTTATGTTCCTTGTGTTCCTTGTATGTCTTCTGACTTGGTTATGATTCTTTGGAAGGCAGAAATGATTGATTTTTTTTTTTTCAAGACGGAGTTTCACTCTTGTTGCCCAGGCTGGAGTGCAATGGCACGATCTCAGCTTACGGCAACCTCCGCCTCCCAGGTTCAAGCGATTCTTCTGCCTCAGCCTCCCTAGTAGCTGGGATTACGGGCATGAGCCACCGCGCCCAGCCCAAAACGATTGATTTTTATGTAGTGGAATCAATCTTTTCTTTTATCGCTTCTGGACTTGTGTCAAACTTAGAAAGGCTTTCTCCACTCATACTGCTTTAAAAAATCGATTTCTTTCTTTCTTTCTTTTTTTTTTTTTTTGGCTTCTTATGGTTTTATTTCTATTATTATTATTATTATTATTATTTGAGATGGCGTCTCACTCTGTCACCCAGGCTGGAGTGCAGTGGCGTGTTCTTAGCTCACTGCAACCTTCTCCTCCCTGGTTCAAGCAATTCTCTTGCCTCAGCCTCCTGAATAGCTGGGATTACAGGCATGACCAGTAGCCAGGCTGATCTTGAACTCTTGACCTTGTGACCTGCCTGCCTCGGCCTCCCAAAGTGCTGGGATTACAGGGGTGAGCCACAGTGGCTGGCCATGGTTTTATTTCTAACATTTAAATCTTAGATCCATTTGAATTTATTTAGGTAGGTATCCGTTTTTTAACATTAGGTATTCCATAACAGATCATTTCCCCACTGATTTGTTACTTTTAATAAAAACTTCTGAATCAAAGAATGAATTGATGGCATTGCTGGAAATGGGTACTCACTGCTGTATCATCTACCCCACAGCATTGCACCTCATCTTAGCCCTGGGCCCTGCCTGGGGCCCATTCCCAAATCCTGCCCCACCCTCTAGTGTCCTCTGGGTCTCCCAAGTGGCAATGGCATGGGGTCTACCACAGGTGAGGTTCCTGGGGTGGCCCAGCTGAAAGTGCCAGTGGGCCGGTGGGGGCTGGGAGCAGGCGTGGGCATGCATTTTGAACAGTAGTCTCGGGTGTGTCGATAAGGCAACAACAGATGTGAGTGCCAGCTCTCAGTGGGTACGTGTATACGGGCAGATGTGGCCTGGAGTGATCAGGAGGATGCCTGTGCGTGAGTTCTCCAGGTGTCAGTTCAGGTGGCTCAGCACACAGGCCAGGTATGTGTGTGTTTGTAGCCAGGCATGTGTTTACAGGTGTGCCTCTATCTCCTGTGCCCTCAGGGCCAAGGGAGCCGCTGGCTTGCGTGTCTGAGAGTCCTTCCTGCCGTGAGAATAGTGGAATCTCAAAGTCCCCAGATTAGTGCTTCCTCCAAGGTGGGGGCTGGAGTGGGTGTGTGGCTGGCCGGGTAATCGGGCAGGTTTGGGAAGCATGCTTCTACTCCTGCTGGCGGGTCATGGTTACATCTGAGGGCTGGGAGACCTGGACTGGTAACTCTACCTCCTTGGACAGTGGTAGTGGTGGCTGGGAGCTGAGGCCCTGCCCAGAGTTTTGGGGGTCCGCAGTGATAAAACAAGTAGCTGAGCACAATTGGGCAGATTTCAGCAACCATCACACACCAGACAGGCTGCGCTCTGGGCCAGTGCCTCCACCACACTCCAGGTCAGCAGGGCCCAGGGCAGGGTCAGTTTCAGCCAGACCCCCCAGCTCTCCATATTTTCTAGCTGGGGAAATTGATGTCCAGAGTCTCTAGTGGGCAGCCAGCCTCGTGGGAACCCTCTGAGCTATCCTGCTAAGTGTGGATAGGCACGGTGGGAGAGCAGCTCCTCATCTCCTCCTGGCCTCCTCCCTGACCCCTGCCTCTAAGAGCCCCCATCTGATGGTGGAGCTGCTGAGACACCTGGAATGAGTGTGATTGTGCGTGAAACACAGAGAGAAGAATGCAGGGCTGTAAGGGAAGCGTAACTACACAAATGAAACTGAGCTGAGTGTTCCAAAAAATTTGAGGGGAGAGCATCCCCCAGTCCTTAACAGCATACTCTGTACTCTCCAGAGGCATTTCTAGGACCTCACCACTATCTGCAGCACAGGCGTCTTGGCCACTCTGAGCTGCGCCCTTCTCTCTCTCATGTTTTCTGGCTCAGCTGCTGGGTCCCTGATCACCGCTGGTCTGGCTCCTTTCCCTCAGCCTCTCATGTAGTTGGCCAGCATTCCTCGAGACAACTCTGGAACAGGCTACGCACCGGGGACACAGAGATGAATGAGAACAGCGCCCTGGACTCTTGGGGGGAACCCAGCTCAGCCCAGAGAGAGGGTCGGGGACTATCTTCTCTGAAAGAAGGGGCGGGGGAAGCCAGTCCAGGTGGTGAAAACAGGATGTCCCAAGGGTGACAGGCCTGGAGCGCACAGAGGCCCGCCCCTTGAGCAGCCTGGGGGTCTCCAGGCTTCCCTGGGGCAGACGTCAGGGGGGCGGTGGCCTGTCCCACTGGGAGGTGAGTTTCCTTCCGGCAGCTCCTTCTCACGCAATGGGCGGGAAGGGGTTGGGGGCCCATTGTTCCCTGGCACGCTAGCACCCCCAGCCCTCCCCAGCTTCTGGGTGGGGGGAGCAGTGGAAGGAAGTGGGCTGAGCCCAGGCCCTGGCAAGACCCCAGTGAGAGAGCGCAGGGTTTGGAGAAATGCTGGCTCACATGTGGGCCTGGTGTGTGCACAGCTGCACATGCCACACATGTGTCAGGGGTCCATCTTGCCTGGAGACCACCTTTCTCAGGATTTCTGGTGTGCGTGTGCGTGTGCGTGTGTGTGTATGTGTGTTGCACCCTGACCTGTAACTTGGCACTTTACACATATTATCTCATTAAACCTCCCACCCAACCTGTAAGGTAAGATTATCATCCCCAGTTGTGAGATGAGAAAGTCTAGACTCAGAAAGTTTATGTCACTGGTCCAAGGTTAGTGGGTGAGCTGGGATTTTCTTCTGGATCTGTGAGTCAGCCTCCGGCCTCATCCTCTTTCCCTTTCCCAAGCCCTGTAATTATCTTAATACAGGCCTGGGGTGAAGGGGTAAGTACAGAGGTAAAGGCCTGGGGGAACCCACTGAGTATTACCTATACCGCCATGTTATCCTAAACCCAGAAAAACCCGTTGGGCTGCAGGGCCCACGGGTAGAGCGCAGGTCCCTCAACGCAGAGCAGAGTCTGCTTCCCTTATTAGTGCAGAGTGATGGGCATCGGGCAGGTTCCTTGCCCAAAAGTGCCCCCCTCCACCCCATTGCACTGCTGTACTCCAGAGGCCCCATCGCAGCTGTACTCCAGAGGACTCTAGTGAGTCTGGTGTTATGTCATGGTGGAAGGATGGGGGTGAGTCTGGTGTTATGTCATGGTGGAAGGGTGGGGGTGAGTCTGGTGTTATGTCATGGTGGAAGGGTGGGGGTGAGTCTGGTGTTATGTCATGGTGGAAGGGTGGGGGTGAGTCTGGTGTTATGTCATGGTGGAAGGGTGGGGGTGAGTCTGGTGTTATGTCATGGTGGAAGGGTGCAGGGTCTCAGAACTAATTTCAAGGGAGATCATTAAGGAATGGGGAGCTTGGCTCAAGGTATGGCTACCTCTGGTGGCAGTCCTCTCTCAGGGACAGGAGCCAGTGATAGGGATAAGGTAGAGGGCAAGCTCATGGACTGACACTGAATTGCATAAACTCTGGTCTAGCCAGTCTCTGCTTGGTTCCCCCACCCGGATGGTGTACTCACTACCATTCTTTCAGACAGTCTGCACCCTCCTCAGTTTCCTTTGTCAACTGGAAAATCCTTCCTTGGGAGGCAAGTTACTTTAAGACTGAGATTTGGCTGGGTGTGGTGGCTCACACCTATAATTGCAGCACTTGGGGAGACCGAGGTGGGTGGATCACCTGAGGTCAGGAGTTTGAGACCAGCCTGGACAACATGGTAAAATCCCATACTCTAATAAAAACACAAAAATTGGCCGGGCATGGTGGCGCATGCCTGTAGTCCCAGCTACTTGGGAGGCTGAGGCAGGAGAATTGCTTGAATCCAGGAGGCAGAGGTTTCAGTGAGCCGAGATCGCACCACTGCACTCCAACCTGGGTGAGAGTGAGACTCCATCTCAAAAAAAAAAAAAAAAAAAAAAAAAAGAGAGAAAGAGGCTGAGATTTATCTGGGCAGGTGTGGGTGAGGGGGACCCCAGTGACTGAGTTCATTTGCATAGGAACTGAAGAGATCCTGGGAGGGAGGTCACCCTGAGGGAAAAAAGAGCCAGACAAGACCACCTGACCCAGTGTTCCAGCCTCCTTTAGAGCAGGGTGAGCTGGTTTGCAATAGGAGCTGTGATAGATCTTTCTCTAATTTGTTGTTAGGAGGCCCAGCCTGGGAGTCACAGGGAAGGCTGAGAGCAAGGGTGATTTTCTTTGCAGTGGGGTTGTGAGGAGGGGTGGGCAGGGCAGAAAAACAACAAATGGTGGCTCTTGTGTGTTCTGCTAGCTTTCCACTGTGCCATTGTCTTTCCTGGGACTTGTGTGCAGGGGTCTCCTGCTGAGGTAGCCTAGACCCTGTGACCCTGACCCTGTTAGCTGTGGCTATTTACCAGGGTAAACACTGCTCCAAGGGGACCCAACCACTGACTGACTGTGGCCTCTGACCTGTATGGCCTGGCTGAAAAAGACGAGCTGAGCCAATCAAACCCCTCTCTCAAGAAGCTGAACTAGCTCGGCACAGTGGCAGGAGACTGAGGCAGGAGGATGTTGCTTGAATCCCTCAAGTTTGAGGCTGCAGTGAGCTATGATTTGCCACTGTACTCCAGCCTGAGTGACAGAGGAAGACCCTCATCTCTTTAAAACAATAAAAAACAAACAAAAAAGACCTGTACTAAGATACAAATGAAAGATCTGGTATCTGGTTGGTGGTAGATGCTTGACATACAGGGAACTGGGGATCTGAACTGAACAGGTGGGGAGGCCTAGAGAAGTCTTTTAATTTTCCCTACAAGGCAGAGGTGGGATTCCCAGCTCAAGGTTTTCCCCATCATTCTACCATCTTGCATTCCACCATCTTTGCCAAAAATCACCCCTCCCCGGGTGCACTGCGCTTCAAAATTTGCCAGACCCTCACTGGATTTGCCCACAGCCTTATTAAGCAAGAGGCTGGCACAGCAGGGGTCATTGCCAGTGGCCTGAACTTCAGGCTAATGGTGTTGGAGAAGACCTCACAGGAGGCTGGGATCGAGGCCTGTGAGGGGTGGGACTTGCCCAAGGTCACCCACACTTGGAACCTGAGTGCAGGTCTCCTAGCCCTGTGGCCAAGAGCTTTCTAACTCTCCATGCCATTCCTTGATCGCGTGTTTCCAGGCTGTCCTGTTCCAGTCCCACAATCCTGACTCAGGGAGAGACACAGGTAGGGAAGAGACCCTGGAGGTGGTATAGAGCAAATGGTGCAGTCCTGAGTCCCTCCACCATGCATGCCCTCCTCGTGCTTCCTGAGCCTCAGGCTTCCCATCTCTAAAGTGGGTATAACAGTGCCCATCTCCTGTGGTGGTTGTGAGAACAGCCTGAGATGATGCGTGTCCAGGGCCTGCCGGGAAGAGATAGAACATGCTGGTCCCACCTGCCTCCTGCCTGCTGTGGGAGGCAGGAATGGCAAGCAGCAGGGTGAAGTCTCCAATTCCTCCTCCCTTGGCTCTGGCCAGAGGGGAGCTCTAGGCCAACCAGTTAAAGATTGGCCAGGTGTGCGTGAGAAGCTCAAGCCATCTCCAGACCACAGTGAGCCAGATGGGGCAGTGGCCGTATGGTTACCATGGAGCCACCTCAGATCTGTCCTGAAATTACCTCAGGGATCTGGGCCCTGCTGAATCTTAGGTTGGCAAAGTATGAAAATACCTGCTTGTGGCTTGCTGGGAGATTTTGTGTGTGTGTGTGTGAGACAAAGTTTCGCTCTTATCGCCCAGGCTGGAGTACAATGGCGCGATCTCGGCTCACTGCAAACTCTGCCTCTGGTGTTCAAGCCTCAGTCTCCTCCTGCCTCAAGCCTCTCCTGCCTCAGCCCTCAGAATAACTGGGATTACAGGCACCCGCCACCATGCCGGGCTAATTTTTGTGTTTTTAGTAGAGATGGGGTTTCACCATGTTGGCCAGGCTGGTCTTGAACTCCTGACCTCAGGTGATCCACCCACCTTAGGCTCCCAAAGTGCTGGGATTACAGGTGTGAGCCACTGTGCTCGGCCTGCTGAGAGTCTTTATATGTGACATCAGTGAGCTTGCCAGCAGTCTGAGGGCTCTGGAGGGTACGGCCATGTCCCCCTCAGACTGCAGGTCCCAGGGCCAGGCCATGTTTTCTGTCTCTGACCGGGCCAACTTGTCCTTTCCTGAGGTTCTCAGGGCTGGGCTGCCTGTGATGGAACCATGTTCCTTTCAGTTTAGGGATCTCAGAGAAGGGCTCTGCCTCCCTGCTCAGATTGGACCCTCAGGGCAGGGCCATCTGTGTGGGCTCTCCCAGGACAAGGCTATGTTTCCTCTCTCAGATAAGGGGTCTTAGAACAGGGTTTTTTGCTGAGACTCCAAGGGCTGGGCTGCGTCTCCCTCCTCAGATGGGACTCTCAGAGCAGCATAATTTTCTCCTCAGACTGCAGCCCTCAGGCAGGGCTTTGTCTACTCTCCCAATCTGTGATGTCTAGGGCAGGGTCATGCCCTGCTCAGCCTTGGATCCCTGGACAGGACTCTGTCTTCCCCTTCAGACCAGGGTTCCCTAGCTCTCCTGAGGATGCTGTGCCTTCCTGAGTCTGAGAGATGAACTGGGCCTTCTCTCAGATGGAGGTTTCTTGAGGAGTTTGCTTTGGGTTATAGGACAGGCATGGACACAGACCAAGCTCAAGTGAGGTACTTTCTCCCTCCGGGATTTTAGCATAGACTCCAGTTGATTTTTCTTCTTCTTCTTCTCCTTCTCCTTCTCCTTCTTTTTTCCCCAGAGATTGGGTCTTGCTATGTTGCCCAGGCTGATCCCAAACTCCTGGGTTCATGTGATCCTCCCACCTTGGCCTCCCAAAGTGCTGGGATTATAGGTGTGAGTCACTGAACCTAATGATTTTACTTCTCAAATGTACTATTTTCTTCAAACTCACACAGTCATTATTATTTTCAGAATGTTGAGGCAAAAATACCACTGGATGAACTCTTTATTTGTTTTTTGAGGTGGAATCTTACTCTTGTCACCCAGGCTGGAGTGCAATGGCGTGATCTCTGCTCACTGCAACCTCTGCCTCCCGGGTTCAAGAAATTCTCGTGCCTCAGCCTCCCAAGTAACTGGGATTACAGTCGCCTGCCACCACACCTAGTTAATTTTTGTATTTTTAGTAGAGGTGGGGTTTTGCCACGTTGGCCAGGCTGGTTTTGAACTCTTGGCCTCAGGTGATCCTCCCACCTTGGCCTCCCAAAGTTATGGGATTTCAGGTGTGAGCCACCATGTCCAGTCTCAGATCTTCATTTCTAAAGAGTTCATCCAGGCTGGGCACAGGATGAACCCGGGAGGCGGAGGTTGCAGTGAGCTGAGATTGTGCCACTGTACTCCAGCTTGGGTGACAGAGCGAGACAACATCTCAAAAAAAAAAAAAAAAAAAAAGACAGAAAGAAATGAAGATCTGGTTCATTATTATTCCACCTTAGAGAATAATAATTTGTAGGACAGATACAGCTGAGCTTTGATTAATAATAAAGACAGCAAAAATGAACTAAAGGAACTTTTTGGCATATATTAGACAGCAGCTCCTGTTGGTCAAGGATGGCATTGCAGCCAAGCTCTATTAGTCTTTGTGAAAAAGTGGTCGCAATTAAGGTCCAGCAGGCATGTGCATGGTGACATAAAGAGGGCTCCTTGGAAAAGGGTGCTAGGAGGGTCAAAGCCCTATAAACTCACTCCTAGGACTACGACACCCTGGAGTTGGTCACCATTTGAACTACCTTCTTACTAAATTTTCAACTTGAATTACTAGTGGATATTTCTTCTGCAGAGCACATCTCTAATACAGTTATAAAAAAGACAATGGGAAAAGAGGGTTTGCTTTGTAGAGATTCATTCCACTGCCCGTGTGGCTGGGTAGTCTATTCCAGACAACAGGGTGTCTAAGTCAATTTTCTGTTGCTATAACTGAATACTACAGAATGGATACTTTATAAAGTACAGAGGTTTATTTGGCTTATGGTTCTGAAGGCTGGGAAATCCAAGGTTGGGGGGCCACATCTGGTGAGGGACTTCTTGCTGCTGGTGACTCTCTTCAGAGTCCTAAGGTAACTCAAGGCATCACATGGTGAAGGGCTCACAAGAGACCCACTCTCATGATAACTAACCCACTCCTTTGATAACCTGTTAATCCCTTAATCCATGAATGGATTAGCTCATTCATGAGGACAGAGCCCTATGACCCAATCACCTCCTGAAGGTCCCATCTCTCAACACTAATGCACTGGGGACCAAGTTTCCAACATGTGAACTTTTGGGGACACATTCAAACCATAGCACAGGGGGTCATGATAGATGGGTGGGCACAGCCATTCTTTTCTGTGTCATTTCCCTTCTACCTCATTCTTGGACTCTGAGTATTCCACCATCATTTTTTTTCCCTTTATCTCCCACACCTAGGAGGTACCCTGGAGTTGCTCTATAGCCAGGTGTTCCCTCCAAGAATACAGCTGTGTCTTCAGAAACTAAGGGGACTGGCTGGGTGTGGTGGCTCATGCCTATAATCCCAGCACTTTGGGAGGCTGAGGCGGGTGGATCACCTGAGGTCAGGAGTTCGAGACCAGCCTGGCCAACATGGTGAAACCGTGTCTCTACTAAAAATACAAAAATTAGCTGGGCATGGTGGTGGGTGCCTGTAATCCCAGCTACTTGGGAAGCTGAAGCAGGAGAATCTCTTGAACCTGGTAGGTAGGCAGAGGTTGCAGTGGGCCAAGATTGCGCCATTGCACTCCAGCCTGGGAGAAAAGAGCGAAACTCTGTCTACAAAAGAGAAAAAGAAAAAGAAAAGGAAACTAAGGAGACTGAGGAGGAGGCAGACAGACAGTCAGTTCAGATGTGTGTGGGTGGTGAGGGGAGATGCCCAAATCTCAGCGTCTACAAGCTCTGTCTTCCTGTCTCTATTTTTCAGTGGGGAGGGGCCTGGCTCATACATAGGAGATAAAACACAATGAACAGCCCTCTCATTTTGTAAAGAACACAGCAGATTCATAGTGCACTTATAACCCAGGGCTCTTATGAGAGCAACTAATCCAAGTCTGCCTCATTTTGTAGGAGCAAGCACTGGGGGTGAAATTAGCAAGCAGCAGAGTAGAAATAGGGGCTCTGTCTATGGGTGTACACAATACACCCAGCCCTGGCTGGGTGCAGAGTAAGGGGAAGGCTTGCACTTAAAAAAACAATTAATAGGAGCCTTTTTTTTTTTTTAGACGGAGTCTCACTCTGTTGCCCAGGCTGGAGTGCAACGGTGTGGTCTCGGCTCACTGCAACCTCTGCCTACTGGGTTCAAGCAATTCTCCTGCCTCAGCCTCCCGAGTAGCTGGGGCTACAGGCATGTGCCACCACACCCGGCTAATTTTTGTATTTTTAGTAGAGACAGGGTTTCACTATGTTGGCCAGGCTGGTCTCAAACTCCTGACCTCATGATCTGCCTGCCTCGGCCTCTCAAAGGAGTTTTTTAAAAAGGAGTTTTAGCAGCCGGGCGTGGTGGCTAACACCTGTAATCCCAGCACTTTGGGAGGCCGAGGCAGATGGATCACCTGAGGCCGGGAGTTCAAGACTAGCCTGGCCAACATGGTGAAACCCTGTTTCTACTAAAAATACAAAAATTAGCCGGGCGTGGTGGCGCATGCCTGTAATCCCAGCTACTAGGGGAGCTGAGGCAGGGGGATCACTTGAACCTGGGAGGCGGAGGTTGCAGTGAGCTGAGATCGTACTACTGTACTCCAGCCTGGGCAATAGAGTGAAAAACTGTCTCAAAAAAAAAAAAAAAAAAAAAAAAGAGTTTTAGGGTACAGAAAAATTAGTGGAAAGTACGGAGAGTTCCCATACACCCAGTTCCTCCTATTATGAATATCTTGCATTAGAGGGTATATATGTTACAATTGACAAACCAATATTGATAGATTTTTATTAATTAAGACCCATAGTTTACATAATTTACATTAGGATTCACTCTTTTTTTTTTTTTTTTCTGAGATGGAGTCTTGCTCCGTCCCCAGGCTGGAGTGCAGTGGCGCAATCTCGGCTCACTGCAACCTCTGCCTCCCAGATTCAAGCAATTTTCTGCCTCAGCTTCCTGAGTAGCTGGGATTACAGGCACCTGCCACCACACCCAGCTAATTTTTTGTATTTTTAGTAGAGATGGGGTTTCACCATATTGGCCAAGCTGGTCTTGAACTCCTGACCTTGTGATCCACCCACCTCGGTCTCCCAAAGTGCTGGGATTACAGGTGTGAGCCACTGGCCCCGGGCTTTTTTTTTTTTTTTTTTTTTTTGAGACAGAGTCTCCCTCTGTTGCCCAGGCTGGAGTGGAGTGGCGCAATCTCAGCTCACTGCAACCTCCGCCTCCTGGGTTCGTTTGATTCTCCTGCCTTAGGCTCCCGAGTAGCTGGGATTACAGGTGTGCACCACCACTCCTGACTAATTTTTGTATTTTTAGTAGAGATGAGGTTTCACCATGTTGGCCAGGCTGGTCTCGAACTCCTGACCTCAAGTGATCCACCCACCTTGGCCTCCCAAAGGGCCAGGATTACAGGCATGAGCCACTGTGCCCGGCCAGGATTTGCTCTTAAAAATTTTTTTGGCTTGGCACAGTGGCTCATGCCTGTAATTCCAGCACTTTGGGAGGCTGAAGCAGGTGGATTGCTTGAGATCAGGAGTTCGAGACCAGTCTGGGCAACATGGCAAAACCCCATCTCTACAAAAATCAGAAAAATCAGCCAAGCATGGTGGCCTGCATATGTTGTCCCAAGGTGGGAGAATCCACTGAGCCTGGGAGGTTGAGGCTGCAGTGAGCCAAGATGGTGCCACTGCACTCCAGCCTGGGCGATAGAGCAAGACCCTGTCTCAAAAAATATGTGTGTGTGTGTGTGTATATATATGTGTGTGTGTGTGTGTGTGTGTGTGTGTGTGTATATATTTGAGACGGAGTTTTGCCCTTGTTGCCCAGGCTGGAGTGTAATGGCGTGATCTCAGCTCACCTCAACCTCCGCCTCCCAGGTTCAAGCGATTCTCCTGCCTCAGCCTTCCGAGTAACTAGGATGACAGGCATGTGCCACCATGCCCAGCTAGTTTTGTATTTTTAGTAGAGATGGGGTTTCTCCATGTTGGTCAGGCTGGTCTCAAGCTCCCGACCTCAGGTGATCCGCCCTCCTCGGCCTCCCAAAGTGCTGGGATTACAGGCATGAGCCACCTCACCCGGCCTATATTTTTTTAAATTTAATTTTAATTTTTATTTTTTGAGACGGAGTCTTATTGTGTCTCCCAGACTGGAGTGCAGTGGCATGATCTTGGCTCACTGCAACCTCCACCTCCCGGATTCAAGCAATTCTCCTGCCTCAGCCTCTGGAGTAGCTGGGGTTACAGGTAACTGCCACCACACCCAGCTAACTTTTGCATTTTTCTGGTAGAGACAGGGTTTCACCATGTTGGCCAGGCTGGTCTCGGACTCCTGACCTCAGGTGATCTGCCTGCCTCGGACTCCCAAAGTGCTGGGATTACAGGTGTGAGTCACCATGCCCAGCTTATATTTTTAATTTTTATGGGTACATAGTAGGTGAATATATTTATGGGGCATATGAGAGATTTTAATGCAGCAATACAATGTGTAATAATCACAGTAGGGTAAATCGGGTATCCATCACCTCAAGCATTAATTTTTTCCTTGTGTTACAAACATTCCAATTGTACTCCCTCAGTTATCCCAAAATGTGCTGCAAATCATTGCTGACTGTAGTCATTCCGTTGTGCTATCAAATACTAGAGCTTATTCATTGTATCTAACTGTATTTTTGTATCCACGAAGGTTCACTCTTGGTGTTGTACATTCTATGGTTTTTGACAAATGTGTAATGACATTTATCCATCATTACAGTATCATAGAGAGAAATTTCACTGCCCTAAACTCTTTGCTTCTCTTTTTTTTTTAAGATGGAATCTCGCTCTTGTTGCCCAGGCTGGAATGCAATGGCACAATCTCAGCTCACTGCAACCTCTGCCTCCTAGGTTCAAGTGATTCTCCTGCCTCAGCCTCCGAAGTAGCTGGGATTATAGTCATGTGCCACCACGCCCGGCTAATTTTGTATTTTCAGTAGAGACAGGGTTTCTCTATGTTGGCCAGGCTGGTCTTGAACTCCTGACCTCAGGTGATTCGCCTGCCTTGGCCTCCCAAGGTGCTGGGATTACAGGTGTGAGCCACTGCGCCCGGCCCTCTGTGCTCCTTTTATTCATCCCTCACTCCCATGTCCTGAACTCCTGGCAACCTCTGATCTTTTTACTGTTTTTATAGTTTTGCCTGTTTCAGAATGGCCTAAAGTTGGAATCATAAAGCATGTAGCCTTTTCAGATTAGGCTTCTTTCACTTAGCAACATGCGTTTAAAGTTCTTCCATGTCTTTTTGTGACTTTGATAGCTCATCTTTTTTTTTTTTTTCTTTTAAGATGGAGACTTCCTCTGTCACCCAGGCTGGAGTGCAGTGGTATGATCTCAGCTCACCGCAACCTCTGGCTCCCAGATTCAAGCAATTCTCCTGCCTCTGCCTCCCGAGTAGCTGGGAATACAGGTGTGTGCCATCACATCTGGCTGATTTTTTTTGAGACAGAGTTTCACTCTGTTGCCCAGGCTGGAGTACAATGTCGTGATCTTGGCTCACCTCAACCTCTGCCTCCCGGATTCTCCTGCCTCAGCTTCCCGAGTAGGCGGGATTATAGGCATGTGCCACTATGCCCAGCTAATTTTTGTATTTTTAGTAGAGTCGGCGTTTCACCATGTTGGCCAAGCTGGTCTCGAACTTCTGACCTCAGATGATCTGCCCGCCTCGGCCTCCCAAAGTGCTGGGATTATAGGCATGAGCCACCACGCCGGGCCCGCACCCGGCTAATTTTTGTATTTTTAGTAGAGACAGGGTTTCACTATGTTGGCTGGGCTGTTCTCAAACTCTTGACCTTATGTGATCCACCCGCCTTGGCCTCCCAAAGTGCTGGGATTATAGGCGTGAGCCACTGCACCCAGCCAGCTCATCTCTTTTTATCACACACAATTTATTGTATTTTCTGTGGCTAGGCATGGTGACCTTTTAAAAAATTTTTGGTTAAAATATACATAAAATTTATCATTTACCCATTTCTTTTTTTGAAACACAGTCTCACTCCATTGCCCAGGCTGGAGTGCAGTGGTGCAATCACAGTTCACTGCAGCCTCAAATTCCCAGGCTAAGGTGATTCTTCTGCCTCAGCCTCTGGAGTAGCTGGGACCACAGGTGTGCACCACCATATCTGCCTATTTTTTTGTATTTTTTGTAGACATGGGGGTCTTGCCATGCAGCTCAGGCTGGTCTCAAACTCCTGGGATCAAGCGATTTTCCTGCTGAGATTGCAAGTGTGAGCCATGGTAACCAAGTAGTAACTCTATGTTTAAATTTTAAGGCCCTGTCAAAGCATTCTCCACAGTGGCTGCACCGTTTTACACTCCCATCAGCAATGCACAAGGGTTACAATTTCTCTAAATCCACACCAACACTTACTAGTTTTTTCTTTTTAATAGCCATCTTAATTGGTATGAGGTAGTATCTCATTGTGGTTTTGATTTACACTTCTTTTCTTTTTTTGAGATGGAGTCTCGCTCTGTTGCCCAGAATGAAGTGCAGTGGCACAATCTTGGCTCACTGCAACTTCTGCGCCTCTGGTTCAAGTGATTTTCCTGCCTCAGCCTCCCGAATAGCTGGGACTACAGGTGCACGCCGCCATGCCAAGCTAATTTTAGTATTTTTAGTAGAGATGGGGCTTCACTACGTTGGCCAGGCTGGTTTCTAACTCCTGACCTTAAGTGATCCGTCTGCCTCAGCCTTCCAAAATGCTGGGATTAAAGTGTAAGCCACCATGCCCAGCCTGATTT
This sequence comes from Macaca thibetana thibetana, assembly GCF_024542745.1. Classification (NCBI taxonomy): domain Eukaryota; kingdom Metazoa; phylum Chordata; class Mammalia; order Primates; family Cercopithecidae; genus Macaca; species Macaca thibetana. The sequence goes on along the minus strand of NC_065584.1, from coordinate 159,441,756 downwards.
ACACTTCCCTAATGATGCTGAACATCTTTTCATATGCTTGTTGATGATAGTGTGTGTGTATATATATACTCTTTTTTTTTTTTTTTCCAGGAACAAAGTCTCATTTTTGCCCAGGCTGGAGTGCCGTGGTATGATCACAGCTCATTGCAGCCTCCAACTCCTGGGCTCAAGCCATCCTCCCACCTCAGCCTCCCTAGTAACTGGGACTACAGGTAAGCACTGCCATGCCCGGACTGTGTATTTTCTTTTGTAAAAATTTCAAATTAAATTTTTGTGGGTACATAGTAGGTATATATATTTACGAGGTATCTGGGATATCTTGATACAGGGATACAATCAATATATCTTCTTTACATAAACATCTATTCAAGTCCTTTGCCCATTTTTTAATTGAGTTGCTTTTTTGTGGTTGAGTTGTAGGAGATTTTTATATATATTATATAAATATATATATGTATATATTTATTTATTTATTTGAGATGGAGTTTCACTCTTGTCGCCCAGGCCGGAGTGCAATGGCGTGATCATGGCTCACTGCACCCTCTGCCCCCGGGTTCAAGTGCTTTTCCTGTCTCAGCCTCCTGAGTAGCTGGGATTACAGGTACCCGCCACCATGCCTGACTAATTTTTGTATTTTTAGTAGAGACAGGATTTCACCATGTTGGCCAGGCTGGTCTCAAACTCCTGACCTCAGATGATTCACCCGCCTTGGCCTCCCAAAGTGCTGGAATTACAGGGGTGAGCCATTGTGCCCGGCCAGGAGTTCTTTATATATTCTATATATAAATGCTTTAACAGCTATATGTTTTGCAAATATTTTCTCTCATTCTGTGGTTGTCTTTTCAGTTTTTGTTGTTGTTGTTGTTGTTGTTTTCTGAGACAGAGTCTCACTCTGTAGCCCAGGCTGGAGTGCAATGGCAGGATCTTGGCTCACTGCAACCCCCGCTTCCTGAGTTCAAGTGATTCTCATGCCTCAGCCTCCTGAGTAGCTGGGATTACAGCCTCGTGAGCACCTGGGATTACAGTCTCCTAAGCAGCTGAGGCTAGCCACTATATTCAGCTAGTTTTTGCATATTTGGTAGAGATGAGGTTTCACTATGTTGTCCAGGCTGGTCTCAAACTCCTGACCTCAAGTGATCCAACCGCCTTGGCCTCCCAAAATGCTGGGATTATAGGCGTGAGCCACTGTGCCTGGCCTCCTTTCAGTTTCTTGATAGTGTCCTTTGATGAGACCTGGGCCTTTTTCAAATAACCCAAGCACTTCTGGGAAGCTTATCCGCCCCTGGTCTACGAACGAAGAAATCAAGGCCTTGTGAGAAGTCATGCGTTCTGCCTTTTGAGAATGGGACGGGGGGATCCCCATCCACCCAACTGGGTTTGGCCCCTGAGACTGGATCCCTTTCTCCTTGTTCCCTTCAATTGTTCAAAAACTTTGGTCAAACAACATGAAGGGAGAGAAGAGAGAGGAGTGAAGGAGGTGCCTATCAATGACTGAAGAGAGCACAGACCTAGACCTGGTCTCAGGACTCAAGCACCAAGGGCTTACTGACACACGCCACAACACACATGAGCCTTGAAAACATTGTGCTAGGTGAAAGAAGACAGTAACAAAAGACCACTCATTGTGTAATTCCATTTATATGAAATGTTTAGAGAAGGCAAATCCATAGACACAGAAAGTAGATTAGTAGTTGCCAGGGCTGGTGAGGCAGGGGAGGAAGGCTAGGGGGAAATGTGGAGGGACTGCTAAGGGGTGCAGGGTTTCTTTTAGGGGTGATGAAAATGTTCTAAAATTAATTGTGGGCCAGGCGCAGTGGCTCACACCTGTAATTCCAGCACTTTGAGAGAGGTCGAGGCGGGCAGATCACTTGTCACCTAGGAGACAGAGGAAGACTCCGTCTCAAAAAAAAAAAAAAAAGGCTGGGCACGGTGGTTCACTCCTGTTAATCCCAGCACTTTGGGAGACTGAGGCAGGTGGATCACGAGGTCAAGAGATGGAGACCATCCTGGCCAACATGGTGAAACCTCATCTCTACTAAAAATACAAAAATTAGCTGGCCATGGTGGCACACACCTGTAGTCCCAGCTACTTGGGAGGCTGAGGCAGGAGAATCGCTTGAACATGGGAGGCGGAGGTTGCAGTGAGCCGAGATTGCGCCACTGCACTCCAGCCTGGCAACAGAGCGAGACTCCATCTCAAAAATAATAACAACATTAAAATTAATTCTGGTGATGGTTGCACAATTCTACACTAGAAGTCATTTGACACTTTAAGAATGTGAATTAGGCTGGATGTGGTGGCTCACACCTGTAATCCCAGGACTTTGGGAAGCCAAGGCAGGTGGATAACTTGGAGTCAGGAGTTCGAGACCACCCTGGCCAACATGGTGAAACCCCATCTCTACTAAAACTACAAAAATCAGCCAGGCATAGTGGCTCATGCTTGTAATCCCAGGTACTCGGGAGGCTGAAGTGGGAGGATCACTTGAACCTGGGAGGTGGAGGTTGCAGTGAGCTGAGATCACGCCACTGTACTCCAGCCTGGATGACAGAGTGAGATTCTGTCTCGGAAAAAAAAAAAAAAAAAAAAAAGAAGGTGAATTATATGGTATAAGAATTATACACACACACACACACACACACACACACACACACACACACACATATATATTTTGAGACATGGTGTTGCTATGTCACTCAGGCTCTTGACTAATTTTTTTTTTTTTTTTTAATAGAGACAGGGTCCCACTATGTTGCCCAGGCTGCCTTCCAACTCCTGGGCTCAAATGATCCTCCAACCTTGGCCTCCCAAAATGCTGGGATTACAGGCCCTGCACTTGGATAAAGCTGCTATTTTTTAAAAAAGAAAGGAGGAGAAACAAGGGCTGAGTCCCCGTGGTTGGCCCCCACTCGCTCCCTGGCCTCAGCATGGTGGCGTCTTCTTCACTTGATGGAGAAGCGCAGCCGCGCCTGGAAGTGTTCACAGCGGGCGTGCTTCATGGTCAGCCCGTAGATGGGAGTCAGGTCGACTTTCACGCCCGGCGGCACGCTGAACTCCAGTTGCTGTAGCAGGATGGCCAGGAAGAGGAAGACCTCCCACTTGCCCAGGACCTCCCCGATGCACCGGCGCTTGCCCAGGCCAAACAGCATTATCTTCTCACTCAAGGGCTTGTTAATGGTGGTGCCTTCGGCGGTGAGGAACCGCTCGGGCCGGAACTCAGATGGGTCCCCCCACAGCTGCCTGCAAGAGGAACAGAGGAGATAGGACTTCAGGGCTGGGGAGGCCCTGGGAGGAGGGGCCTGGGGAAGGGAGACTTCTGTTGAGGACATGTTGAAAGCAATGAAGGGTAAGTGGGAAGGAACCAAACTGAACTTTGATGCTTATTTCTTTTTTCCTTTTTCTTTCTTTCTTTTTTGTTTTTAGACAAACTCTGGCTCCTATAACCTAGGCTGGAGTACAGTGGTGCCATCTTAGGTCACTGCAGTCTCTGCCTCCCCAGCTCAAGCCATCCTCCCGCCTGAGCCTCCCGTGTAGCTGGGACTACTGGCACCACATCCGGCTAATTTTTGTGGTTTTTTTTTTTTCTTTTTTTCTTTTTTTTTTGCAGAGACAGGGTTTCAGGGATCTCAGACTCATGAGCTCAAGTGATCCACCTTCCTTGAACTCCCAAAGTGCTGGGGTTACAGGCATGAGTCACCACACCTGGCCTGATGCTTATTTCTTTTACAAAGCCCTCTCTAAAATGACCAGCCTTAAAGATAGTGCCTTTTAATATTAATTTACTTTAAATAATGCTTTATCTAAAAGGAATTTAAAGAAGAAAAACAGGCTGGTTTTGGTGGCTCACATCTGTAACCCTAGTACTTTGGGAGGCTGAGGCAGGAAGATCCCTTGAGCCCAGGAGTTCAAAACCAGCCTGGACAACATATGGAGACCTTGCCTCTATTTAAAAATTAAAGTTAAAAAAAAAAGCAAAAAAAAAAAAAAAAAAAAAAGCAAAAAAGAAAAAGAAAGAAAGAAAGAAAGAAAAGAAAGAAAGAAAGAAAGAAAAACATACATCTCTTCATCCTACTGAAAATATGCCTCCCAAAGGGCCTCAACAGTATGTCCTGGCTTATGTTTATTGTTTTGGAGTAATGATGACTAGCATAAACATTGATAGCGTTTTCACACTCAAGTGTCCCAGTGTAGATGGTAAATTATATGGTCCCCCTACCCATACACCAAAGTGAGGCTTTCCAAAGAGAGGTCTCTGGGCCATTCACATCAGAATCGTCTGAGGCACCCCCCCTTAGACACCACAGTAGAATCCTAGGGGAACCATCAGCTGTTACAAACATCTTGGTTGATTTTTTTTTTTTTTTGAAGCAGGGTCTCACTCTGTCACCCAGGCTGGAGTGCAATGGCACGATCTCGGCTCACTGCAACCTCTGCTTCCAGAGTTCAAGCGATTCTCCTGCCTCAGTCTCTGGAGTAGCTGGGATTATAGGCACACCACCATGTCCGGCTAATCTTTTTCTTTTTTTTTTATTTTCAGTAGAGACAGGCTGGTCTCGAACTCCTGACCTCAAGTGATCTGTGTGCCTCGGCCTCCCAAAGTGCTGGGATTACAGGCATGAGCCACCGCGCCTGGCCATCCTGGTTGATTCCTGTGCACTAAAGTTTGTGAAACCTTTGTAAATATTGTCACTTACAGCAGACTATATAGCAACTGAGGTTCCCTCCTTTCATTATATAAATGGTTCCTAGCGGGGACGAACAGCCTTCCTGACTGCTGAACCTGCACACATTTTTCTGTGAGGGGTGTGTACTCACGGGTCGTGGTTGACCTGCCACTGGTTTATGAAGACACAGCATTCCCTGGGGATGTAGAAGCCGTTCAGTGTTGTGTCCCTTGTTGTGCTGAGGGAAGAGGGCACTGTGAGACTCAGGGCTGGAAAGCTAGGGTGTGTGTTGTTCCTACCTCCACCCCATCCTGATAGCCTGCCCACTGCCATCTCCATCCCTACACTGGGAGGAGAGGGGAGGAACAGGGAAGGGGTAGAGTCATCCTCCCTCTTCCTTGCCTCCTGTTCTTTAACTTCAGCAAGTATTTACTAAACTTCTCTTTGTGTCTGGCTGTGCACTTGGCTGTTCTCTGGAGCCAAGAAACAGGCAATTTCAGATAAATGTTTTTCTATTTTCTATTAAAAAAGAAAAAAAAAGCAGCAGGCAGCCTGGGCCAGCCCTGGGGAGTTTCTAGCCTGGCTGGGGATTCAGGCCTCTTACTCTAGGAATAACTGGAACAACATTTGGGCAGACGTAAATGCTCACTAACTCTCTTGACATTGTTAAAATTCCGGGGCATGACCAAGTGCTGATGGCTGTAAGTCCTATAAGACATCAGGAGTGAAGCTGTAGCAGCTGGATGAGTCAAAAGGCTTCTGGGGAGAGGAAGCTCGCATCGGCATTGACTTTGAGCAAGGGTAGGATTCTGGTGGTCAGAGAAGAGACTAGAAGGCATTCCAGGCAGAAGGTTCAGTGTTACCAAAATTGGAGGCCAGTAGGGTCATGCTTGTGAGGCTGAGGCCGACCTGGCTGGCACAGAGGGCACTGGGAGGGAGGGAATATGAGCAGAAGGGAATGAGCGCTGAGATCACAAGTGGAACTTTCTCCTGAGAGCTGGGGGTTAGATTATGTTTGGACTGGATGGGGGCAGACTGAGGCTGGGATCTGCGTGGAATGAGGTCGGGAAGGAGATGCTGAGCCAGGGCCGGGGCTGAGAAGCCAGGAAGAGGAAATATGGCAAGGACTTCAGAGGTGGGAGGGCAGAACCAGCAGCCCTCACCTATGGGGGATGGTGAAGGGGACGAAGGAGGAGTGTCGGAAGGTCTCCAGGATGAAGGCCTCCAAGTAGGGCAGCTGGGGTCTGTCAGAGAGCCGGGGTCGCCGCCCCCTGCCAATCACAGCATCTGTAGAACACAGAGGACAAGCAGAACTCATGGGCTGCCCTAACTGCCCCATGAATTGTCCCCTCTTATATCCCATGTCACTCTATGTAAGACTGTCTATTCACAAGTCTGCGACCCCACTAACCTCCCACATCTTCTAGGCAAGGGCAGGCACTACTGTGTTCCCAGGGCTTGCACACAGTAGGCACATAACAGGTGTTTGTAGACTGAACACACAAACTGGGTCTCAAGGCTTCTCCTGGCCATAGGGTTGGGGGCCCCCATGTACCCAGCTCCTTCTGGATCTTCCTCTGTATCTCGGGCTTGGTCACAAGGTACATGAGGCTCCAGGAGATGGCTGTTGCAATTGTGTCAAATCCTGGACCGTGTAGGGTAAGGTGAGGAAGGAAGGAAGACAGAAACAAGGAAACCATCATTTCCCAATTATCTACTACGCGTGTACCCAGCATTAGCTTTCTCTCGCCCTAGCCCGTGAGTTTCCTGAGGACAGAGGCTGGGTCTTTTCAACATAAACTTGAGATACAGGTTTCAGAATTAGCTGCCAGAATTACAGGGGCCTAGACTTACAGGCCAGAGAACACTTTATTGTTCAGATGGGGAAACTGACGCCTAGGGGAGGAGAAGGACTTTGCTGTGTCTCCACTGGGAATTGGTGGCACAGCCAAGGCTCAAACCCTGAGCCTAGGGCATGTCTCAGTATGTTGCACCATCTGGTGTAGGGTTGGCGGGTTGTTTGATGGACTGAGGGACTGGGCAAGACTGTGGGTGAACAGCAGGCATTGTTGGATGGAGGGGCAGGGTTCTGGCTCCTACCTGCTCCGAAGATGTCATTGACAAGGTTGACAATCTTCTCCTGGGGGATGAGGTTGCCGCTGGCTCTAGGCCCCTTCTTGCTGTGCTTGAACAGGGCACCCATGATGTCCTGGACACTGTTCTGAGGGAGCACAAGCTTAGAGGTACCCCTGGCACTTCCAAGGTCAAAGGCTGAACATTGCTCCACACCCCTCGCCTGTCCGTGGGGGCTACTCCTCCCACTTGGTCTCTAGGCAGGGGGCTGCAGCTTGCAGCAGGAGCTGGTAGCAGCCCTGGGTATGACGTAAAGTGTCATTTTATGCCCCGTTGACCCTTCTTCCCAATAACCCCAGGGGTCCAATTTCAAAGGAGGAAAAGGTTAGTGTGAACACAGGGAAGCAACGTGGCACCAGAACTGAGGATTTGCCTCTGTTGGGATTCAGGTTTCTGCAGAATGAAAGCTTTCTCACTCATCGGCCCCCCACATTGCAGGGCTCTGCTAGGGCCCCATTTCCAGGACTTTTTTCTTGGGGGCTTTGAGGAGCCCTGAGAAGGGGGCTTCAAGGATGAGGAAACTGAGGCCCAGAGAAGGGGAAGAGTTGACTCCAGGTCACACAGCTGGTCTGAGGTATCCAGAGCCTTCCTAGGCCTTGGCAACACAGCAGCTGTGTGAGCAAGCTAGAGCTGGGAGGGAGGGGCGTACCCAGGCCCTGCAAGGTGCCCCTCGCCACCTGCACCCCGGGCTCACCTTGTCAAAGTCCTGATAGTGTTCCTGGACTGTTTTCTGCAGGAACCGCCGGAACCTCTGGTTGAAGGCCTTGAACCTCTGCAGGGCAGGGTTGGGCAGGTAGCGAAGGATAGGGAAGAAGTCCACGGGGTTCCCGGAGGAGGCACTCTCCACGAACTCATGACTGTTCTTCACAAGGCTGAGCATCTCATCACTGCTCTTGGGGAAGTGCTGTCCGAAGCACATGGCACTGATGACGTTGGCCACCGACACCACCACTTGATTGTAAGGGTCGAAGTGCCCAGGCCCTGCCATCAGCTCCTGCAACCTGCTGATCAGGGCCTCAGCCTCCTTGCTCACATGCTCCTCCAGGTAGCAGGAGGATGAGGAGGCTGGGTCAGAGGGGATGGAGAAGGTGTTGAGGGCGTTCTGGGCCAGGCGCCGGCGGGCAGCCCACACCGGTCCAGAGTCTGGGCTGAAGGACATGCTCTGGCCATCAGTGATGAAGGTGAAGCTGTAGAGGTCAGGCCGGCCCTTGAAATCGTCGCCCTGCCGCACCAGGGCCTGCCGGATGGTATCCAGGCCGCTCAGCACCAGCACGGGTGTGGAGCCAATGCGGATCTGCAGCACGTCTCCGTAGAGCTGGCTCATCCTTGACAGTGCCAGGTGCGGGTTCTTCCCCAGGGTCAGCACATGCCCGAGCAGGGGCCAGCCCCATGGCTCTGGTGGACTTTTCAGGCCTTTGGGGACCCGAGGCCTCGAACCCCTGAGCACCCAGAATACCAGGCAGAAGATGAAAGAGGCCAGGAGAAGCTCTGTGGCCGAGAAGGGAACAGACTGGGACAATGCCATCTGTACCAACTATAGGGAAAAAGGAAGGAGGGACCAGGCTGAGGGTTGAGATGGAGACATTCATTCATTCATTTCCTCAGTCATTTGATAAACACTGATGTGTGTTCTGTGCTTGGCTCCCAACTGGATACCAGAATGACTAAGATTCATCTACCATGTGTCCTGTGCCCCCGGAGCTCACCCTTTGAGCATCACAGAATCTGGCAAGAAGCCTCAAGATTCCCAGCCTGAACCCTGGCTCTCTCCTCCACCCATCCTCTCAGTTAGTTTCTGCTTCTGGAGCTGGAGTAGAGGCAAGTGACCACCCCAAAACGGGGAAGCCAAGGACAGCACCCTTGTCAGCCCCTGGCACAGCATGCATGCTGGGCATTGTGCCAAAGGGTCCCTGCCAGTGCTGGCTTTCTGCTGATACCTTCTACACACCCAGGGGACTGGGAGCTCCCCCTACCCAGTGACACTGAGGAAGCCAAGGTCCCAGGGCTGATTCAAATAGCCTGTGATGCCCCCTTCCCAGGGCACTCTTTATCAATACCAGGAAGGGCATCTCCTCCAGGGATGAGTCCCCATCCTCTCACAGTCTTGGAGGTTGAGGTTGGGCTGCAGCCAGGGCCAGGGCTGCCCTTGTGCTAAGGGGGAAGCCCTCCCCATCTCTCTCCTTAAAAATGGCTTAGTCCAAACTGCTCATTTAAAATGGGGAAACACAAGTCAAGAGCTGAGTAGCAAAACCTGGAACCCAGGCCCCCTACACCTAGCCCAGGCTCCCCATCTTTCTGTCTCCACTAGCTTCCAAGTTCTATAATTGGGGATCCCAGAGATTGGAAACTGGTCCCAAGAAAGGTACCTGTAGAGGCAAGTGCTTGAGATTAGCAGAGTTGTAGTGGCTGGTCTGGAGCTTCTGGCTCTAGGTGAGTGGCCTTTTTATAAACACCATCCCCTATCGGATTGGCCTGGTTGTCCTGGTCGCCTAATATCAAAGCTGGGTCACTGAACAAAGTTGGAAGGATCAACCCTTGATCTTGGGCCATGATCCCTCAGCTCCACCTACTACCCAAGGCCCACAGTGACTCTTTGGGGATAGGCCAGAAGGGGTGCTGGGTCCCTGGGGATGAAGGTACAGCTTTCTTCAGGGTTCAGGGTAGGGAGCCTATTTCTCTGAAGAGTAGGGTAGGGTCTGGGAGTGGGGGTTAGGCCTTTGGACTGATCTGGGCTTCTTTCCCATACACACATGAGGAAGAGCTCTGCCAGGGCACTCAGTCTAGACCAACCAGGCTCACGGCCCCTCTCCAGAAGGATGTTCTTCTGTATATCCTCCAACAACCTGCAAAACCAGACAGTAAATGGGCATGTTCCAGCCACTCCTGATTTTCAGCCCAAGTCCCCAAGTGGCAAGGAAGAGCTGATAAGGATTTTGCATACTACAGAGAGGCCCCCCTCATGCAAAAAGACTAAGAGACATAACCAAATGCAATATGTGAACCTCGATTGGATGCGGCATTTAACCAAAAAAAATTTTTTAAATTTACAAAAGGCATTTTGGGGACAATTGGGGACATGTGAGCATGGACTGGAGATTAGATGATATTCTGGAATAAATGTTAATTTTTTTAGGTGTGAACAGAGTGTCATGGTATGTGGGAGTGTATCCTTATTCTTAGGAGATTAATGCTGCAGTGTGGAAGTGTCAAGATCCCTGCAACCTCCTTTTGAATGATTCTGTTAAAAAAGGTACACCTTTAGGCCAGGCGTGGTGGCTCACATCTGTAATCCCAGCACTTTGAGAGGCCGAGGTGGGCGGATCACCTGAGGTCAGGTGTTTGAGATCAGCCTGGCCAACCTGGTGAAACCCCATCTCTACTAAAAATACAAAAATTTGCTGGGCGTGGTGGCGCGTGCCTGTAATCCCAGTTACTCGGGAGGCTGAGGCAGGAACATCGCTTGAACCCAGGAGGTGGAGGCTGCAGTGAGCCGAGATCGTGCCACTGCACTCCAGCCTGGGTGACCGAGCGAGTCTCAGTCTCAAAAAGAAAAAAGTACACCTTTAAAAAGTATAATTGGATTGTTTGTAACTCAAAGGTTTACCCTTGCTTGAGGGGATGGATACCCCATTCTCTATGATGTGCTTATTTCACATTGCATGCCTGGATCAAAACATTTCGTGTACCCCATAAATATATACACCTACTATGTACCCATAAAATTTTAAAAAGTATACCTATCAATCAATAAATCAAGAGAAAGTAGATATGAGAAATGTCAGCTATTCATGGACTTACATGCGGATATATGGTGTTTGTTATACTAAAGGAGTCTTTAATATGGACCCAGATCTCAGTCAGGTCTAAGAGGAGGATGAGGGCAAGCCTTAAATTGGATGTGAAAAGGAAGTTTTCTATCTTTTTTTTTTTGAAGATACAGAGTCTTGCTCTGTCACCCAGGCTGGGGTTCTGTGCCACAGTCATGGCTCACTGCAGCCTAGACCTCCTGAGCTCAAACAATCATCTTGCCTCAGCCTTCTGAGTAGCTGGGACCACAATCACAGGTGTGTGCACCATTCCTGGCTAATTTTTTAGTTTTAAACATTTTTTTTGTAGAGAGGAGGTCTCACCATGTTGCCCAGGTTGGTCTTGAACTTCTGGGCCCAAGCAATCCTTCTGCCTTGGCCTCCCAAAGTGCCGGTATTACAGGTGTGAGCCACCGTGCCCAGCATGGATGTGAGAGGGAAGTTTTGATTTAGACATGAGTGGGTTTTTATTCCTGAAAATGAGAAAACTGTGGCATCAACCTGTGAAGATGCCAAGGCACATGGTTGGGGAATCCAATAGAGGAACAGAGCATTTTGGAAGACCATGAATGGGAGAAGAGGAAGGTTGTTTCCTGTCTATATCTCCATTGGGTTCGGATGGCTCAATGAAAAAGGTTAGGGTTTGAGGTTAGGCTCAGTTGTATAGAAAATGGACTTTTTCTTTCTCTCTGTCTGTCTCTCTAATTAACTAAAGTCCATGGTTTACTTAGATTCCCTTGGGTTTTACCTAATGTCCTTTTCCTGTTCCAGGACCCATTGGATATCACATGACATTTAGTCATCATGTCTCTTTGGACTCCTCTTGGCTGTGACAGTTTCTCAGGATATCCTTGTTTTTGATGACCTTGATAATTTTCAGGACTACTGGTTGGATATTTTGTAGGATGCCCACTATTGGAATGTGCCTGATGTTTTTCTCATGGTAAGCCTGGGGTTATGGTTTGTTGGTAGGAAGACCTTGGAGGTAAGGTGCCATTCTTGTCACATCATGTCAAGGTTACATCCTATCAGTATGACTTACAGGTGTTGATGTTGACCTTGATCACCTGGCTGAGGTAGTGCGTGTCAGGTCTCTTCACTGTAAAGTTACTCCTTTCCTCCCTTTCCATGCTGTACCCTTTGGCAGGAAGTCACTATGCACAGCCCACACCGAATGAGTGGGGGGTTATGCTCCTTCTCCTTGAGGAGGGATTATCTCCATAAACTATTTGAAATTCTCCTGTGTGAGAGACTATTTATCTTTTTATTTTTAATGTTTTCTTAAAACTTAAAAAAATTAAATTACAGGGTACAATATAGAAAAGTGCATATGTCAGCTGGGCCCGGTGACTCACGCCTGTAATTCCAGCACTTTGAGAGGCCGAGGTGGGAGGATCACTTGAGTGAGGCCAGGAGTTCAAGACCAGCCTGGCCAACATAGTGAAACCTCATCTCTACTAAAAATACAAAAAAAATTAGCTGGGCGTGGTGGCGCACACCTGTAATTCCAGCTACTCAGGAAGCTGAGGCATGACAATTGCTTGAATCCGGGAGGCAGAGGTTGCAGTGAGCCAAGATCGCACGACTGCACTCCAGCCTGGGTGACAGAGTGAGATTCTGTCTCAAAAATACCTAAATAAATAGAAAAATGCATATGTCATGTATAGCTTGATCATGTGTAGCTTGATGAATTTTTGCAAACGTAACAAACACACATATAACCAGCTCTAATAAAGAGACATCATGAGCACCCAAGAAGTCCCGTTGTGTTCCTTTCTCAAGGGTACCCATGACCCCAACGTCTATTGCATGAATTTGTTTTGCTTGTTGTTGCATTTTATGTAAATGAGATCATGTCATATGTACACTTTTTGGAGGGGAGCCAAGGAATTTTACAAAACTAATAGATTTTTTTAGAGCAGTCTTTGGTTTACAGAAAAACTGAGTGGAAAGTATGATGAGGGAGGTAAAAGCACCCATTTGCCACGCCCACCCTGCAGTTTCCCCTATTATTAACATGTTGCAGTAGTGTAATATATTTGTTGCAATTGATGGGTGAATATTGATACATTCTTGTTGTTGTTTTGAGACAGAGTCTCAGACCTGTTGCGATGGCTCACACCTGTAATCTCAGCACTTTGGAAGGCTGAGGCGGGCAGATCACTTGAGGTCAGGAGTTCTAGATCAGCCTGGCCAACATGATGAAACCCCATCTCTACTAAAAATACAAAAAATAAGCCGACCGTGGTGGCGCATGCCTGTAGTCCCAGCTACTCGGGAGGCTGAGGCAGAAGAATCATTTGAACCCTGGAGGCGGAGATTGCAGTGAGCCAAGATTGCACCACTGCACTCCAGCCTGCGCCACAGAGCAAGACTCGTCTCAAAAAAAATAATAATAATAAAATAAAATAAAGAGAGACAAAGTCTTGTTTGGTTGCCGAGGCTGAAGTGCAGTGGCACAATCTCAGCTCACTGCAACCTCTTCCTCCCAGATTCAAGCGATTCTGGTGCCTCAGCCTCCCGAGTAGCTGGGATTACAGGCACACACCATAATGCTTGGCTAATTTTTGTATTTTTAGTACAGACGGGGTTTCACCATGTTGGCCAGGTTGGTCTCAAACTCCTGACCTCAGGTGATCTGCCCACCTCGGCCTCCCAAAGTGTTGAGATTACAGGTGTGAGCCACCACGCCCAGCCTTTGATACATTATTATTAACTGAAGACCATAGTTTAAATTAAGATGCACTTTGTGTTGTACAGTTCTGTGGTCCCCCACCTACACTTTTTTTGTTGTGGTGAAATAATATACAAAACATACCATTTAACACTGTAGGGCCAGGCATGGTGGCTCACACCTGTAATCCTAGCACTTGGGAGGCTGAGGTGGGAGGATTGCTTGAGCCCAGGAGTTCAAGACCAGCCTGGGCAACATAGTGAGACCCCATCTCTGTTAGACATTTTTTAAAATTTACCATTTTAACCATTTTAAGTATACATTTCAGTGGGCCGTGTATACTCTTGTGTCTGGTTTCTGGTTTCTGTTACTTAACATTCTTTTTTTATGAGACTTATTCATGATGTTGGGCATAGTTATAGTTCATTCTCATTGCTGCATGGTATTCCATTATAACATGAGTACTCAACACCTTATTCATTCATTCAATTGTTGATTGATACTTTGGTTGCTTCCTCTGTTGGGCTAAGATGAGCCCTGCTGTCAGGAGCATCTTTTTTTTTTTTTTTTTTTTTTTTTGAGACAGTTTAGTTCTTGTTGCCCAGGCTGGAGTGCAATGGCGTGATCTCAGCTCACAACCTCTGCCTTCCGGATTCAAGCGATTGTCTTGCCTAAGCCTCCCAAGTAGCTGAGATTACAGGCTACCATGCTCAGCTAATTTTGTATTTTTAGTAGAGATGGGGTTTCTCCATGTTGGTCAGGCTGGTCTCAAACTCCCTACTCAGGTGATCTGCCATCCTCGGCCTCCCAAAATGTTGGGATTACCGGTGTGAGCCACCGCACAGGTCTAGGAGCATTCTTGAACATGCTTTTGAATGCATGTTTGCTGCTCAGGCTGGAATTGCTAGTTCATAGGATAAGTGACTGTTCAACAATAGCGGATTCTACCAAACAACTTTCCTGGCTGGGCGCAGTGGCTCACACCTGTAATCCCAGCACTTTGGGAGGCTGAGGCAGGCAGATCGCTCGAGCTCAGGAGTTTGAGACCTGCCAGTCCAACATGGTGAAACCCTGTCTCTACTAAAAATACAAAAATTAGCCGGGTATGGTGGTGTGCACCTGTAGTCCCAGCTACTCGAGAGGCTGACACACAAGAATCACTTGAATCCGGGAAGTGGAGAAGGTTGCAGTGAGCCGAGATAGTGTCACTGCACTCCAACCTGGGTGACAGAGTGAGACCCTGTCTCACAAACAAGCAAACAAACCAAAAAAACCTCCAACTTTCCTAAGTAGTTGAACCAGTTTATATCCCCACCCGCTGTGTATGAGGGTCCAGCTGCTTCTCATCCTCACCACCACTGGATGTTTTCTTTCTTTTTTTTTGAGACGGAGTCTCGCTCTATCACCCAGGCTGGAATGCAGTGGCACAATTTCGGCTCACTGCAGCCTCCGCCTCCCAGGTTCAAATGATTCTCCTGCCTTAGCCTCCCGAGTAGCTGGGATTACAGGTGCCCACCACCATGCCCAGCTAACTTTTGTATCTTTAGTAAAGACAGGGTTTCACTATGTTGGCCAGGCTGGTCTTGAACTCCTGACCTCAGATGATCCACCTGCTTCAGCCTCCCAAAATGCTGGGATAGGTGTGAGCCACTGCGCCCGGCCACCACTGGATATTTTCAATCTTTTTCATTTGAGCCACTATGAAGGTATGTTGACTACTTCCCTTTTAAAAGTGCTTCAATATTCCCCAGAAATTTCAGGATAAAACCAACTCTTTTGCTTAGCACCCAAAGGCTTCAGCAGAAGTTCCTGTTCACCTCTCTGGCTCTGTTGGCCCCATGTCACCCTTGCCCCCACCTTTACTGTCTTTCTCCAAAGCTGATCCCTTTGCTTGAAACCTTCTCCCCACCCTGCATTCCCTGGCCACTTTGGCTCATCATTTTATACCCTGCTCAGCTGTCACCACACTGGCTGGGTCTCAGCTCCCCCGCAATTGAGTTCCCACAGCCTCCACACTGCCCTCCTTAGCAGCATCCATAACACTGTCTCCCCTCTGGACTTTGAGCTCCTTGAAGGTCAAGGCAGCCTCTGCCTTTCTTCCTGTCTCTAGTCTCCAATGCAGGGGCTGGCACACAGCCACACAGTTGGCCCTCGTATCTGTAGGTTCCATGGATTCAACCAACCACAGATCAAAAATATTCGGAAAAAAAGATGGATGGTTGCATTGGTACTAAGCGTGTACAAACTTACTTTTCTTGCCATTATTCCCTAAATAATACAGTATAACTAACAACTCTTTTTTTTTTTTTTTGAGATGGAGTTTCACTCTTGTTTCCAAGGCTGGAGTGCAATGGCGAAATCTCAGCTCACCACAACCTCTGCCTCCTGGGTTCAAGCGATTCTCCTACCTCAGCCTCCTGAGTAGCTGGGATTACAGGCATGCGCCACCATGCCAAGCTAATTTTGTATTTTTAGTAGAGATGGGGTTTCTTCATGTTGGTCAGGCTGGTCTTAAACTACCGACCTCAGGTGATCTGCCTGCCTTGGCATCCCAAAGTGCTGGAATTACAGGCGTGAGCCACCACGCCCGGCCAACAACTCTGTATATAGCACTTACTTTGTATTAGATACTACAAGTAATCTAGAGATGATTTAAAGTATAGATTATATGCAAATACTATGCAAAAATTATATGCAAATATTATGCCATTGTATATCAGGGACTTTGGCATCCATAGATTTTGGTATCCATGACTAGGGGGGAAGGTCCTAGAACCAATTCCCCATAGTTACTGAGGAGCACCTATTCAGAAAAACATTTATTTTATTTATTTTTATTTTATTTTACTTATTTATTTATTTATTTATTTATTTATTTATTTATTTTGAGATGGAGTCTCACTCAGTTGCCCAGGCTGGAGTGCAGTGGCGCGATCTCGGCTCACTGCAAGCTCCGCCTCCCGGGTTTATGCCATTCTACTGCCTCAGCCTCCCGAGTAGCTGGGACTACAGGAGGCTGCCACCACACCCGGCTAATTTTCTGTATTTTTAGTAGAGATGGGGTTTCAGCATGTCAGCCAGGATGGTCTCGATATCCTGACCTTGTGATCTGCCCGCCTCGGCCTCCCAAAGCGCCAGGATTACAGGTGTGAGCCACCGCGCCCGGCCCAGGAAAACATTTATTGAATCAGTTGGTGTTCACAAGTAAGAATGCTCACCTGCACAAGAGTTTTAGGAAGACTCTGCTTGAGGCCATTTCCTGCATTAGTTTTATGGAAACTGCAAGGAATAATACATTAAGATTTATTGAGCACCTGCTATGCCCGAGCTCTGTGCTACATGGTTAACACCAACCATCTCTGTTTTAGCTTTATAGCCACCCTATGAGGTGAATACTAGTTTTTTTGTTTGTTTTGTTTTTTAAAAACGGTCTCATTCTGTTGCCCAGGCTGGAGTACAGTGGCACGACCTTGGCTCATTGCAGCCTTGACCTCCTGGACTCAGGTGATTCTCCCATCTCAGCCTCCCAAATAGCTGGGACTGCAGATGCATGCCACCACACCCAGCTAATTTTTTTTATTTTTTTGCAGAGAGAGAGTTTCACCATGTTGCCCAGTCTGGTCTCAAATTCTTGGGCTCAAGCAACAAACCCACCTTGACGTTGGGATTACAGGCGTGAGCCATGGCGCCTGGCTTAATTTTAAGTTTAAATAGCCACACAAAGCTCTAAGGTTTCCTGCCCCCTAATCCTTCCAATCCACACTCCACACTGCCACTCAAGTGAAGTCTCTGAAATAGCAAATCTGAGCATGTCAGATCCCTAATAAAAATCCCTTGGCAATTTCTTCAGGCATTCAGAAGAAAGCTTGAACTCCTCAGCTTAGCATGTGAGCCAGTTCCTACTGTCTTCTCTCACCTAATTTCCCATCCCTTCCTCCTCACACAATTTTCCCACCAGCCAGAGGGGACAATTTCTCTAGTTTTCTGTCTTTATGCATGCACACGTGATGCTCCCTCTGCCTGGAACACCAACCTTCTTTCCAACCACTTCTTCTTCATTCAGTAAACACCCTCGAGGACATGCATTGCTTTTAGGTTAGAGATACTTACTCATACTGCAATATTATGATGCATTAATGACAAAGCATCCTCACTTCTCCATTAAAACAAGTCCTTCAACACTTGGTACCAAGCCCACCTCCTCCAGGCCCTACTCTGGTCAGAGCCTCCTTCCTTGGACATGTCTCTTTCCTGGTATGACACCAAGATGCCATATTGCTTTGGTTTTACCTCCCTCTCCAGCTTGTGAACAACTGAGGCACACTATGTTTTATTCATTTGATTTTTTATTTAGAGTCTTGCTCTGTTGCCCAGGCTGGCATATATTGGCACCATTATGGCTCATTGCAGCCTCGACCTCCCAGGCTCAAGCAATCCTCTCCTTCAGCCTCTTGCATAGCTGGGACCACAGGCACACACCACCATGCCTGGCTAATTTTTAAAAATTCTTGTAGAGCCAGGGTCTCATCACGTTGCCCAGCAAGTCTTAAACTCCAGGGCTCAAGCAATCTTCCTGCCTAAGCCTCCCAAAGTGCTGGGATCATAGTCGTGACCACCACACCCGGCTTCCTTTGATTTCTAGTACAGTGTCTGCCACATAGTGGGTGCTCAACCATATCCTTTGAGCATAAGTTGTGCAGCCATCCACTATTCTAGGAGGAAACTTACAGCAGTAAGACAGGTCCCACCTTCAGGGAGGAGACTGCCAATATGCAGGCAAGCAAATGAAAAAGATAACTGCAGGCCCAGGTAGTGCTGAAAATCCTTTGTCCTCCAGATCACTCTGAGAGGCTCTGTGTTCTGGGAGGCTGACCTCTGCATATTGTCCAGGGGCTCCCCGCCCACTGACTTCTTGTTGGGTTCAGCCAATGGAAGGCACTGGCATAAGATGGGTGGGTAGGAGGAGAATGAGGTTGGGGTTGTTCCCCTCCAGACCCTCTCGCTGAAGACACCTGCCAGGCAGCTCTCCTCTCCTTATAGTGTCTCTCTGGGTTCTGGAAAAGACTCCCGCCCCTTGCTCCTTCAGGCCCAAGGTGGTGAGGGCTCCCCTCTGTTACTAGTCCAATGTTACTACACTATCCTGGGTTAGTTTCTCTATGCTATGCTCTGCCCGCACTTTTGTAAATAGCCCCCTTACTAAATTCTCCTAATAATCCAGTTTGAGTGGATCCTCTATTTATTACCAGGATCCTGAAAAATGCAGGATCTTTCTGCATTTTTGCACTGCCAATCTTTGAATGTAGCTTCCCCCCATGCTGGCTCCCTTGTGGTCACAAGATGGCTGCTGTAGCTCTGGCCATCACATCACCCAGACCTGACAAAGGTCAGAGACACTAGAGTGTATCTCTTGCCACATATCCCCCTTTCAGAAAACTCCCCACACCTTGCAATTATTTAATTTAATTTATTATTATTATTATTACTGAGATGGAGTCTTGCTGTGTCGCCCAGGCTGGAGTGCAGTGGTGCGATCTTGGCTCACTGCAAGCTCTGCCTCCTGGGTTCATGCCATTCTCCTGCCTCAGCCTCCTGAGTAGCTGAGACTATAGGCACCCGCCACCATGCCCGGCTAATTTTTTGTATTTTTAGTAGGGATGGGATTTCACCGTGTTAGCCAGGATGGTCTCAATCTCCTGGCCTCGTGATCCGCCCACCTCAGCCTCCGAAAGTGCTGGGATTACAGGTGTGAGCAACAGCACCTGGCCTATTGTTATTATTATTTTTTGAAGATGAAGTCTCACTGTCGCCCAGGCTGGAGTGCAATAGTACGATCTTGGCTCCCTGCAACCTCTGCCTCCTGGGTTCAAGTGACTCTCATGTCTCAACTTCCCAAGTAGCTGGGATTACAGGTGCATGCCACTACTCCTGGTTAATTTTTGTCTTTTTAGTAGAGACAAGGTTTCACTATGTTGGACAGGCTGGTCTTGACCTCCCGACTTCAAGTGATACCCCCGCCTTGGCCTCCCAAAGTGCTGAGATTACAGGCATGAGCCTCTGTGTCCAGCCTAATTTTAATTTTTAATTTTTATGGGTACATAGTAGATGTATATGTTTATGGGGCACATTAAATATTTTGATACAGGCATACAATGTGTAACCACATCAGGGTAAATGAGATATCCATCACCTCAAATATTTATCCTTCCTTTGTGTTACAGACATCTATTCTTTTAGTTATTTTATAATGTATAATAAATTTTCATTGACCGATATGGTTTGGTTGCATCCCCACCCAAATCTCATCTTGAATTCCCACATGCTGTGGGAGGGACCCAGTGGGAGGAAATTGAATCATGGGGGCAGGTGTTTCCTGTGCTGTTCTCATGATAGTGAATAAGTCTCATAAGATCTGATGGTTTTAAAAAGGGAGTTTCCCTGCACAAGCTCTCTTCTCTTGTCTGCCACCATGTGAGATGTGCCTTTCATCTTCTGCCATGATTGTGAGGCCTCCCCACCCACGCGGAACTGTAAGTCCATTAAACCCCTTTCTTTTGTAAATTGTCCAGTCTTGGGTATGTCTTTATCAACAGTGTGAAAACGGACTAATACATTGACTGTAGCCACCTTGTTGTGCCGTCAAATACTAGATCTTGTTCATTCTATCCAACTATATTTTGTACCCATTAATCAACCCCACTTCCTCCCTGCTCCCACTACCCTTCCCAACCTCTAGTAACCATCATTCTCCTGTCTATCTCCATGAGTTCAATTGTTTTAATTTTCAGCTCTCAAATAAGTGAGAACATGTGAAGTTTGCCTTCCTGTGCTTGGCTTATTTCACTCAACATAATGACGTCTGGTTCCATCCATGTTGCTGCAAATGACAGAATCTTATTCTTTTTTTTTTTTTGGGACGGAGTCTCGCTCTGTCGCCCATGCTGGAGTGGGAGTGGAGTGATCTCGGCTCACTGCAAGCTCCGCCTCCCAGGTTCACACCATTCTCCTGCTGGGACTACAGGCACCCGCCACCATGCCTGGCTAATTTTTTGTATTTTTAGTAGAGACAGGGTGAGATTGAGAGCCAGGATGGTCTCAATCTCCTGACCTCATGATCTGCCCGCCTCAGCCTCCCAAAGTGCTGGGCATAAGCCACGGCGCCCAGTCAGATCTCATTCTTTTTACAGCTGAATAGCACTCCATCGTGTATATATACCATATTTTCTTTACCTATTCATCTGTTGATGGACACTTAGGTTGCTTCCAAATCTTAGCTTTTGTGAACAGTGCCCCAGTCAACATGGGAGTACAGATATCTCTTTGACATACTGATTGCCAGTGGGATTGCTGGATTGTATGGTAGCTCTATTTTTAGTTTATTGAGAAACCTCCAAACTGTTCTTCATAGTGTTTATACTGATTTACATTTTCAGCAGTGTACGAAGTTCCCCCTTCCTCCACATCCTCTCTAGCATTTGTCATTGCCTATCTTTTGGACAAAAGCCATTTTGACTGGTGAGAGGATATCGCTTGTAGTTTTGATTTGCATTTCTCTGATGATCAGTGATGTTAAGCACCTTTTCATATACTTGCTTGCCATTTGTATTTCTTCTTTTGAGAAATGTCTGTTCAGATCTTTTGCCAGATGAAATTTAAAAACCGGATTATTAGACATTTTCCTTTTGAGTTGTTTGAGTTCCTTATATATTCTAGTTATTAATCCCATGTTAGATGGGTAGTTTGCAAATATTTTCTCCCATTCTGTGGATTGTCTCTTCACTTTGTTCATTGTTTCCTTTGCTGTGCAGAAGGCTTTTAACTTGATGAAATCTCATTTGTCCATTTTTGCTTCGGCCTGTGCTTGTAAGATATCACTCAAGACATCTTTGTCCAGGCCAGGCAAAGTGGCTCATGCCCATGATTCCAGCACTTTGTGAGACCCAGGTAGGAGGATAACTTGAGCCCAGAAGTTCGAGACCAGCCTGGGTAGCATAGTGGAGACTGTGCCTCTATCAAAAAAAAAAAAAAGAGAGAGAGAGAGAGAGAAAAGAGGAACTTTTATCCAGTCCTGAGAGTTTCCCCAATGTTTCCTTTTAGTAATTTCATAGTTTGGGGTCTTAGATTGAAGTCTAATCCATTTTGATTTGATTTGTGTATATGGTGAGAGACAGGGGTCTAGTTTCATTCTCATGTGTCCCTTTGAAGAGTGAAGAAACTTTCTCCTAAAAGTTGTCCCAGCAGATTTTTTTCCACATATCATTGGCCAGAATCATGTCACAGATCTATGTTTAATTAAATCACCAGCAAGACAGCAAGGGCCACAACGACTGGTTCAGATCAGCCAAGACCCACTTTCTGAAGCTGGGGCTGGGGTCAGCTTCCCCTAAAACGCATAGTTCTAGAAAGGAAGATGGAGGGTTCCTAGACAAAACAAGAGTGGTAAGTGCTAAGAGGGAGGAAAAATCAAGATTGGGGAAAGGGCTATTGGGTGTCTACAAGTGCCAGAGCAGTTGAGTTGGAAAAGGATTCGTAAATTGGCTGAATGGCCCTCACCGGCTGGACACCCCAGTGGATCTGAATAGGTTACCTCCTTGGCAGAGACCGTGGGAGCATGTCCGTCTCAGTCTGTTCTCAGTTGCTATAACAGGATACCACTGACTAGGTCAGACATGGTGGCTCACACCTGTAATCCCAGCACTTCGGGAGGTTGAGATGGGTGGATCACTTGAGGTCAGGAGTTTGAGACCAGCCTGGCTAATGTGGTGAAATCCCTGTCTCTACTAAAAAAAAGCAAAAATTAGCTGAGCATGGTGGTGCATGCCTGTAATCCCAGTTATTATAGGCTGAGGCAGGAGAATCACATGAACCCAGGAGGTGGAGGTTGTAGTGAGCTGAGATCACGCCATTGCACTCCAGCCTGAGTGACAGCATGAGGCTCCATCTCAAAAACAAACAAACAAACAAACAAACCAAACAAGCCCAAACACCAAAACACAGAGGGGGACATTACATGGTAAGAGGGCAAGAGTGTGATGTCAGCTCAGGTCTCTCTTCCTCTTCTTATAAAGCCTCCAGTCTCATCATGGGAGTACCACCTTGATGACCTTATCTAATCCTAATTACTTCCCAAAGCCCTCACTACCTCCAATCAACATATGAATTTTGGGATTATGTTTCCAACACATGAAATTTGGGGTGCACATTCCAACCAGGGCAGAACACTTCTAGGAGCACCTGGCTGATAGAGAAGTGTCCCCAGAGGCTCTGCTTCGATGACAGGACATGAATGTTCATTATCAACAAACCTCAGTGTTTATATGTAAAGAGGTATTACTAAATTGGAAACAGAGTGTTCCTCTGATCATGCCGAATATGCCCTTCAGTAGGTCAAACGTTCCCCTGCAAGGCTGTTTTCACAATTCATTGGCTTGGGAAACATTTGTACAATAATAAACTGCCAACCTGAGAAGAATTAGTCAAATTTCCATCTATAATATGGACCTAAATTAATCATATTTGATGTTATTAAAAGAACAAGAGAAAGGAAAAAGATCTCCTTTCATCTCCACTGCCCTCCATCTAGGGCCAGCCCAGAAGCTCTGGGCCACCCACTCCCTAGCTTTCTCTGGGCAGCATCCCAGAGGCTGGATCTTCATAGCCCTTCCCCACCTACCAAAACGTGGAGGATTTTTGTCCCAATCCTGCTGAGAGCAGCTGCAGAGCCCAATCTCCCCTGATTACTGTGGTGTATCTGGGGTGTGGAGAGAGGAGCCATCCTGTTGGGAGGAACCTGGAGACTAAAATTGGAGGCGGGTGGGAAAGTCTGAGGATTATTATGGTCATGTGGTTGGCGGTGAGACCCAGCCCAGATGTTGGCCTTGGATAGAGTGAAGCCGGCACAAGGCAGGATGCTAAGCTAGGCCAGACCAAGATGAACTTCTTAAGGCAGGAGTGTATCTGATCACCCATCTCCTGGGAGCAAAATGATTAATGCCCATTTAGCAGGCATTAAAAAAAGTATCTGAGCTGAGGGGATCCATTCAGCTGACTGTCTTGGACTTGGTGCCCTGCCTACCAGGAACCCAGACTCTCACACAAGGCCTCTGCCACTTCAAATCTTGTGTATTTTCCCACTTGGGGGCCTGCCATGCTTATATTCAATTATTTAACAGCTATCTACTTAGCATCTACTATGTGCTAGGTGCTATTGATGAAGCATTGATCACAACAGATCAAAGTGCCTGCTCTGTTGGAGCTTACATTTTAGTTGAGGGATATAGCCCATCTGCAACATAAATACGCAAAATATACAGTATGTTTGGAGTCTCTAAGTGCTATAAAATTAAGTAGAGAGAAGGATAGAAACTATGGGTCAGGGTAACAGTTTTAGATGGGATGGCCAAGGAAGGTGTATTAGGCTGTTCTTGCACTGCTATAAAGGAATACCTGAGACTGGGTAATTGATAAAGAAAAGAGGTGTAATTGGCTCATGGTTCTGGAGGCAGTACCAGCATGGATGCAGCATCTGCTTCTGGTGTGGGCCTCAGGAACCTTACAATGATCCCAGAAGGCAAAGCAGGTGCAAGAGAAAGCAGGAACAAGGGTGGGGGGAGTTGCCACATACTTTTAAATAACTGGATCTCACATGAACTTAGGGCGAGAACTCACTTATCACCAAGGGGATGGTGCTAAACCATTCATGAGGATCCGATCCCATGATCCAATCACCTCCCACCAGGTCCCACCTCCAACACTGGGGATTACATTTCAACATGAGATTTGGAGGAGACAAACATCCAAACTATATGAGAGGCTGGGCGTGGGGACTCACGCCTGTAATGCCAGCACTTTGGGAGGCCAAGGAGGGTGGATACCTGAGGTCAGGAATTCAAGACCAGCCTGGCCAACATGTTGAAACTCCATCTCTACTAAAAATACAAAAATTAGGCCGGGCGTGGTGGCTCAAGCCTGCAATGCCAGCACTTTGGGAGGCCGAGACGGGCGGATCACGAGGTCAGGAGATCGAGACCATCCTGGCTAACACGGTGAAACCCTGTCTCTACTAAAAAAAAAAAATACAAAAATTAGCCGGGCGTGGTGGCGGGAGCCTGTAGTCCCAGCTACTTGGGAGGCTGAGGCAGGAGAATGGCGTGAACCCGAGAGGCGGAGCTTGCAGTGAGCTGAGATCCGGCCACTGCACTCCAGCCTGGGTGACAGAGCGAGACTCCATCTTAAAAAACAAAAAACAAAAAACACAAAAATTAGATGAGCATGGTGGTGGGCACCTGTAATCCCAGCTACTCGGGAGGCTGAGGCAGGAGAATTGCTTGAACCCAGGAGGCAGAGCTTGCAGTGAGCTGAGGTCACGCCACTGCAAACACAGTGAGACTCTGTCTCAAAAAAACAAAAACTATAGGAGAAAGCATACTGAGAAAGTGATATTTGAGGAAGTAAGACGTGAGAATTTTGGGAAAGAAGAGTTTTCTGGTAAAGGGGGTAGATGATGAGAAATTACTTACTGGGTAATTGTACAGTGTTTTTGGGTACCTTAAAAGTCCTGACCTGACCACTATACAATCTATGCATGTAACAAAATTGCACTTGTACCCTATATATTTGTATGAAAAATAAATAAATAAAAATTGGGGAAGGGGGAAAAGGCAGATGCAAGCACACTTAAAAAAAAAAAAAGTTTGCTGGTGAAGGGAGGAGCAAGTGCAAAGGCCCTGGGGTAGAGCCCTAGATGCTTTCTACTTGTCTCTCCAGACTCACTTTCCATCCTTCTCTACCCACCGTCCTAGAGGGCTAACTTATGTAGGCTGCGTTCATGGACTCTTTGCATCCTGGCTTCCAGTTAGGTTCCATTGATGGAAGGCACAGCAGGACAGAGACTGGGAACAGAGTGAGGTCAGAACATGTAGGCTGTTTCCCTGCAGGGTCTTTGAGAACTAACTGCAACCCTCTGCTGAAGGCCACAGCTCCTGTCTATACCCTTTCCATAGCAACCGTCTCTGGGTTCTGTTTTCTGCTTCTTTCCTTTGTTGGCTGTTTGCTTGGAGCCAAGGAGCCTCCAGCCTCCATGGTGGTGAGCTCTGCTCCCAGACCACTGGAAGCACAGGAGGAACTGCACAGTGACACGGCACACACTCAACTGATTAACAGTGTCACACGCATGGCTTCTCTCACGGGAACCGGCCAGCCAACAACTCGACAGCATCACGGGGTCTTTTGGAGACACAATTTGCCTCCCAAAGTGGTTTGAATGGTGGCCATTTAGGTGCAGAGGCAGACCAGTGGGAAGCTGCTAGATAGAAGTAACCTCTTAGGACTGTGTTCAACCTAGGTAGGTCTTCTTGGGGCCTGCAAGTACCGGCTTTAGTCACTCAGAGAGCTTTCCCAGGTAAGCCTTCCTGGCTGGCAGGTTTGGGTTATAATTCTTGCAGTTGCAAGTACCCCAAACCCATCTCATACTAGAAAAGAAAGAGGAGGAATAGAGGGAAGAGGAGGAAGAGAATGAGGCAGGGGCGAAGAAGAAGGAAAAAGAGGGAGACAGGAAGAAAAGGGGGAGGTAATGGTGATAATTGGTTTTTTCACAGGGACGTTCTATGGGTGAACTTCATTGACTTCAGGAATAACTGGATGTAGAGACTTAATGTCTTCAATTCTTTCCCCCACTTCCCTCATCTCCCAGATCTGCTTCTCCTTGAGTAGGTATCATTCTAAGGCAGGCTTCCTTAAAACATGACTACTGGCAGCTTCAGACTTATTTTTTCTAGCCAGTATAGCCACCCCTGACAGAAGGAGAACCTCTCTTTTCCAATGATTTCATCAAAACTCCCATAGGGGACCAGGTGTGGTGGCTCACGCCTGTAATTCCAGCACTTTCGGAGGCCGAGGCAGGGGGAACACCTAAGGTCAAGAGTTCAAGACCAGCCTGGCCAACTTGGTGAAACCCCGTCTCTACTAAAAATACAAAAAAAAAAAAAAAAAAAAAAAAAAAAAAAACGTTGGCCAGGTGTGGTGGGGAGCACCTGTAATCCCAGCTACTTGGGAGGCTGAGTCAGGAGAATTGCTTGAACTCAGGAGGTGGAGTTTGCAGTGAGCCAAGATCGCACCACTGCACTCCAGCAAACGACGGAAGGCAGGGGTGTTGGGAAACTCCCATAGGGTTCTCCTTGGCTTGGCCTGGGGTGGGTCAGCTACAGTAACCCAATTGGCTGAGAGTAGGGGTGAGGTGATCCCGAAAGGATAATTGATGTGGTATTGCCAAAAGAAGGGAGAACAGACGTTGGGCCCCCAAAACCCGCCCATGCCCACTATCACTGGGGTGACTCTATAACTTATTATTATCCAAGCCAGGATCTTTTGAGAGTGAAAGAGGACACTTTTAACAATTCTGCCAGGACAACAGGCTTAGACTGTCCTGGGAAAGTACTGTCATCCTAACTATAGCAGCCAAGAGCCAGGGAGCCAAGAGCTGCCCCGTCTGAGCACTGTGTCCTGCAAACTCAATCTCTTGGGCTCTCTGGGAACAGGCAGGAGAGGAAGGGAAGGTGCTCAGGCTCAGATCTCAGGAGAAGAAGAGGGTGGCTGGGTAGGGGGAGGACACATTGGGAGACAAGTCCCAGTTCTCCACATCTACCCAAACTGCCTCACCCCGACCTCCCACTACCACCTGCTGTTCACATTGTGTCTCCTCCCCGTGCTAGGAATGCCCTTCCTATGCTCTTTAGACTCCAGGGCTCTTCTCTAGATCTCCACTCTCTGGGGGGCATCCTTTAACACCCGTCCTGCCCCAGCCTCCTCACAGCTCCTGCAGCATCTCCAGACTTATCACAGGATCTGTCTAGGGTATGACCCCCATCTCTACCATGGGGCAGGGGTTTGCTGTCGGTCTTGCTTGTCTCCCAGTCCCCTTTGCCCACAGCCCCCAGCAGGGCTCACTGAAAGTCCTGGGCTGATGATTCTGCTGGGCTAAGCCCTCTCAGCTGTCTCCATCTCTCCAGCCCAGAGCCCTCTCCCCTCCCCAGCACTTCTGCCCCTGCTCCTGGTATTGATCACTAGGGAATCCTAGCCAAAGAGCTTCTCACGCAAAGGCATGCAAACTTTGACCCAGGATTGAGTGTACAGCTCCAGGCCAAGGTCCTCTAATCTCCTGCTCAACTCCCTCCTTCTCTGCCCAGTGTGGGCCCCCTTCCTGTTATTGTGAACTATTAGCCAAGACAGGACTTGGTGATGAGAAGTATAACATCTCTTATAACCCCAGTACACCAGTCCAGGGGTATGGAGAGGTGGGGGGCCCTCGCCCAAGGGCTGAGTCTGTCTACCTTTGGCTCCCTGGAGCTTCACTCATAATCTGGGATGATAAGTTATAGTGAGAAGAACCCTGGCCTAGAAGCAAGAAGCTGGAGTTCTAGGCTCTGCTGTGATTTGCCATGTGCACTTGGGCCTTTTCTTTTCTGGCACCCATCTCTCCACCTAAGAAGTGAGAGAGGAATTGGCTTTATTAGTTAATGAATTTTTGACGAGTCAAGAGCCTCTTAGATAATGCAAGCAAAGCAATGCACTTTCTATCAAGAGAAGGGTCCCTGGTCGGGAGCCCCAGCACTAGATGGTCTTCCAGCCCTGGTGACCAGGCTGCCATGATTCTCCAGAGCTGGGGCATTGGTGGGGACCCTGGGAAGCTGAAGAAGAGGTTGTCTGCAGAGCACGCTGGAGGATCTAGGAGTGCCTTGCTTTCCACTTCCTTGCCATGGCTTCCACACAGGCTCATTCTACTCTCTGTGGCTCTAGCTCCAACTAGGATTGAAGGACAGACCTCTCTTGGGTACCATGAAGCTCCTCAGATGGAATCAAAGATGCAGAGGGTAGAGTGATTGGAAGAATGCTGAGAAAGCCCAGCAATACTTCCCTTGTCTCCTGCCTGTTCTGTTGCCTAAATTTCACCATTATAGCATCAGCACTTTGGACATCTCTCTTGCCATTTGGCCTGTGTATAGCATAGCTGTGTCTAACTCCTTTACCAGTTGTTAATATCTTGCCTGGACTTGGCGTATCAGATCAATTTCCCGCAGGTTGGTTTTCCTTGTTAGAGCATACCGAAAGAAGTGGCAGGTTGGGTCGGGGTTATAGCAAGTATCCAGCGTCCTAAGAATTACCATGGAGAAGTGCTGGAAACAGCGACCAGGAGAAACCTAATTTTCTGTGGGGAGAATCCAGAAAGGCATCCCAGAGGAAGGGATGTTTTATCTGAGACTCAAGGTAGGGGACACTAGAACTAGAAGGATGCAGGCTTGGGAGGTTCTGCTAAAGATTGTCATTCCCATCTTCAGAGTGGTGGGAGCTACCAAAGAGGTTTAAGCAAGGTGGTGACGGAATGAGATTTTGCGTTTTTAACAGGAACACTCTGGGTGCCACAGGATGGAGAAGTAATTGGAAGGAGCAAAAGGCAAATGGAAACCTGGGTGGAGACTAAGTACTCCAGGGAGCAATGATGGGCCCTGGAGGAGTTGTGGCAGTGGAGCTGGATAGATGCCAAAGTGGAGAAATGTGCCTCCTATTCTTAGCACAGTAGTCCGAGTGACCTTGCTTCTCTTACACCCCAGCAATGTCTCTACCTCGCACAGAGGAAGTTTGATGTTTCTCAATGGGGTGCTCCCTGCACATGGGGCAGGGTGCTGTCCCTCATGGGCATCCCACCCCCCTGGACTACATGCCAGGAGAACTCCCCTGTCAGATGACCTCTGCACATCCCTGGTACTGCTCTGTCCTTCAAGAACCACTGTGGTGGGGGGTGGGGGGAGGCTTTGATTTTCCTTGTTCCCTCTAACAGTTGCAGTCTTTTTTTTTTTTTTTTTTTTTTTTTTTTTGAGACAGAGTCTTGCTCTGTCACCCAGGCTGGAGTGCAGTAGCATGATCTCAGCTCATGGCAACATCCACCTCCCAGGTTCAGGCAATTCTCCTGCCTGACTCCATGCCCCCCAACCACCACTACCCGCCCCCCTCCCCCGCCACCAGTATCTGGGATTACAGGTGAGCAACACCACGCCTGGCTAATTTTTGTATTTTTAGTAGAGATGGGGTTTTGCCATATTGGCCAGGCTGGTCTTGAACTCCTGACCTCAGGTGATCCTCCCGGCTCGGCCTCCCAAAGTCCTGGGATTACAGGCATGAGCCACCGCACCTGCCCAGGTACACTCTTTACCCAGATATCTATGCGCGTTGATTCTTGACTCCACACTCCTGCCTCTCTCCGCAAGACGGTCCCTGACCACCTTGTTTTGAATTGCAATCTGCCCTCACATAATCCCCACGCCTTTTCTGTTTATTTTTTTTCCGACAGCTCTTTTTACCCTCTGACATTCTCTAGATTTGGGGCATACTACTTGTCTCCTTCCATCAGAATGTAAGCTCCACGAGATTAGGAGTTCTGTCAGCTGTGTTCCCTTCTCTGTCAATCGCCAGCGCCTCCGAACAGCTCATGGCTTTCTCGGTAAATATTTGTGCAATGCATGAGGCCGCATATGACCGGAATAGGAGGTGAGGGGATTGTTTTCTGGCCTGGACCAGCGACTGACGGTGGTGCCATCTGGTTGGGGAGGACGTCGGGGATGGTGGGTAACGATGTTAGTTGGGGCCAGGTTGAGCTAGACAAGCAAATACAACTTTTTTTTTTTTTTTTTTTTTTTTTTTTTCCTGGAAACCCTGGAGGCTCGGGAGGGCAGGACAGCGTCGGAGGCAGGCAGCTAGACCATGCCACGTGGCGCTGGGGCTTGGTGTCCTGCCACAGGCGTGGACCGAAAATGCCGACACACGCAGACTGTCTCTCCTCGAAGGCAGAAGCTGCACGCAGACCTGGACCCTTTGCACAGCACCGCCTTATTCAATGGCGCACCCGCCACCCTTCAACAGTTCTTCTCCCTCCACCCCAACCCCACGCCGCGCGCGAGGCTGGCCCTTTAAGAGCCCGGCCCCGACTCCCTCCCACCTCGCGTGACTGCGAGACCCGCGCCGGGCCGGGGAATGGGGCGGCCGGGTGGCTGCGCTGGCCTCCGGTCCTTCTCACGCAACGCCTGGGCACCGCGCCCCCGGGCCAGGTGGGGCGGGGACGGGCTGCCTGACCTCTGCCCCCTAGAGGGATGTCGCTGGCGCACGCAAGCTAGCCGGGGGTGGGGTGGGGGCTCCGCGACAGATGCCCACTCCGTGGTCCCTGGCCCCCAGA
Source organism: Macaca thibetana thibetana (assembly GCF_024542745.1). Classification (NCBI taxonomy): domain Eukaryota; kingdom Metazoa; phylum Chordata; class Mammalia; order Primates; family Cercopithecidae; genus Macaca; species Macaca thibetana. The sequence continues at coordinate 159,411,260 of NC_065584.1, read as the reverse complement.
GTCTTTCCTCGGCCCCCCGCGGCCGGATTTCTGTGCTCCGCCAATCAAAGCACTAGCAACTCCGGGAGCCAAGAGGGACCCTCAAGGGCTGGTGGATCCTGGCTGGAGGGACCGCGGGGTTGCAATCAGGACTAAGGCGATCCTAGAGGCGGTGCGGAGCCGCTAGTGAGCGCTCAGCGAACCTACGCCTTTGCCATCCATTCAGATCCTTCAATCAAGAGGCGCGAACCTCAGCTAGTAGCCCGGGGGGACTAGCCAGGGGGACAGGGCCAGCCCCGCGGCGCCTCTGGCCTTCCGCCGCCCGTGACCTCAGGACTGGGGTCGTAGCACTTCTCACGCGAGCCGGGACTCAGTAACCCCGGGAAGGAGGTCACCACACGGCAGCCCAGCCCCCGCCTGCCGAGTCCGGGTAGACTGTAGCGCTGGGGAGGCATCTGCACGCCCAGTGTTCTGGTGGGTGCAAAAATGACGAAGAGAAGTCCCCGTGCCCCAGGATGGAGCTTCCCGTACCCTCTCTTAGGTCTGTCCTGGGACTTCTCCCTCAAACCCCCTTCTCGGCTGGTTTCTGCATTGCCCTTGGGACGCCTTGGAATTGAGGCTTCCAGGTGTCCCCAGCCCTCACCCCTCTATGTACAGGCACCGAGATGAGGTGTCCCATAGTGGGTTCTTGCCCAACCCCCCTGCCCTACCCCACCTCCCCGCCCTTCCCCACCCCCCCGCCCTCCCCCATCCCTCCCACTCTCCCCCACCCCCTTGCCCTCCTCCACCTTTTCCTCCTATCCCAGAGAGACCAGCCCAGTTCAGGCTGCTCCTCCCTCCATCTCAGCGTTCCAGGGAAGGAGGCTGGCCACACGTACGAGCCCGCCTATAAAGGTAGCTGTGCTTTCACCCTCACCCTGAAGGTGACAGTTCCTTGGAACCTTCCTTGATCCTTGTGATCCCAGGCTCTAAGAGTCCACTCTTCCCAGCTCAGCTCAGTACCTCCTTACAGCCACAGGTGAGTTGCTGGGGGGCTTCTGGCTTGCCCCTTCTCTCCCAATAAAAGGAACATTTTGGTGCCTCCAGGACTTCCTAGGTAGCTACCTGTCTAGCACCTCCAAAAAGGGAGGCTCAGAATGTTTTTAGTGATCAGGCAGTCTAGCTCTCTAGTGGGGAAACTGAGGCCAGGGGAAGAGAAGGACTTGCCCATGGTCCCACAGCTGGTACCAGACCTCTAGATATGAATGGCGTCTCATTCAGGACTTCAGGACCCAGGCTCCAGCTCCATCCCCTAGTAAGTGACTCCCTGCCCACCATGGGGCTTCCCCATCAAGGCCACCTGGCAGGCTGGAATATGTGCAGCCCCTCCCTTAGGCTTTCTGATGACAGGCGCTTCTCCTTGGGTGGGCAGGATGAAAGGAGGGGATTGACTGGGTTCTTACCAGCTATACCCTGCCCTAGCCTAAGAAGCTACCCCTGGCAGATTTTACCCTCCCAAGGGTGGCTTGTCAGTGCTGAGATGTCCTAGACAGCTGAGACAATAGAGGCAGATCTGTGCAGGAGTCCTAGGCCTTTCCTATCTCATTGACCATCTTCTTTGTCCTTTGCTGGTAGACAATCAGGGTGACAGATTGCCAATTGCAGGGAGCTGGAAATACCAGTCCCTAAAAACTCACCAGTCACATCTCCCTTGGCCTCCTACCATCTTACAAAGGCTGCAGGTCCTTGGGACACCCATTGTGCAGAAGGGGACACCATGGCACACCAAAGCCTGGTACTGTCCCCCGTTCACTCTGGGATCTAGTGTGATTTAGCCCCTCCAGGAAGCCTCCGTCCACTATAATACTTGTGGTAGGGACCATCCATCTCCCTGTCTTGTGGTTCTCCTGTGGGGAGCCTCACTGGTAAGACTGTCAGCTTCCCCACGGCAGATCTGAGTTTTCTCTTCCCTCTGGATCCAGCTGGGCACTCTGAACTGAGAGATCTTGTGTCACCCTCTCTCAAGTGTTGAGGTTGGACCCCAGAAAAGTAAAATGTGCAGTCCAAGATCACTTTGACTAGAATGTTGGGTCTACTGACCTCCAGTCCAGGGTAGCAGGCAGATGCCTGATATGTTGGAGTGGTTTATGAATTTACACACCCTTTTTAGGTCAAGCTTACGGAGAAAGTATTGCCTCAGTTTCCTTTCAGTTTAGATCCATTCCTGATTTCCCTGATTCCAGTCTGGGGTTTTCTTACAGCCTAGTGGGAACCTTCCATTTATTCTCTGTTCTCTGGTAACCTGTAAAAGGGGGAGGTCCAAACTGTTCATTCATTGAGAATTGAGCCAAAAAAAACAAAAAACAAAAAACAAAAAACCCTGGCCTGGATTTCTCTGACTAAAGAGCTCAATCTAGCTGGTCTCCAGCTGCCTTTAAACTGTGGGTCAGTTGAACTCAGAGAGCTGGGGTTGAGAGCAATGTGGTTTGGGAAGTGGCCATCCTGTCCCCTGTCTCTTCTTCACTCTGTCCTGGGGTCTGGTGGGATTTCCTGCATCCTAGGATTGAGCAGCAGAGAACTGAGGGTTCTGGGAAAATTCCTTCATTGATCTGACCACTCTTCGAAAGGAGGTACATGTGACAGCAGCTGGAAATTTCCAGGGAAGTGTCCCTAAGGAGTCTGAGTCCTGGCTCTGTCACTGATTGCTGGGGGACTTTGGGCAAGTCAGTGCTGCTTCCCCCAAATGTTAAATGAGGCTAAAGGATCAGATGATCCCTACTTCCCCTGAGAACATGGTTTTCCTAAGTGTAGTGGGTAGGACTTGGGGTGATACACATTGATTATGTATTTATTTTAATGTGTTAGGGGAAAAATCAAAGTTGTACTTTCACACAGATATTGTTTATGATGATATGTAGATAGATTTACAGTCGATTTTAGGAAAATGTGAAGTAAGTAACAGTACTGGTACTATGTGGAAATCACAGATTGACATTGGAAGATGTCATTTTAGATTGGTATAGCAGTTAAGAGAAAGCATTCTGGAATTAGGCAACTTGGCTTGGGAGTCTGCATCCAACACTTTCTGGCTGTGTGACCTTGGGCAAGTTACTTATCTTCTCTGAGCCTCACTGCAGCCTACTTCATAGATTTGTGGCTAGTGCTGAATGAAGAAGGACTGTGAAATTCTTAGCCCACAGTGATAGCTCAACAACTTCTCCCCACCTCATCCTCTTCTTCATGCTCAGTAAGCAGTTCTGGTGGAAAGGTTTCCCCTTTCCCTGATACTCTAGGATGTTGGCTCTTCTCGTTCCCCAATCTGATGGCTTGATTTTTTTTCTTCCTGCTCCTTCTCTCAGCAGCCACCTCCAAGATCCCTACACTGATCATGCTTTTCCGAATCTCCATGTCGGCCACGGAGTTTCTTCTAGCCTCTCTCATCTTCTGTCTAGTATTCTGGGTAATCAGGGCCTCAAGACCTCGGGTCCCCAAAGGCCTGAAGAATCCACCAGGGCCATGGGGCTGGCCCCTGATCGGGCACATACTAACCCTGGGAAAGAACCCACACCTGGCACTGTCAAGGATGAGCCAGCGGTATGGGGACGTGCTGCAGATTCGCATTGGCTCCACACCTGTGCTGGTGCTGAGCGGCCTGGACACCATCCGGCAGGCCCTGGTGCAGCAGGGCGATGATTTCAAGGGCCGGCCCAACCTCTACAGCTTCACCCTCATCAGTAATGGCCAGAGCATGTCCTTCGGCCCAGACTCTGGACCAGTGTGGGCTGCCCGCCGGCGCCTGGCCCAGAATGGCCTGAAAAGTTTCTCTATTGCCTCTGACCCAGCCTCCTCATCTTCCTGCTACCTGGAGGAGCATGTGAGCAAGGAGGCTGAGGTCCTGATCAGCAAGTTGCAGGAGCAGATGGCAGGGCCTGGGCACTTTAACCCCTACAGGTATGTGGTGGTATCAGTGGCCAATGTCATCTGTGCCATTTGCTTTGGCCAGCGCTATGACCACAACCACCAAGAACTGCTTAGCCTAGTCAACCTGAGTAATAATTTCGGGGAGGTGGTTGGCTCTGGAAACCCAGCTGACTTCATCCCTATTCTTCGCTACCTGCCCAACCGTTCCCTTAATGGCTTCAAGGACTTGAATGAGAAGTTCCACAGCTTCATGCAGAAGATGATCAAGGAGCACTACAAAACCTTTGAGAAGGTACAGTCTGGGGAAAAGCAGGTGGATGGTGGGAAGCCGATGGGGTCAGGGCCTGGGAGGTCAGAGGTAAGAGGAACTGTATGGGGCTTGGCAAGTTCTCAGGGAGGCTTCAACCTGGGATCTTGAAGCCAGTTGTGGAATAGTCTTCTTCCTTGGCAGGGAAATAGAACCTTTACTTGACCAACCCTTCCATGCTTCCACCAGACAGCAATAGCCACTGAATAGCCATTACATGCCGGACCCTGGGGCAGTTGTTGAGGGAGCCAGGAAGAGTTAAAGAGTTCATCTCCTGGCCTCATAATAGAAAGAAGATAAAGAGCACATCCAGGTGATAACAGTACAAGATGCTGTGTGTCAGCTGTCCCTTGAGTTGGGACTAGCAGCATTCTAAGGTAGTAGGAGACAGCCTTGCAGAGGCAGAGAGAAGCTGGGACAACAGCCTCAGGGGGCATCACCTCCAGAACAAAGATGCTAGGAATAGTGAAGGACCAGACCTGGATGGAGAGGTAGCTCTGGGTTTGAGATCTTGCTCACCTGTGGACTTTCCCTACCTAAGGGCCACATCCGGGACATCACAGACAGCCTGATTGAGCACTGTCAGGAGAAGCAGCTGGATGAGAACGCTAATATCCAACTGTCAGATGAGAATATCGTTAATGTCGTCTTGGACCTCTTTGGAGCTGGTATGAGTTACCCCATGTGTCCTTCCTGTGCTCAAGTGCCCTGACCTGCCGCCTGCCTAACTTCTTCTGTTCTACCCTGTCCAGGGTTTGACACAGTCACAACTGCTATCTCCTGGAGCCTCATGTATTTGGTGACGAACCCCAGGGTACAGAGAAAGATCCAAGAAGAGCTAGGTAGGTAGTGGCTCCCTTCAAAGGGGTCAGTGCCAGGGGCCTGGCCAAGTCTAGGCAGCCCCTGAATCCATCTTGTCCCCTGTGTTCTACAGACACAGTGATTGGCAGGTCACGGCGCCCCCGGCTCTCTGACAGATCCCATCTCCCCTATATGGAGGCCTTTATCCTGGAGACCTTCCGACACTCCTCCTTCGTCCCCTTCACCATCCCCCACAGGTAAGGCCCCATGGAGACACTGCTGTCTGTTACTGGTTTTACTCCAGACCACATACCTGATTAGGGTTAGTGGGAGGGACACAGCGTGGGAGACAGGGAGATTTGCCTGTTGCCCTGAGCCTGACTGAGCTTCCTTTCTCCCTAGCACCACAAGAGACACAAGTCTGAAAGGGTTTTACATCCCCAAGGGGCGTTGTGTCTTTGTGAACCAGTGGCAGATCAACCATGACCAGTAAGTTCAGAGGTGCAGAGGAAAGGCTGGGTCTACCCTCTTAAGCTCTTATATATTATTAATACAATCATTGCATTGATCCTCCTGTCCATGGGCTGCTTGCCTGTCCTCTATCCTTTAGGGTTGGGGCTCCACTCACTTGATGCTTCTGAGCCCTGAGCTGCCACTTCAGTTGTCTTCCTCTGGTTACAGGAAGCTATGGGTCAACCCATCTGAGTTCCTACCTGAACGGTTTATCACCCCTGATGGTGCTATCGACAAGGTGCTAAGTGAGAAGGTGATTCTCTTTGGCTTGGGCAAGCGGAAGTGCATCGGTGAGACCATTGCCCGCTGGGAAGTCTTTCTCTTCCTGGCCATCCTGCTGCAGCGGGTGGAGTTCAGCGTGCCACCGGGTGTGAAGGTGGACATGACCCCCATCTATGGGCTGACCATGAAGCACGCCTGCTGTGAGCACTTCCAAATGCAGCTGCGCTCTTAGGTGCTTGAGAGCCCTGAGGCCTAGACTCGTCTATCTGGTCTGGTTGGGCAGCCAGATCGGCGGGCTGGCCTAAGTGATCTAAGGTTCAGCCTGAAACTTATATAGACACTGATCTGGCTACAGTTTTGCTATCTGGGCTGTAGGCAAGCCTAAGGGATACTGCCTGCCCCTACCCTGGACTTGCCTCTGCACACCCTCCACAGACAACAGGTAAAACAGGGCCACATAGATGCTGATGGAGCCTTCCCAAGTTGTGGTGCTTGAGCCAGGAGGCCTGCTAGGGTTAGGAGGTCCTTAGGCCTCTGAGAAGCTCTGAAGAACTCTCTGGAAGCCCCTGGGCCCAGCAGTTAGCTGGCTCTGTGCAGGTGCTGACTGGCTTGAGCAAGTTAGAGCTGGCCACACCAGGACCCTGTCCAATCTTTGACAATTGGGAGCTGCCAAGAGTGAAGGGAAGAGACAGCCCAGGATACTGGCACAGAGGTAGTCTCACTACTTGAACTAGGCTGAGCAATCTGGCCCTATGGGTCTAGGACACAGTTCCTGGGAATATCGCATTCCTCTGCCCTTCCTGTAGGCAGGAACAAACAGGGCTGCCTTCTGGCCTTGTAAAACCCTTGTTGCTGTCCAGGAGGGCCTGGGGACTTGTGTCTATGGGGAGCAGAGCGCAGAGGCAGTGCACATATTCAGGCACCAGGATTGGGGCTGGAGTGAGGTTGTGGTATTTCAATTACCTTCTATTGGTCTCCATTCTCTACACTCTTGTAATAAAATGTCTATTTTTAATGTTTGTACACAACAATCTTTCTATTCTAGCCTGCATTGTGCTTACATGCCTGCATAAGGTTTAAGAACCATTGATTTAATGTAATAGGGAAAGTTCTAACCCAAGTATCCAAAAATGTGTAAGAACAACTACCTGAGCTAAATAAAGATATTGTTCAGAAATCCTATAGGTGGAGATTTTTAAATTTTAAATGATTCAGCACTCATCTAAATACTTACCCTGAACCCCATTCTGTGTGGGGTTTTACTGTAGGGAGGAAGAAAAGGAGGAACAGTGAAGAGGTGAAGCTGCTGCACTTAGGCAGTCTGTTTAAAGGACAAGACTATTTTTTGAGACAGGGTCTTCAGGTCGTCCAGGCTGGAGTGCAATGGCACCATTTTGTTTCACCATAACCTCCACCTCCTGGGCTCATGCGATCCTCTCACCTCAGCCTCTGAGTAGTTGGGGCCACAGGCACATGCCACCATGGCTAATTTTGTTGTTGTTGTTGTTGTTGCATTTTTTGTAGAGATGGGGTTTCACCATGTTGCCCAGGCTGGTCTCAAACTCCTGAGCTCAAGTGATCCACCCGCCTTACCCTTCCAAAGTGCTGGGATTATAGGCATGAGCCACATCGTCCGGCCAGGAGAAGACTCCTAATCACTATGCTGACTTATTCCCTCTCTAACTTATCACAAATTGATGAACAGTATTCTCTGAATTAGGCAATAAGGATATCAAGTGAATATAATGCAGTCCCTGCTTTCAAGAACCTCCCAAAGTGGTCGAGGGAACTGACATATAAACACATCATTCAACTCACTGTGGTCAGAGCTCTACCAGACAGATGCATACGGGAGGTGGGGTCCAGAGCTGGGGGTGGCGCTGGGTGGGGGAGTGGGCACTGGGAGAGACTTTCAGGTCTTTTTGTTTGTTTGTTTGTTTGTTTTTGAGATGGAGTCTTGCTCTGCTGCCCAGGCTGGAGAGCAGTGGCACGATCTCAACTCACTGCAAGCTCTACCTCCCAGGTTCTTGCCATTCTCCTGCCTCAGACTCCCAAGTAGCTGGGACTACAGGTGCCCGCCACCACGCCTGGCTAATGTTTTGTATTTTTAGTAGAGATGGGGTTTCACTGTATTAGCCAGGATGGTCTTGATCTCCTGACCTCGTGATCCACCTGCCTTGGCCTCCCAAAGTGCTGGGATTACAGGCATGAGCCACCGCGCCCGGCTCCAGGTCTTGAGGCTCTCTGAGCCAAGCCTTCCTTGAAGGATGAGAGGCAGTCTCTCACTTGGGACTGATAGCATTAGTTGCTGAAGTCCAAGCGGGTAGGCTCTGGTCACAGTTTTGTGGGGAGAGGGGTTCACAGCTCAGCAGTTGTAATCTGTTCCTCACTCTTCATGCCCTGGTTTAGGTTCTGCAACCACATTAGAACCCACATCTCAATGCTGAAAGCCACTGTCCATCTGGGATGGCAGAGTGGTGGTGATGCCAAGTATGTCAGAAGCTGGACCCACATAGCCAGGAGTTGTTCTGACTAATGGGCTGAAGGGAGACACACCTTGGGATGTGACCTCCCTACCCCACCCCAGACCAGCTTTCTTCCTGAAGCATTACATAGTGGCCAGCAGTTGCTGTCTATGCATCGTGCTTCCTGGCAGGGGTAGATGGTTCCTGCTCACTAGGAGCTTCAGGCTACTTCAAGGAACAACCAAGTTGAAGTCAGCTTCAGCAACCTGCTTTGTGCGGCGGCGGCGGGGTAGGGGGAGGGGGGAGATGAGAAATTTGGTGCTCAATCATTCTCGTATTGATTTATATTTTCTACTTAATAACTTGCATTTATGCTATATACATAAACAAGTCATGAAAGCATGCTACGTGGAAGAAGTCAGACACAAAAGGCCATGTATTGTATGCCTCCATGTGTATGAAAAGTCCAGAATAGGTAAATTTATAGGGACAGAAAGTAGATGACCGGTTGCCAAGGAATATGGGGCAGGAGGAATTGGGAGATGCAGAGTTTACTTAGGGGTGATGGAAATATTCTAGAATTAAATAGCAGTGACGGTTGAGCAACTTTGTGAATATACTAAAAACCAGTGACTTATGCAGTTCAAAATGGTTTAAATGGTAGAGAAAAGGCCTGGCGCGGTGGCTCATGCCTGTAATCCCAGCTCTTTGGATTGTGATTCGGGGCTTTTTGGAGAAACAGTTATTGTAAATCTGGGATGAGGAATATAAAAGATAAGGCTGAGATGCTTGGTCATACCAGATAGTAAGGATGCTACAAACACTACCAGGAGTTTATCAGGTCATTCTGGAGCTGACTTGAAGAGGCTCCAACTCTGGGAGACAGGACAATTTGAGTGTCATTAATAATAATAACTGCCATGGATTAAAACCCATCAAATGTGTTAGAATTCATAAGTTTATACTTTTATTTTTTAAAGAGAGCTAGTTCTTTACAGGAACCAGCTAAGTAACTTGAGAAGTGAAAAAACAAAGGTAAAGAATCAAGAATTGACCAGGTGCAGTGGCTCATGCCTGTAATCCCAGCAATTTGGGAAGCCAAGGTGTGTGGCTCACTGGAGGACAGGAGTTCGAGACCAGCCTGGGCAACATGGTGAAACCCCGTCTCTACTAAAAATACAAAATTTAGCTGGGCATGGTGGCACATGCCTGTAATACCAGCTACTCAGGAGGCTGAGGCACAAGAATCGCTTGAACCTAGGAGGTGGAGGTTACAGTAAGCTGAGATCACACCACTGCATTCCAGCCTGGATGACATAGCAAGACTGTCTCAAAAAAAAAAAAAAAAAAAATCAAGAATTTATTCTACCTATCCTATATGAACTATACCTATAAAGAACCAAATAGATTAGAAAGAAGCATCTGTTAAAAATATTCCAGCTGGTCGCAGCAGCTCATGCCTGTAATCCCAGCACTTTGGGAGGCCGAGATCACCTGAAGTCAGGAGTTCGAGACCAGCCTGGCCAACATGGTGAAACCCTGTCTCTACTAAAAATACAAAAATTAGCCAGGTGTGTGGTGTGGTGGTGGGCACCTGTAATGCCAGCTGTTTGGGAAGCTGAGACAGGAGAATTGCTTGAATCCGGGAGGCAGAGGTTGCAGTGAGCCGAGATCACGCCACTGTACTCCAACCTGGACAACAAGGATCGAAAACTCCATCTCAAAAAAAAAAAAAAAAAAATCAATTATTATGTGAAAAAGAAATTATAGAATTAGAGTGTCATTATTTTGTAGCCACCAATAAATTAATAGATCTAAATATTGTGCCTAACAACTGCTGACATCATAAAAGGAGAGAAAATCAGACGTCATGTGACTCCTAATGAAAGAACACAACAGCATCTACAGTATTGTCAAAGGGATTGCATCAGAGGCTGACCAAGCCTCTGGAACCAGCTGCCAATTTGCAATAAATACAGAGGATGAAGGGACATGAACTGCAACATTAATGTGCAGTCAGTAAAATTCAGACTTTGGAAGACTCTGTAGGTCAAAAGGCCTGGGTTCTTCAACAGAAAATCTATAAGGAATGGAAAGGGATGGAGGGAAAACTTGTAGATGAAAAGAGACTACAAAAAGACATAAAATTTTAAGAAATGAACAACATTAAACTATAATAGACATATAATATATAATATGATAAATAAGAAAGCATATGATATATATAATATATATCATATGATATATACGATATAATATAATATATGAAGAAAATCATGGCCAGGTGCAGTGGTTCACACCTGTAATCCTAGCACTTTGGGAGGCCAAGGTGGGCAGATCACTTGAGGTCAGGAGTTCAAGACCAGCCTGGCCAACATGGTAAGACCCCATCTCTACTAAAAGTACAAAAATTAGTCGGGCATGGTGGCACATGCCTGTAAATCCCAGCTACTTGGGAGGCTGAGGCAAGAGAATTGCTTAAACCCGGGAGTCAGAGGTTGCAGTGAGCCGAGATAGTGCCACTACACTCTAGCCTAGGTGACAGAGCAAGACTCTGTTTCAAAAAAAAAAAGATAATCATGTCCAGGTGACAAATAAAACTGCTAAACAACAAATATACAGAACAAATTTTGAAAGTATCCAGAGAAAAATGAAACATTACATACAGGGAAACAAATATTTAAATTATTGTTGACGTTTTGTCAGTAATGATGAAGGAAAGAAGATAGTAGAACAACATCTAAAGTTTTGAAAGGAAAAAAATCCTGTCAACCCAGAATTCTGTATCCCAGCAAAAATATCATTCAAGATGAAAAGTGAAATAAACATTTTCAGATGAAAGAAAATTAAGAAAAGTAGTTGTCAGTAGGTCTGCATTGCTTTATTAGAAAGGCTAAAGGAGGCTGGGCACGGTGGCTCATACCTGTAATTGCAGCACTTTGGGAGGCCAAGGCAGGTGGATCACCTGAGGTCAGGAGTTTGAGATCAGGCTGGCCAACAGGTTGAAACTCCATCTCTACTGAAAATACAAAAAATTAGCCAGGCATGGGGCACACATCTGTAATCCCAGCTACTTGGGAGGCTAAGGCAGGAGAACTGCTTGAATCCGGGAGGCGGAGGTTGCAGTGAGCCGAGATCGTGCCATTGCACTCCAGCCTGGGCAACAGAGTAAGATTCCATCTCAAAAAAAAAAGTTGAACTCATAGAAACAGAAAGTAGAATGGTGGTTACCAGGGCCAGTGTGGTGGGAGAAAAAGGTAGATGTTGGTCAAAGGCTACAAACTTTTAGTTATAAGATGAATAAGTTCAGGGGATCTAGCATACAGCATGGTAACAATAGTTAACAATACTGAATTATATACTTGAAATTTGCTAAAATGTTGTCACCAGAAACCAAACCAAACCAGAACAAAAGCAACTAGGTGAGGTGACAAGTGTGTTAACTAACTTAATTGTGGTAACCATTTCACAAAATGCCACATTGTATACCTTAAAATTATCCACTTTTATTTGTCAATAATACCCAATAAAGCTAGAAACAAATCTTTTTAAGTTAACACACACACACAAAAGAAAAACATATATATATGCACAAATAAATATATTTAGCCATAAAAAAGAAGGAAATCATGCCATTTGCTACAATGTGGATGAACCTGGAGGACATGATGCTAAGAGAAATAAGCCAGGCAAAGAGAGACAAACCTGCATGATCTCACTTACATGTGGAATCCAAAAAACACTCATACAAGCCGAGAGAAGAATGATGGTTACCGGGTTGCTGTGGGATGGAGGAAATGGGGAGACAGTCAAGGAGTACAAACTTTCAGTTATAAGATGAATAAGTTCTGAGAATCTAATGTATGGTATGGCAACCACAGTTAATAATACTGTATTGTTTACTTGAAATTTGCTAAGAGAGCAGGTAAGTGTCCTCACTTCTCTGCCCAAAATGGTAACCATGTGTGGTGAAGGAGGTGTTAGTTAATTCGATTATGGTAATCATTATACAATGTAAACATACATCAAACCATCATGTTGTACACCTTGGATACATAGAATTTGCATTTATCAGTTATACATCAATAAGGCTGAAAAAAGAGATTTATAGCTTTAAATGCGAATATTACAAAAGAATAAAAGTATAAGATCAATGACCTATGGGTCCACCCTAAGAAGCTATGAAGAGAAGAGCAAAGTGTACCCAAAGTAAGTAGAAGGAATGAAATAAAGAGCAAAACTCAATGAAATTAAAAAACCCATTAAAACAATAGAGAAAATTAACAAAGCCAAAATCTGATTATGTGAAAAGATCAACAAAATCGATAAACCCTTAGCAAGAATGATCGAGCAAGAGAAAGAACACAAGCTACCAATATCCAGTATGGAAGGATTATTACTGGCGGGCACAGTGGCTCACGCCTGAAATCCCAGCACTTTGGGAGGCCGAGGTGGGTGGATCACCTGAGGTCAGGAGTTCAAGACCAGCCTGACCAACATGGAGAAACCCCGTCTCTACTAAAAATACAAAATTAGCCGGGGTGGTGGCGCATGCCTGTAATCCCAGCTACTTGGGAGGCTGAGGCAGGAGAATCGCTTGAACCCAGGAGGCAGAAGTTGCAGTGAGCCGAGACTGTGTCATTGCACTCCAGCCTGGGCAAAAAGCGAAACTCCATCTCAAAATAAATAAATGAATAAATAAATAATAGAAAAAGAAAGGATTATTACTATAAATCCTACTTACATTGAAAAGATAAAAAGTAGCCGGGTACAGTGGTTCACGTCTGTGATCCCAGCACTTTGGAAGGCCAAAGCGAGAGGGTCACTTGAAGCCAGGAATTCAAGACCAGTCTGGGCAACAAAGCAAGACTTTGTCTCTACAATTTTCTTTTTTTAATGAGCTGGGTGTAGTGGTGCACACCTGTAGTCCCAGCTACTTAGGAGGCTGAGGCAGAGGATCACTTGAGCCCCAGAATTCAAGGCCACAGTGAACTACGATCATGCCACTGCACGCCAGCCTGCCTTAAAAAAAGAAAAGAAAAGGGAATATTATTAACATTATGCTAAAAATTTTGACAACTTTGGTGAGATGGACAAATTAAAACTATATATAACTTACCAAAACTGGCTCAAAATTAAACAGAAAACCTGAATAGTCTTATATCTATTAAAGACATTGAATTTGTTATCAAAACCTTCCCAGCAAGAAAACTTCAGGCCCGCAAAATTTCATAGGTAAATCCTATCAGACATTTAAGGAAGAAATAACAACACCCTTCTAAACTTTTTCAGAAAATAGAGGAGGAAACAATTCTCAGCTTATTTTATGAGGTCATTATAATTCTAATACCAAAGCCTGACAAAAATGCTATTAAAAGAGGCCGGGCACAGTGGCTCACATCTGTAATCCCAGCACTTTGGGAGGCTGAGGTGGGAGGATTGCTTGAGCCCAGGAGTTCGAGACCAGCCTGGGCAACATGGCAAGACTCTGTCTCTAAAAACAAAAACAAAAACAAAAAACCTCAGCAAAAGTATTAGCCAACAGAATCTAACAACATATAAGACACACAGGGAAATGATCAAGACCCAGACATAGAGACACATCATGATCAAGCAGGATTATCTTAAAAATGCAAGGTTGGTTTAACATTTGAAAATCAGCCAGGCACAGTGGCTCGCGTCTATAATCCCAGCACTTTTCAAGGCAGAGGCAGGTGGATCACCTGAGGTCAGGGGTTCAAGACCAGCCTGCCAACATGGTGACACCCCGTCTCTACTAAAAATACAAAACTTAGCTGGGTGTTGGGGAGGCTGAGGCAGGACAATCACTTCAACCCGGGAAGTGGAAATTACAGTGAGCTGAGATGGCACCACTGCACTCCAGCCTGGGGGATAGAGCTAGAGCGAGACTCTGTCTCCAAAAAAAAAAAAAGGAAAAAGAAAATCAATTGATGTAATTCTCCATTTTAATAGAGTAAAAGAGAAAAACCATTTGCTCATTTTAATAGATAAAGAAAATGCATTTGATAAAATTTAATACTTATTATAAAAATTCTCAGCAAACTAAATATAGAAGGGAAATTTCTCAGTCTAACTACCTACAGCTAACATAATGGTGAAAAAAATTTTTTCTTTCATATAGTGAAGTCTTGCTATGTTGCCCAGACTGGTCTTGGACTCCTGGCTTCAAGCAATCCTCCTACCTCGGCCTCCCAAAATGCTAGGGATCACAGGAGTGAGCCCCCATGCCTGGTCCATGGTGAGACATTTTTAATTTAATTTTTTTTTTTTTTTTTTTTTTTTTGCTTCCTGCCAGGCGCAGTGGCTCACACCTGTAATCCTAGCACTTTGGGAGGTTGAGGTGGGTGGATCACTTGAGGTCAGGAGTTCGAGACCAGACTGGCCAACATGGTGGAACCCCGTCTCTACTAAAAATACAAAATTAGCCAGGGGTGGTGGCAGGCACCTGTAATCCCAGCTACTCAGGAGGCTGAGGCAGGAGAATCACTTGAACCCGGGAGGCAGAGGTTGCAGTTAGCTGAGATTATGCCTTTGCACTCCAGCCTGGGCAACAACAGCAAAACTCCATCGCAAAACAAAACAAAACAAAACAAAACAAAACAAAACAAAAAAACAGTGTGTCAACTGGTTATGTCACATTTAATTTAAATTTTTAATTTTTTTTAGAGACAGAGCCTCACTCTCTCGCCCAGGCTGGAGCAGAGAGGTGCGAACAGAGCTTCACTGCAGCCTCAAACTCCTGGACTAAGTAATCCTCCCGCCTTAGTCCCCTGAGTAGCTGGGACTACAGGTGCAAGCCACCACACCCAGCTAACTAAATTTTTTTGTAGAAACGGGGTCTTGAAATATTGCCCAAGCTAACCTTGAACTCCTGGGCTCATGTAATCATCCTGCCTTGGCCTCCCAAAGTGCTGCGATTATAGACTTGAGCCACTGCACCTTGCCCTATAATATTGGTAATCAAGTAGGTAAATAAGTTGGAGAAACATTACCGAAAGTCTGGAATGAAAGCCTGAGGTATAAGTGATATTCTTGTGTGGCTCAGAAATGGACTCAGAAGTCCATCCTTGAAAAGCAGTTCCAGAGGTGCCCTCAGTAAATTCAAGGTTGATGAAATCCAAGACATATAACAAGCCTACTGATTTGGACCCTCTTGGACTAATAAGTCTTCTTTGTGCATTAAAATATTGCATTGTTTCCTTGTAGTTACAATTCACACTCATGCAAGGATGACCAAGCAGCAGGTGTCAGTGAGTGAAAGGGGAGTGGGCTGTGCATCTAGGGCTGCAAGCACAAAGGAGTCCAGTCATGAGGGCCTCACAAATGAAGTGGGCCTAGAGTGAGGCTCTGAATGGAAAGGAGACTTAGACGAGGGGTGAGGAGGCAGGTTGGTGAAGAGGCTGGGGACTCTGAAAAATGTAGACCTGCCCAGGTGTGGTGGCTCACGCCTGTAATCCCAGCACTTTGGGAGGCCGAGGCAGGCAGATCACTTGAGGTCAGGAGTTCGAGACCAGCCTGGCCAACATGGTGAAACCCCGTCTCTACTAAAAATACAAAAATTAGCCAGGCATGGCACTGGGCATCTGTAGTCCCAGCTACTCAGAAGGCTGAGGCAGAAGAATCACGTGAACCCAGGAGGCAGAGGTTGCAGTGAGCTGAGATTGCACCACTGCAGTCTAGCCTGGGTGACCAAAAAAAAAAAAAAAGGGGATGTATTCGCCATCATCACCTCCCTTCCCTTTTCAATAGTACAAATCATGGAGTATTACATTTTATTAAACATAATAATGTCAAACACTGGACAGTAAACAAAACAATCCAAAGTGACTTCATATTTTGCTTTGTGAGATGCCACACAGTTTGAAGGGCAGAAAATGCACCCATTTTCCTCATTTGTTTATTTACTAAAAGCCTGCTCCATCAGAATAAATCTGCATCCATTCCTAGCCAAATCGTAGTCAAAGGATGAAAGGAAGAAGAAGAGTCAACGTGAGATCAGGCTGCATAGGCTGTTATGGTTAATCTAGGAAGGCCACAGGCCTCCACCAAGGGGAGAGTATCTAAGTGGTCCCTCAGTGACTCAAAAAGAGTTTGGCAGCTTCCATACAGGGCCTCAATTTCCTCTGGAAAATGGGAGTCATAGGAGTGACTATCTAGCTTGTTTAAGGAGCCAAGGACACAGAGAGCTCTGAAGGAGATGCTGGATCTCCCATTCCAAGCCTGGGCACCACCTCCACCACCACCCACCTTTAAAAGCCTTCTTGAAACTCACACTGGCTGTTGGCCTACAACAAATGTTAACTATTTCCCAGAGGGACTGGGAGCAGTATGAGTGGTTTGCTACCCTGACTTCTGACAAGAAGCCTGGCCTGGGTTCTAGCCCTGGGACCTGGTCAACTTCTTCCCAACACAGAGTGGCCTTTAGCCACTTGCTGGTTTTTCTTGTTACTTCCTGTGTCATTGTGGCCCAATTTTATTTCCTTCCTGTATTTATTCCCTTTACAAAGTGACTTTACATCTCCTCTTGTGAAAATGCATGGTCTGTTTTCTCCCTCCTTGAATCTGGTCTGGCCTGGTGACTTGCTTTGATCAGTCCAATGCATTGGAGGTAATGGCATGCTAGTTTTGAGGCCAGGTCTCAAGAGACCTTGTCCACCTTTACTATCTCTTGGAATCCTGCCACGACCACAACAACAAACCCAGGGAGCCTGCTGGAAGATGAAAGACCATAAGAAACAGAGAGGAATTGCCCTGGTTGAGGCCACCATAGACCAGCCAGGCTCTAGCCAACTTCCTTGAGTGAGTCCAGCCAAGATCAGCCAGGCCCAGCCCCATCAGCAGTACACCCACCTAAGCCACAGACTAGTGAGCTCAATACATGGTTGTTATTTTAAGCCACTAAATTTTGGGGTAGTTGTTACAAAGCAATGGACAATTGATACCCTGTGTTAATTTAGTTTCCGTGGATGAGCCATAAGCTTCAGGGCCTGTCAGGTTCTTTTATTTAATTTTTGAACCATGTATGGTTTGAACATGTATGGTTCATACAATTTTTGAACCATACATGAGACTTAAATGGGGCAGGTCAATTTCTTTGTTTCCTCCATCCCAGCTTCTAGCACTGGGACTGAGCACATATTAGGCATTACATAAAGACTTGTTGATTGCTGGGTGTGATGGCTCATGCTTGTAATCTCAGCACTTTGGGAGGCTGAGGCAGGAGAATTGCTTGAGCCCAGGAGTTTGAGACCAGCCTGGACAACATAGTGAGACTCCCTGGGCAACATAGTGAGACTATCTCTACAAAAAAATAAAAATAAAAAAATGAGGCAGGAGGATCGCTTGAGCTTAGGAGGTCAAGTCTGCAATAAGCCATGATCATGACTGCACTCCCACCTGGAAAGCAGAGGAAAACCCTGTCTTAAAAAAGAAAGAAGAAAAAAGAAGGAGAAGGAGAAGAAGAAAAGACTTGCTGATGAATCAGTTATTCACTAGAAACTGTCTTGGTTGATTGGGTGACTTTGAGAATACTGTTTTGCTTCCCTGGATAAATGTATTTGTCTCCTGTTTATATCTCTGTTTATTCTTTCCAAGGACTGGATTAGGTATGAATAAAGATGTCAATCTCCATGTCGAAACTTTTCCAGAGCATCTCCTGGTGCGATCTGTGAAGACTGAGTCTTATGAAGATTGAGTCATAGAAAGACTTAATCTACTTTATTTTAAATGCAGAAAAATTGTGAAATAAGTCTTGTGAAATATTTTTGGGTTTAATCACAGTTTGTTTAAGTGCCTTTTACCCAGCATGCAAAATAATTCATTCACTTACCACTTTTCTCTGTACTTCTCTTGCAGGGGGAATGTCAGATGTCAGATATTTCAGGATGTAAGATTGAAGTGTGTGGTAGTGGAGGCAGAGGGGTCCCTCAGAGAACAAGGCAGCAAAAAAGTATACACCTTGCAATTTTCATTCATTTGGGTTGTAGGTAACACACAGAAGTGCCCTGGACTCCTAAACACCCTGCACAGTGGTCTAACCTTTGTGATGCTTGGCGATGACAACTGGCTTCTAGGTCCCCAGGAGTACACAGAACCTAGAAGGGAGCCCATGCTCCATGGTATTTCCCACGATGACCCCGGAAGCTTCTCCAGCCCACTACCGCCTCTCCTCCACCATCTGAGCTTGTGTCTGGTCCAGTTCTGTGCCTGCACAGCAAGATCACCTCTCCTGAATATCTTAATAGTTGTCTTGCAGGTCCAGGTAAGGAAAACCAGGAGCCACTTGTCTTCATGTAGCCCCTCAGGCTTGCCTGTGAAGCTGAGAGGAGATGGGGAAGCTGGCACTCCTGAGACTGTTGAAAGCCCCAGCACAGGAGTAAGAAGTGGCAACTCACTGGCAGTTCTGAAAAGGCTAATTGTTGCTGAACCAGTCGCTCTCTAAGTGTGTATCCCAGGAGGGGAAGGGGAGGGGGCAGACAGCAGAGGTCAAGCGGCTGGAGCTGGGAGGGGCCACATACCTGAGGCAGGGCTACTGCCAAAGCAGTCACAGCTGTCTGTTCTCTTCTCAGATGTCTTTTTTTTTTTTTTTTTTTTGAGATGGAGTTTCACTCTTGTTGCCCAGGCTGGAGTGCAATGGTGTGATCTCCGTTCACTACAACCTGCGCCTTCTGGGTTCAAGCGGTTCTCCTGCCTCAGCCTCCTGAGTAGCTGGGATAACAGGTGCGTGCCACCACGCCCAGCTAATTTTTGTATTTTTAGTAGAGATGGGTTTTCACCATGTTGGCCAGGTTGGTCTCAAACTCCTGACTTCAGGTGATCTGCCCGCCTCAGCCTCCCAAAGTGCTGGGATTACAGGCATGATAATCCAGCCTCAGATGTCTTTTCAAATAGGCAACACATATGCCTCTGTTAACTAGCATCATTCTGGATTCCCCCTTGTTCTTTTTTTTTTTTCTTAATTTTTATTTTTTTTTTTTTTTTTGAGACAGGGTCTTGCTCCATTACCCAGGTTGGAATGCAGTGGCTGATTTTGGTTCACTGCAACCTCGACCTCCTGGGCTCAAGCAACCCCCCCACCTCAGCCTCCCAAGTAGCTGGGACCACAGGCGCATGCCACCACACTGGCTAATTTTTGTATTTTTTGTAGATATGTGGTCTTGCTATGTTGCCCAGGCTGGTCTCAAACTCCTGAGCTCAAGTGATCTGTCTGCCTCGGCCTCCTGAAATGCTGGGATTACAGGTGTGAGCCACCGTACCAGCCCACTCTCCCTCCCCATCCTGTTCTTTATGTTCAATATTCATCCCTGCTCCAGTTTTAATTAAGAGAATTCTCTCTAGTTTAGACATAGACAATGGAGCATGAGAAAACAGGCCAAGGAAGAAGCAAGGATTACAGGATGTTGTGGGAGGGGTGCAGCAGGAAGGAGGGCATAAGGGAGAGAGGTGTGCTGTTGTGGATGGGTGGAGGAAACAAACAAGAATCCTTGAGGTCAGGTCCTCATCTAGCCTCATCTGCTGGGATTCAGAATCCCCACTTACTGCACCTGACTACTGTTTCATGCCTAAACTGATCTCAACAAAATGAGGTCGAAAGGGAAAGCTATTCTCAGATGACTGTAGCCAAAACACAAAGCTACCTGCTAGCAAATCTGGATTAATTTACTTGGGGAGTTCTTGATTAACAGAATGGGGAAATTGCAACAAGTCTGATGGTGAGACAAGTTTCTATGAGATGAATCCCATTTCACCATTGTCTTCCATGACAAAAATTGATGAATGGTGAAGAGAGTTTCTGGCCTTGCAAACAAAAATAATTGCAATAATAATGCTAACAGTGAGATAACATTATTATTACTATTTAGAGACAGGATCTCACTCTGTTGCCAAAGCTATAGTGCAGTGGCCATATCATAGCTCACTGTAACCTTGAACTCCTGGGCTCAAGCAATCCTCTCGCCTTAGCCTCCTGAGTAGCTGGGACTACAGGCCCATGTCATCATGTCTGGCTAATTAATTTTTTTTTTTTTCTAGATATGGGGTCTTGCTTTGTTTCCCAGGCTGGTCTCAAACTCCTGGCCTCAAGCAATCCTCCTGCCTTGGTTTCCCAAAGTGCTGGGATGAGAGATGTGAGCCACTGCACCTGGCTGCAGAACTAACATTTTTTTAAAAAGAACTGAATATTCATTGTTCATTAAGTATATTATTCTTTAAATTTTTATTTATTGAAGTAAAATTCACGTTACATAAAATCCACCCTTTTAACCATTTTAAAGTGTACAATTCCATGATTTTTAGTATATTCACAATGTTGTGCAGTCATCAGCACTATTCGATCCAGAACGTTTTCATCATCTTTCTCCCCTCCCCCCGCAAAACAGGCTTGGCGAAGTGGCTCACACCTCTAATCCCAGCACTTTTGGAGGCCAAGGTAGGCAGAGAGCTTGAGCCCAGGAGTTCAAGACCAACCTGGGCAACATAATGAAACCCCGTCTCTACAAAAAAATACAAAAATTAGCCAGCCATGGTGATACCTGTCTGTAGTCCCAGCTACTCGGGAGGTTGAAGTGGGAGGATCTCTCGAGTCCCAAAGGTCAAGGCTGCAGTGAGCTGAGATCAAGCCACTGCACTCCAGCCTGGGGGACAGAGCGAGACCTTGCTTCAAAAAACAAAACAAAAATCCAACTCAATAACAAAAAGACAAATAACCCAATTTAAAATGAGCAAAGGACTTGATAAACATGTCTCCAAAGAAGACATGGACAAAGAGCACATGAAAAGATGCTTGCCATTAATCATTAAGGAAATGAAGGTGGGGTGCGGTGGCTCACACCTGTAATCCCAGCATTTTGGGAGGCCAAGGTAGGTGGATCATGAGGTCAGGAGTTCAAGTCTAGCCTGGCCAACATGGTGAAACCCCATCTCTACTAAAAATACAAAAATTAGCTGGGTGTGGTGGCGGGCACCTGTAATCCCAGCTACTTGGGAGGCTGAGGCAGGAGAATCGCTTGAACCTGGGAGGTGGAGGTTGCAATGAGTCAAAATCTGGGCGACAGAGTGAGACTCCATCTCAAAAAGAATATAAAAAAGAAACAAGAAAATGAAAACCACAACGAGATACAACTTCACACCCCTTTGGATAGCTATAATTTTTAAAAATGAAAATAAATGCTGACAAGAATGTGGAGAAAATTGAATCTTCATGCATTGCTGGTAGGAATGTAAAATGATGTAGCCATTGTGGAAAACACTGGGCAGTTCCTCAAAAAGTTAAACTTAGAATTACCATATGACCCAGCAATTTCACTTCTAGGTATATACCAAGAGAATGGAAAGCATACGTTCAAAGAAAATTTTGTACACAAATGTTCATAGCAGCACAGTTTACAACAGGCAAAGATGAAAACAACTTAAATGTCCATCAACAGATGAATGGATAAACATAGAGACAGAAAGTAAAGTAGTGGTTCCCAGGATCTAAGGGGAAGGGGAACAGGAAGTGACTGCTTAATGGGATCTCTATAGATTTGCCTATTCTGAATGTCTTATATAAATGGAATCATACAATATGTGGCCTTTTGTGACTGACTTTTTTCAGTTAGCATAATGTTTTCAAGGTTCATCCATGTTTTGCCATGTAACAGTACTTCATTCCTTTCTATTTTTTTATTTTATTTCAAGACTGAGTCTTGCTCTATCACCCAGGCTGGAGTGCAGTCGTGCGATTTTGGCTCACTGCAACCTCCACCTTGGGGGTTCAAGTGATTCTCCTGCTTCAGCCCCTGAGTAGCTGGGACTATGGGCATGCACCATCATGCCTGGCTAATTTTTGTATTTTTAGTAGAGATGGGGTTTTGCCATGTTGACAAGGCTGGTCTCGAACTCCTGACCTCAGGCAATCTACCCGCCTCAGCCTCCCAAGAGCCACAGCACCCAGCCTCATTCCTTTTTATGACTGAATAATTTCATTATATGGTGAGACCAGATTTTGTATACACATTCATGTATACGTTTTTATTTGAATACTTGTTTTCAATTCTCTTAGATGTATGCTTAGAAGTGGAATTGCTGGGTCACATGATAATTCTACATTTAACTTATTGAGGAACTCTCAAACCGTTTTCTATAGTGGCTGTCCCATTTTCCATTTCCACCAGCAATATACAAGGGTTCCAATTTCTCCACATTTTTGCCAACATTTATTTTCCTTTTTAAAAATTATAGCCATCCTAATGGGTGTGAAGCAGCATCTCATTGTTTTGGGATTTTTTTTTTTTTTTGGCTGTGTTTCATTTTAGAGACTGGGTTCCCTCTGTCACCCAGGCTGGAGTGCAGTGGCATGAACATAGCTCACTGCAGCCTCGAACTCTTGGGGTTCAAGGGATCATCCTGCCTCAGCCTCCCAAGTAAGTGGGCCTATAGGCATACATCACTGCACAGGATAAATTTTTTTTTTTTAAGACAGAGTCTTGCTCTGTTGCCCAGGCTGGAGAGCAGTGGCGCCATCTCGGCTCACTGTAATCTCTGCCTTCCAGGTTCAAGCGATTCTCGTGCCTCAGCCTCCCAGTAGCTGGGACTACAGGCACACACCACCATGCCCAACAAATTTTTGTTTTAGTAGGCACGGAGTTTCACCATGTTGGCCAGGCTGGTCTTCAACTCCTAACCTCAAGTGATCTGCCTGCCTCAGCCTCCCGAAGTGCTGGGATTACAGGAGTGAGCCACTGCACCTGACCCACAGGCCAATTTTTTAAATTTTTGTAGAGACAGGGTATCACTTTGTTGCCCAGGTTGGCCTTGAACTTCTGGCTTTAAGCCATCCTCCTGCCTCATTCTCCCTAAGTGCTGGGATTACAAGCATGAACCATAGTGCCTGGCCTCATTGTGGTTTTCATTTTCATTTCCCTAATGACTACTGATGTTGAGTGTCATTTTATGTACTTGTTGGCCATTCATGCATCTTCTTTGGAGACATGTCTGTTAAGTACTTTGCTCATTTTAAGAATGAGTTGTTTATCTTTTTGTTGTTGAGAGTTCTTTTTTGTTATTTCTTGTTTTTATTTCTTTAAACCCTTTATTGACCAAGAGAAAGTTCTTTACATATTCTGAATACCAGACCGTTATCAGATATATTATTTGTAAATATTTTCTACCATTCTGTAGGTTGTCTTTTCACTTTCTTGATATATCTCTTAATGAACAAAAGTTTTTAATTTTGATGAAGTACAGTTTTTTTTTATTGCTTTGTTTGTGCTTTTGGTGTCATATTTAAGAAACTGTTGCCTAAAAGGTTATTATTCTTTTTAATCCTAACCTTTGTTTAGCACTTTATAGTCTGGGGTCTGCTTTCATGTATGTATATTACTTCATTTATAAAGTGACATTTGAGAATGTAAGAGACTTAAATCCTTGAGATAATATAAAACAAAAATGATCTTAAGTGTAACCAAGAATGCTTGCCTAGCCTCAAAACCTGTGCCATATAAGTAGGGTGACTATAAAAAGTTATCACTTTTTTTTTTTTTTTTTTTGAGATGGAGTCTCGCTCTGTCGCCTAGGCTGGAGTGCAGTGGCGCGATCTCGGCTCACTGCAACCTCCGCCCCTCCAGGTTTAAGCAATTCTCTGCCTTAGCCTCCAGACTAGGTGGGATTACAGGTGCATGCCACCACGCCTGGCTAATTGTTTTGTATTTTTAGTAGAGACGGGGTTTCACCATCTTGGCCAGGCTGGTCTTGAACTCCTGACCTCGTGATCCACCCGCCTCGGCCTCCCAAAGTGCTGGGATTATAGGCATGAGCCACTGCGCCCGGCCAAAAAGTTATCACTTTTAATCAAATTTTTCTCAACATATTTGAGAATAAAAGCATGTGCTATTAATAATTACAATAAGGTAACAGGCATGAACGGGGACTGTTCCATCCAAACTGGAACATATGTTTCCCCTACATATATGTAATAGAGACCTGAGTTCTAATGTTAGCTTCAGCATTAACTTGCTAAGATTTCAGCTATACATATGGGGTGAGGTAGATACTTTTTTTTTTTTTGAGATGGAGTCTCGCTCCATCACCCAGGCTGGAGTGAAGCGGCATAATCTCAGTTCACTGCAACCTCTGCCTTCCAGGTTCAAGTGATTCCCCCGTCTCAGCCTCCCAAGTAACTGTAAGTAAGCCCGTCTCTACCAAAAAATACAAAAATTAGCCAGGCGTGATGGCACGTGCCTGTAGTCCCAGCGACTTGGGAGGTTGAGGTGGGAGAATTGCTTGAACCTGGGAGGCAGAGGTTGCAGTGAGCCGAGATCCAGCCACTGCACTGCAGCCTGGGCAAGACCGTGAGACTCGGCTGGGCGTGGTGGCTCACGCCTATAATCCCAGCATTATGGGAGGCTGAGGCAGGTGGATCACCTGAGGTCAGGAGTTCGAGCCCACCCTGGCCATCATGGTGAAACCCCGTCTCTACCAAAAATACAAAAAATTAACCGGGTGTGGTGGCGGGTGCCTGTAGTCCCAGCTACTCAGGAGGCCGAGGCAGGATAATTGATTGAAGCTGCGAGGTGGATGTTGCAGTGAGACGAGATTGTGCCATTGTACTCCATCCTGGGGAACAAGAGTGAGACTCCATCTCAAAAAAAAAAAAACAAAACAAAAAACCCACGAAAATAAATAGAAATATACAGTATATTGTCTTTCACTTGGTGTAATGCATTTGAAATTATCCATGTTGTTGTATACATTCATAATTTTTTCATTTTTAGTGCCATTGTATGGATGTATTACAGATTATCCACTCCCCAATTGTGGGATATTTACATTGTTTCCAATTTTTGGTAATTATTAATAAAGCTGCTATATACATTCACGTATAGGTTTTTATGTGAACATCGGTTTTAATTTCACTTGAATAAACAACTAGGATTATTTGGATTGGGGTATATGGTTAAGTTGGGATTGTTGGGTATATGGTTAAGTATATGTTTCCAATTAAGTTTCTTGAAATTATCAGGCCGGGTGCAGTGGCTCACACCTGTAATTCCAGCACTTTGGGAGGCCGAGGCGAGTAGATCACCTGAGGTCGGGAGTTCAAGATCAGCCTGAACAACATGGAGAAACCCTGTCTCTACTAAAAATACAAAATTAGCTGGTGTGGTGGCGCAATACCATAATCCCAGCTACTTGGTAGGCTGAGGCAGGAGAATAGCTTAAACCCAGGAGGCGGAGGTTGCAGTGAGCCGAGATTGCACCATTGCATTCCAGCCTGGGCAACAAGAGCAAAACTCCGTCTAAAAAAAAAAACAAAAAAAAAACCAGGCTGGGTGTGGTGTGGTGGCTTATGCCTGTAATTCCAGCACTCTGGGAGGCTGAGGCGGGCAGCTACTTGGGAGAGAGGCTGAGACAGGAGAATCGCTTGAACCTGGAAGGCGGAGGTTGCAGTGAGCCGAGATCTCACCACTGCACTCCAGCCTGGACGACAGAGTGAGACTCCCATCTCAAAAAAAAAAGAAAAGAAAAGAAAAGAAATTATCATTAGTGGCACACAGATTTAAATATATTTGATCCATTTCTATTGCCCTTATTTATGCTCAAATTGTCCTACTTTTGACCAGTGAAGGCCTCTTGAAGTTGACGTCCAAGTTCTTTTAACGAAAACCTTGTAGTGTGATGGTTTCTTTGCTGTCTTATATGACAAGATGTTCCAGGCATGTGATGTATATTTCTTGTCCCAACTTGTATTCAGTTTTAATACACTATTGCTGGTGACTGTAGAAAAGACAAGGTATCTGGAAAATGTTATAGCATGACCCATGTGTCCCTAATTCTGTATGATGTTGATCTTTAATTTGAATTTGTTGTATAATTAACAAACACATCAAGTTCTAGATTCTGTTGCGAAAACATCCTCTTGTGTAAAACTAGATATGCATTAGTGTGGGAGTGATGAGAGCCCAGGGAAAAAGGTGGGGAAGAAAAGAATCAAATTAGACATTGGAGCAATGAACCTCCAGATTTTCATGTGTGAATGAGGCATGGGGTGGTGTTGAGACTCTTCGGGAGGGAATGGTGGTGATATGATGCTTTCCCTTGTAATGTTAAGCAAAGAGTTTGGTGCAGCTCCAAAAGTGTGGTCTTCTGCTTCTGGCCACAAGCATCTGAATTCTCTGAGGAGCTAGCTCTTTTTTTTTCTTTTTCTTTCTTTTTTTTTTTTTTTAAGACAGGGTCTTACTCTGTTGCCCAGGCTGGAGTGCAGTGGCACGATCTTGCCTCACTGCAACCTCTGCCTCCTGGGCTAAAGTTATCCTCCTGCCTCAGCCCCCCAAGTAGCTGGGACTACAGGTGTGAGCCCCCACACCCAGGTAATCTGAAGAGCTTTTAAAAATACATATCCCTGGCTTGTACCCTAGACTAGGTGAATCAGAGTCTCTGGAAGAAAGGCCTGAAGTGGTAGGAGCCTAATCTACTGAGGTTTTATTAAAGCCTAACCCTGCTGGGGAAAGAAAAATACCAAACTTTAGCCTCTTTAGCCATCCTGTCCCACCTAAGGTGAAGAGAAAACTAAGAAACTCTGGTAAAGTTAATATATATGCTTGTGTATAAGTGGAAAGAATGACAACAATGATAGCAGGGACGAGATGGAAGAATTAGGAATATTTTGTTATTATAAGGTACTTGCAATGTCCATGAGGTAGTATAGTGTTATTTGAATGTGCAATTGGATTATTTGAAAATGTAAATTGCATATTTGCAAATTCTTGGGCAATCACTAAAACAAAACAAAACAAAGACAAAAGAATAACTGGTATGTTAATAAAGGTGAGAAAAGAGAATCATATAAAATTCTCAATTAAAACCCCAAAAGGTGTCCGGGTGTGGTGGCTCACACCTGTAATCCCAGCAATTTGGGAGGCTGAGGCAGGTGGATCACCCGAGGTCAGGAGTTCAAGATCAGCCTGGCCAACATGGTGAATCCCCATCTCTATGAAAAACACAAAAATTAGCCGGGTGTGGTGGTGCATTCCTGTAGTCCCAGCTGCTTGGGAGGCTGAGGCAGGAGAATCGCTTGAACCAGGGAGGCAGAGGTTGCAGTGAGCCAAAACGGCACCACTGCACTCCAGCCTGGGGGACAAGAGCAAGACTCCATCACACACACACACACACACACACACACACACACACACACACCCCAAAGGCAGAAAATGTGTAGAAAACAAATATAGATAAAAAATAAGGGTAACAAATAGAAAACAGTAACAAGGCCAGGTGCCATGGCTCACACCTCAATTCCAATACTTTCGGAGGCTGAGGCAGGAGGATCACTTAACACCAAGAATTGAAGAGCAGCCTGGACAACATAGTGAGACTCTGTCGCTACAAAACAAACAAACAAATAAAAAAGCTTAGCAGGCAGGGCGCAGTGGCTCACGCCTGTAATCCCAGCACTTTGGGAGGCCGAGGTGGGCAGATAACGAGGTCAGGAGATCGAGACCATCCTGGCTAACACGGTGAAACCCCATCTCTACTAAAAATATAAAAAAAATTAGCCGGGCATGGTGATGGGTGCCTGTAGTCCCAGCTACTCTGGGGGCTGAGGCAGGAGACTGGCGTGAACCTGGGAGGCAGAGCTTGCAGTGAGATGGGGTTCCACTCCATAAAGATGGCATCACTGCACTCTAGCCTGGGTGACAGAGCAAGACTCTGTCTCAAAAAAAAAAAAAAAAAAAGTTTAGCCAAGTGTGGAGGTGGGCACGTATAGTACCACTACTTGGGAAGTGGGAGGATCGCTTAAGCCCAGGATTTTAAGGCTGCAGTGAGCCACGATCATACCATTGTACTCTAGCCTGGGTGACAGAGTGAGACTCCAAAAATCAAAAAAAAAAAAAAAAAAAAAAAAAAAAAAAGGCCAGGTATGGTGGCTCACACCTGTAATCCCAGGACTTTGGGAGGCCAAGACTGGTGGATCACTTGAGGTCAGGAGTTCAAGACCACCCTGGCCAATATGGTGAAACCCTATTTCTACTAAAAATACAAAAATTAGCCAGGTTTGGTGGCATGAGCATGTAATCTCAGCTACTTGGGAGGCTGAGGCAGGAGAATCGCTTGAATTCAGGAGGTGGAGGTTGCTGTGAGCTGAGAACATGCCATTGCACTCCAGCCTTGGCAACAGAGCAAAACTGTGTCTCAAAAAACAAACAAACAAACAAGAACAACAAAAAAAGAAAGAAAACAGTAACAAATATAGTAGACATTAATTCAACTAGATCATTAATCACTTTAAGCATCAGTGGTCTAAATAGACCAATCAAAAGACAGAGGTTCTCAGTATGAATGAAAAACAAGACCCAACTATATGTTGTCTACAAGAAACACATTTTAAATATAAAGACATATATAGATTAAAAGTAAAGTGATGGAGAAGGATATATCATAGATAACACTAATCAAAAGAAAGCAGGAGTAGGTATACTAACTTCAGAAAGAGCAGATTTGAGAAACAAAAGGTAGGCTGGGCATGGTGGCTCACACCTGTAATCCCAGCACTTTGGGAGGCTGAGGCAGGCAGGTCACCTGAGGTGGGAGTTCAAGACCAGCCTGACCAACATGGAGAAACCCCATCTCTACTAAAAATACAAAATTAGCTGGGTGTGGTGGTGCATGTCTGTAATCCCAGGTACTCGGGAGGCTGAGGCAGGAGAATTGCTTGAACCCAGGAGGCAGAGGTTGCGGTGAGCCAAGATCGTGCCATTGCACTCCAGCCTGGGGAACAAGAGTGAAACTCTGTCTCAAAAAAAAAAAAAAAAAAAAAAAAAAAGGTTATCAGGGTATAAATCTACACAGCAAAACATATACAAGAGCTATATGAGTAATACTACAAAACTCTGATCAAAGATATCAAAGAATTATATAAATTGAGAAATATTTCATGTTCACAGATAGGAAGACAATACAGTTAAAATGTCTGTTCTTCCAAACCTGATCTATAGATTCAACGCAATCCCAATCCAAGTATCAGCATGTTATTTTTGTGGATGTCGACAAACTGATTGTAGAATTGATATGGAGAGACAAAAGACCCAGAAGAGCCAACTCACTATTAAAGGAGAACAAAGTTGGAGGACTGATACTAGCCAAATTCAAGACTTACTATAAACTACAGTAATAACGACAACGTGATACTGGTGAAAGAATAAACAATCCAGAAGTAGACTCATAAATATAGCCAACTGATCTTTGACAGAGGAGTTAAAGCAATACAATGGAGCAAAGATAGGTTTTTCAACAAATTATGCTGAATAACTGAACTTTCACACACATAAAAATGTATCAGGTCGGGCGTGGTAGCTCATGCCTGTAATCCCAGCACTTTGGAAGGCCGAGGCGGGTGGATCACTTGAGGTCAGGAGTTTGAGACCAGCCTGGCCAACACAGTGAAACCCTGTCTCTACTAAAAATACAAAAATTAGCCAGGCATGGTGGTGGGTGCCTGTAATCTCAGCTTCTCGGGAGGCTGAGATAGGAGAACTGCTTCAACCCAGGAGACGGACGTTGCAGTGAGCTGGGATTGTGCCACTGTACTCCAGTCTCTGCGACAGAGTGAGACTCTCAAAAAAAAAAAAAAAAAGACATTGCACCTTCTACATGGATTGTAGACCTAAATTGAAAATGAACACTATAAAACTCCTGGAAGACAACATAGGAGAAAACTTAACTGATCTTGGGAATGGCAATGACTTTTTAGGGCAATATCAATAGCATAATCTGTGAAAAATATAATTCATAAGCTGGACTTCATTAAAATATAAAACTTCTGCTCTTCAAAAGAATGAGAAGACAAGCCACAGACTAGGAGAAAATATTATAAAAGACATATCTGATAAAGGACTGTTATCTACAATATACCTAGAACTCTTAAATCGCAACAGGAAAATAACACAATGTAAAAATGGGCAAAATACCTGAACAAACACTTCATCAAAGAAGATATACACATGGCAAGTAAGTATATGAAAAGATGTTCAATAGCATATGTCATTAGGGCATTGCATGTAAAACAATAAGATACTACTACACACTTATTTGAACGGCCAAAATCCAAAATACTGACACCACAAAATGCTGACAAGGATGTGGAGCACAGAAACCATCATTCACTGCCGGTGGGAATGCAAAAAATGATGCAGCCACTTTGAAAAACGGTTTGGTAGTTTCTCACAAAACTAAATATACCATCCAATCCAGCAGTTGCACTCCTTGGGATTTACTCAGATGAATTGAAAACTCATGTCTACACAAAAATCTGCACATGATGTAAAGGGGCTTTATTCATAATTGCCCAAACTTGGAAGCCACCAAGATGTCTTTCAGCAGGTGAATGGATAAGTCGAAGCACATCCAGACGATGGAATATTATTATTCAGCACAAAAAAGAAATGAGCTATCAAGCCATGAAGAGACATGGAAGAACTTTAAAAGCATATTACTAAGTGAAAGAAGCCGATGTGAAAAGGCTGCATACTGTATGATTCCAACTATATGCGATTCTGGAAAAGGCAAAACTATGGAGACAGTAAAAGGAGCAGTGGTTGCCAGTGGTCAGAGGACTGAGAAGGATGAATAGGCAGAGGACAGAGGATTTTCAGGGCAGTGAAACTATTGTGGATGATACCATAATGGTGGATACATGTCATTATATATTTGTCAAAACCCACAGAATGTGCAACACCGAGAGAAAATGCTATTGTAAACTATGGACTCTGGGTGACAATGATGTGTCAAAGTAGGGTCATCAATTGTTACCAAATGTACCACTGTAGCACAAGATGTCCATAAGGGGACAAGTTGTGTGTGTGTGTGCCTATGTGTACAGGGGATATATGGGGACTCTCTACTTTCTGTTCAATTTTGCCCTGAACCAAAAACTGCTCTAGAAGTGTTGGTTAATAACAGTAAAAGACAAAGACCCCTTCTGACCTAGGGAATCTCTGGCGATGGATGGGGAGGGCGAAGTAGTCCCCTAGAAAGTGGAAATTTTACAAAGTTCTTCAACTGATTTTGTAGAGCTAGGTTTGGAACTGCTACCCTACTCTATGCTACTCGCCCAAGTAGTGGTTCCCAAACCAGGTGTCAGGCTTCAAGGCCATGCAATATTCCTCATTACACTGTCTTGGCCCCAAACACATGCTTTCCCCTCTCCCCACAAATCAAGACTCTAAAATGCCAAGGGTAGAAGAGCAGTACTTTTCCGTGTACTGAATATGGGGGAAGGGAGAGCAGTCAAGCATGGACTGGCTATTCTAAGCCCCAAATGGGCTGAAGCTGATAACGCTTTGAAGATCGACCACGGCAGGAATATCTTGTTTTCTTTAATCCATCAGGGGGTTGTCCCACTTATTGAGTCCCACAGCTGCGGTATAGCACGGAGGGGGCCTCCCTGAAAGTCCTCCGCTCCAGCTCTGCGATTGGCGCTGGGGGAACAGGAGGGGAAGCGGAGGCTTTGCATCGAGCCTGCAACACGGGGCCCGGGCATCGAGGCCGAGGAGTCGTGGGTAGAGCCCCGATTTCAGCCAAGATGGCATAGGACGTAAGTAAGCGTGGAAAGCAAAATGGCTACGCAAGCGCAATTCTGTAAGGCCGAAGGGACGTTCTTCCAACCTCTTAAATTTCCCGGGCGCCACGCCCCTCAGTTGCTTGCCCTGGATTCCAAGGTGTCGCGCCGGAAGTGACCTCACGGCGGTGGCGTGGAGACGTGGGGGCGCTTCCGGCGGCGGCGGCGGCGGCGGTGACGGCCGAAGCTGTAGGGGTGGGCGTGGAGAGAGTTTTTCTGTGGGTCCTCTGGTATTGCGTGGTCGGCTTGGTGTGGTGTGCGGAGGAGCTCCAGGCCCGTCGGGGCGGAGGTGGGAGCGAAGGGAAGAGGCTGCTGGTGTGTGGACGCTCGTGGGAGGGGGATGCCGGGCTTGCTTTAGGCTTCGGAGTTCCAGGCCTCATAGACCTTTATAGAGGAAGGCAGGCAAGAGCTGGGGGCTTCATCGGGTTCGCAGGGGGCCAGGTACTATGGGCGGCCGCAGGAGTTTGGTTTGAGGTGGGAGGCTGAGGACTGCAGGATTCTAAATAGTACGGGGATTGTGTGAGGCGTGAGGCATTAGCTGCTTGGGCCCTTAGTCCAGCCTTGTTGGTGGCTGCTGTAGTTCATTGGCTCACTCATTTCTTCATGCCTCAGTTTCCCTTTGCATAATGAGATATGGTGGCAGAGAAGAACGCCAGTGCCACATCCATGACTAATAGCTTGAGGACAGAGGTGAACTGGAGGGTAGAAAAAGAGGATGCCTGAGAAATTTATACTTACCAGGTCACATCTTCTGAATCCTAGGAAGTTATCCCTGGATTCATTTCTGCCTTTGGTGCAAGTCTATGGTTCTTATCAGTACTCTTTGTGTGATATTGATTGTATTTATCAATACTTGACTTGTTGAGTGGCTAAAGTGTTTTGGTTTGTGGGAGGCATAGCCCTTGTTGGCTTGGTCAATTGATTTTCAATTAATCTCCCAGTAGCAATTGCTTCGCCTAACTCTGCAATTGGGATATTAGTTGAAAATCAACTGACCAAGCCAACAATCTTCTCCTCTGGTTACAGATAAGGAACTCACGACCCAGAATGGTTTTGCTTTTCTTCCCTAGC
This sequence comes from Macaca thibetana thibetana, assembly GCF_024542745.1. NCBI lineage: Eukaryota > Metazoa > Chordata > Mammalia > Primates > Cercopithecidae > Macaca > Macaca thibetana. The sequence continues at coordinate 159,378,388 of NC_065584.1, read as the reverse complement.
CACAGACCAAACCGATTTCAGTCTGCTGTCTCAAATACAGGTCTTCACCCCACCAAAACAGAAATGGCTGTCTCCAAGCAGTTTAGTATTTCAGCTGGACACCCAGATGGATCCTAATCTTTTTTTTTTTTTTTTTTATGAATGGCAGATTAGGTGTACTGAGCACAAAATTCTCTTAGCTGGTTTCTCTGTATGATGTAAAAATGGTTGTAAAAACATGACTTTTTGTTTATTACCAAATTCTTGGTAGAGCTTCCTTGGCATAGGGTTATGGGGCTAGAAAAGTGTCTCAAAATTTTTGACCTGTGACCTGCAGTTAGATATATTTTACATCATGACATTACTCATTGTGCCCCTGCACACTCAGTGTCTACACACACACACAGCCCCACCCACCGATGAAAAGTTTACTTACCCTTTCTACAGAAGATGCATTCTAAAAAAAAATTGGTTGCAACGCACTAAATTGTGTCTGAGCCCTAATAGGTCGTGAGTTATAGTTTGAAAAATATTAAGGGCGGGCACTGTGGCTCACGCCAGTAATCCCAGCACTTTGGGAGACTGAGGCGGGTGGATCACCTGAGGTCAGGAGTTGGAGACCAGTCTGGCCAACATGGTGAAACCCTGTCTCTACTAAAAATATAAAACTTAGCTGAGTGTGATGGTGGGTACCTGTAATCCCAGCTACTTGGGAGGCTGAGGCAGGAGAAACTCTTGAATCCAGGAGGCAGAGGTTGCAGTGAGCCAAGATAGTGCTATTGCACTCCAGCCTGGGCAACAAGAGCTAAACTCTGTCTCAAAAAAAGAAAAGAGAAGAAAAATATTAGACTAGGGCCGAGTGCAGTGGTGAGAGGATTGCTTAAGGCCAGCCTGGGCAACATAGCAAGACTCTGTCTCTAAGAAAAACAACATTAGAAAATGCTTAAAATCTTTGCCATTTGTGAGATTCTGTAATTAATACAGTATCATTTTTCTTCTTTTTTTTTTTTTTTTTTTTTGAGACGGAGTCTCGCTCTGTCGCCCAGGCTGGGATGCAGTGGCCGGCTCTCAGCTCACTGCAAGCTCGGCCTCCCGGGTTTACGCCATTCTCTTGCCTCAGCCTCCCAAGTAGCTGGGACTGCAGGCGCCTGCCACCTCGCCCGGCTAGTTTTTTGTATTTTTTAGTAGAGACGGAGTTTCACCCTGTTAGCCAGGATGGTCTTGATCTCCTGACCTCGTGATCCGCCCGTCTTGGCCTCCCAAAGTGCTGAGATTACAGGCTTGAGCCACTGCGCCCAGCCTCATTTTTCTTTTCTTATTCAGAGAAGGGCTTACTAGAGTTCTCCTAAATTCAGCCAGAACAGCAGGACAGGACATCCAAATTGTGTCTCAAAGGAGTATAGTGACCATAATGATAGTGTGTCAGAATTTTAGCAAGGCATTTATGAAGTCTTTTTTTTTTTTTTTTGAGATGGAGTCTCATTCCATTGCCCAGGTTGGACAGAGTACAGTGGCACAATCTCTGCTTACTGTAACTTCCGCCTCCTAGGTTCAAGCGATTCTCCTGCCTCAGTCTTCCAAGTACCTGGGATTACAGGCATGCGTCACCACGCCTGGCTAATTTTTGTATTTTTAGTAGAGATGGGGTTTCACCATGTTGGCCAGGCTGGTCTCGAACTCCTGACCTCAGGTGATCCACCCATCTCAGCCTCCCAAAGTGCTGGGATTACAGGTGTGAGCCACTGCGCCTGGTCTTACTAAGTCTTATGATAACCGAGTGGGTGAGATGGAGGAATTTGCCAGATTGTGGTAGAATTAGATGGAGTCATGAGTTTGAGCATCTGTGTATGGAGATTTGATTTGTGAGCACTACTTGCAGCTGGAATTCTGGTGATCTGAACTGGGGTTTCATCACTTTATACAATTCATGTATTTGAAACCTTATCTAGAAGGTTTGCTTATTGGATTTGGTGCCTTTATGAAGTAAAGAAAGAGTCATTTGGTTGATGATTGCCAGAATGGGAAGAGATCTCAATATATTTACTCAGTGCTGTTTAATGAAATGGAAGAAGCTTGTATAAATGTTGAGAAATTGTGCTTGGGTCCAAAAAAAAATCAACTATACCTATTGGGGGAGGGTGGAGATGTAACCTCACAGGAATTCCTGTAATAAAAAGATTTGGTGTTTTAATCACCAGTCAGTGGTGTGGTTAAGAAGGCTGTGAGAAGAACTGATGTGACCTGCATTAGTATATTGTATTAGGAAAATACAAAATGTAGAATGAGAAAGGTTGCATCACTGGTAGGCTTGTACCTGGAATATTAGGTTTGGATCTAGATGTGCTAAGAGTAAATTTATGGGCAGAAGTCAAAAGTCTGAAGATATGGTGGTGTTGCTTTAGCATGAGTGATTGTTTTTCTCCTTGTCATTTCAGACTTTCAGGTATAGGCCGGGTTATTGGTCTTAAAACTTCTTCTTGAGAATGTCTGAAAGACTGGGGAATCTGTTAGATCTTATATACTTCTAAGTTGGCACCTGAAACTTTTCATCGTAGATTTAAATAGTGTAAGTATTTAATTTTAAATAGTTTAGGATGTAATTTCTGACAAGTAAATATTGACTTCTTAAAAATAAATATAAAATTACCTAAATACGGGAGGCCGAGACGGGTGGATCACGAGGTCAGGAGATCGAGACCATCCTGGCTAACACCGTGAAACCCCGTCTCGAATAAAAAATACAAAAAAAAAACTAGCCGGGCGAGGTGGCGGGCGCCTGTAGTCCCAGCTACTCGGGAGGCTGAGGCAGGAGAATGGCGTAAACCTGGGAGGCGGAGCTTGCAGTGAGCTGAGATCCGGCCACTGCACTCCAGCCCAGGCGACAGAGCGAGACTCCGTCTCAAAAAAAAAAAAAAAAAATTACCTAAATACAGTATCAATTTGATGTTTTAAAAACATACAACTAAACTTTTGAAACAGACTAAGAAATATATAACATGGCTTGTTACATTACTTGATTTTCAGACTTTAAGCCCATCTTGCATTTGTGAAATGAACCCTACTTAGTCATGTATCTACTACTTTTTACATGTAAATGGATTCAATTTGCTAACATTTTGTTAAGAATTTTTGTGACTATGTTCATGATAGATTTTGGTCTGAGGTTTCCTTTTTTTTATGTCATCTTTGGCCTTAGTAGCAGAGTAATTATGACCTCATAAAATGAATTGAGAAGTGTTCCTTCCTCCTCTGTTTTCTGAAAGAGTTTGTGTAGGATTGGTATTATTTCTTACATGTTTCATAGAATTTACCAGTGAAGTCCTATGGCCCTGGGTTTTTCTCTCTAGGAAGATTTTACTAATTCAATTTCATAATACAGTTAGTTGAGTTAGTTTTGGTCATTTTTATCATTTTGGGAGTTTGTCCATTACATATTTTTCCTTTTTCTTTTTGAACTTGTATCCATTCCACTTTTCCCACAGAATTTTATCCTAAAGCAAAAGTCAACTTGCTGCGAAAGACCAGATGAAAGACTTTATGAGCCAAGTGGTTTCTGTGATTACTGCTCAACTATCACTGTAGTGAGAAAACAGCCATAGACAATATGTGGCCGGGCGCAGTGGCTCACGCCTGTAATCCCAGCGCTTTGGGAGGCCAAGGCAGGTGGATCTCGGGGTCAGGAGATCGAGACCATCCTGGCTAACACGGTGAAACCCCGTCTCTACTAAAAAATACAAAAAAAATTAGCCAGGCGTGGTGGCGGGCGCCTGTAGTCCCAGCTACTCGGGAGGCTGAGGCAGGAGAATAGCGTGCACCCGGGAGGCGGAGCTTGCAGTGAGCTGAGATCACACCACTGCACTCCAGTCTGGTTGACAGAGGGAGACTTCATCTCAAAAAAAAAAAAAAAGCCAGGTGTGGTGGTGGGCGCCTGTAGTCCCAGCTATTCGGGAGGCTGAGGCCAGACCCAGTCTCTACTAAAAATACAAAAGTTAGCTGGGAGTGGTGGCAGGCACCTGTAGTCCCAGCTACTTGGGAGGCTGAGGCAGGAGAATCGCTTGAACCTGGGAGGTGGAGGTTGCAGTGAGCCGAGATCGCTCCACTGCACTCCAGCCTGGGTGATATAGCAAGACTGCATCTCCAAAAAAAACCCCCAAAAAACAGAAAACAGCCGTAGATGATATGCAAGTATTTGTGTGTAGTTGTGTTCCAATAAAACTTTATTGGTAGCAGACCAGCTCTGGCTTAGGGCTGTAGTTTTCCTACCCATCCTAAAGTAATAAATTTTATGCTTGAAAATTTAAAATTGATCATCTAGTTATCCACACAAATCAGGATTATGACAGTAGTGTGGAAATCGATTCCCTTGCTTGCATATCTTTATGTACCCCCTAGGGATATGTGTATTCTAGTTTAAAGACCAGGACTTGATTTCCAAGATGTTGTAGAGGGAATTCATGTATTTTTGTCATTTTGTTTGGGTGAGAAGTGAGGTGGCCCTCACAGTGTAATTTTCCAGGGCCATAACTTAGGTTCCCTATGTGAACGGTATTCTTTTTTTTTTTTTTTGAGACGGAGTCTCGCTCTGTCGCCCAGGCTGGAGTGCAGTGGCCGGATCTCAGCTGTGAGCGGTATTCTTTCTGGCAAAAGGAGACATTTGAACTAATTTTTTTTATGTGGTAGACACTATATGGATTATCTCATTTAATCTTAAAATAATCCGTATGGTATCTTAATCTTAAAATAATTCATATAGTGGTTCTATGAGATAGGGGTATAATTGGCATAATTCCCTACAGATGAGGCAGTTGAGACTCAGATTAGGTAATTTGCCCAGGTCGTAGTGCTGGTTAGTAAGGAAGTACAGAAGTGAACCGGGGCGGCCAGGGTGCAGTGGCTCACGCCTGTAATCCCAGCACTTTGGGAGGCTGAGGCGGGCGGATCACGAGGTCAGGAGATCGAGACCATCCTGGCTAACACGGTGAAACCCCATCTCTACTAAAAATACAAAAAATTAGCCGGGCGTGGTGGTGGGCGCCTGTAGTCTCAGCTACTCGGGAGGCTGAGGCAGCAGAATTGCTTGAACCTGGGAGGCAGAGGTTGCAGTGAGCCAGGATCGCGCCACTGCACTCGAGCCTGGGCGACAGTCTCAAAAAAAAAAAAAAAAAAAAGTGAACCAGGGTCTGTGATATCTGATTTCATTTTTTTCTTTTTCTTTCTTTTTTTTATTTTTGAGACAGGGTCTTGCTCTGCCACCCAGGCTGGAGTGCAGTGGTGCAATCTTGGCTCACTGCAACCTCCGCCTCTCACCACTTCTGACTAATTTTTTGTATTTTTTTCTAGAGACAGGGTTTTGCCATGTTGCCCAGGCTGGCTTTGAACTCCTAGGCTCAAGCGGTCAGCCCTCCTTGGCCTCCCAAAGTGCTAGGATTGCAACCACCTGAGGCGTGAGCCACCACACCCAACGTGATTTCAGAATTTGTTCTCTTTTCACCATGCTGCCTTTTATGGAAGATATGGGTTTAGTACTAGGATTGTGCTGGATTTCTTTTTCTGAGGCGAGGTGAGGATGGGGGTGGAAACAGTCTTGCTATGTTGCCCAGGCTGCTCTGAAACTCCTGGCCTCAAGTGATCCTGTTGCCTCAGCCTCCCAAAGTGCTGGGATGTAGGGCCTGAGCCATCATGCTTGGTTGCATATTTTCTTTTAATATCTCTGCCATTCCCAAGATTTTGATTCAACAAACACCTTTCCTGTTGTGTGGAACAATTCCTAGTTTTTCAGAAATCTATAACAAACACTCACTCATCCACAGCTGTTAATTATAATTGTTTTTAGCAGACCAAGGGTGGTTCGTTGGATCTGAATGCTGTGAGTTGTCTGATGTGGCACAGAGATGAAGTAGCTAGATTTGTAATTGGCATCTTGTTTATTTGTAATTTATAGATCATTTGGGCAGCTGCCTCAGTAATATAATAGATGGAAGAGTGTTTAGCACTACCTGACTTTGTTATCCAAAGGCTTATCAGAGTAATGATAAACTCCCATTACTTATCTGGCATTCAGTAGTCTGGAAATCCTGATAGTTCAGCATTTGAGCAAAATAATCCCATGATTAAAAGTAATATGGAAAATCCTGATTATGTGACATTTGTGGCTCCCTTCCTAGCTACACAGATTGTTACGATAGATTTTAATAACAAGGTGGCAAAGTAAGTGTTGGTTAGCTAGCTGCACCAACATTGCATTTTTTTGAAATATTTAACATTGTTGAATACTATACAGAAGAATTCTTTTTAGAAGTGGAATTGTTTGAAGGATTTATTGTCACGAATAGGCTTTACAGGGAAGATGTATTTTTTTTTATTGTATGTCAAATCCTGTCAGCAAACTTACACAAGAAGTAGCAATGTATTAATGAGATGAAGGATATTCCAAAGTAGCTAGATTTGTAATTGGCAACTTGTTTATTTGTATAAGAACAAAGTGATAAATGAATTAAAGTGTTCTTACCTGGAGGTGTTTAAGAAATGGAGGCAGAAGGAAGACAAATAAGACTAAATGAACTTTGGTAGCAAGTTCTTGACTGAATAGTAAATCACAACATTTCTGAATTCAGTAGTCATTACAATTTTAGGAATAATTTATTGGGACAAAAACAGTATCAATGAAGCAAGAGTACATAAGAAGTATGTTTAAGAAAATATCAAAACCATTGCACCCCACCAGAATAAGTTAAAGAGAACCATAGTACCAAGTTTTGGCAAGATGAGCAAAAGAAACTGACGTATGGTGGGTTGTGTAAATGTAGATGTAATATAAAATGGTACAACCACTTTGGAACACTGTTTGGCAGTTCCTAATAAAGTCATAAGTATAATATGACTTCCTGTGTTATATGCCCAGTAGAAATGGATGCATTTATCCATCGCAAAAATATACTGTATGCAGTATAAGAATATTATTCATAATAAGTCAGAACTAGAAATAACCCAACTGTGTATCAGCAGTAGAATGGATAAATACATTGAGGCATACTTACAGAAAGCAGCACAGCCATGAAAAATAACGCACTTCTGATACATGCAACAATGGGGATGAATCTCACAAAGGTACTTTTTTTTTTTTTTGAGACGTCTCACTCTGTCACCCATACTGGAGTGCAGTAGCAGGATCTTGGCTCACTGCAACCTCTGCCTCCCCAGTTCAAGCGATTCTTGTGCCTCTGCCTCCTAAGTGGCTGGGATTACAGGCATGTGTCACCACACCTAGCTAATTTTTTTGTATTTTTAGTAGAGACAGGGTTTTGCCCTGTTGGCTAGATTGGTCTTGAACTCTTGACCTCAAGTGATCCACCCTCCCTGGCCTCCCAAAGTGCTGGGATTACAGGTGTGAGCCACTGTGCCTAGCCTCACAGATGTACTTTTGAGCAACAGAAGACAAACACTCTAAAAGAGAACCTTTATGATTCTGTTTGTATGAAGCTCAAAATTAGGCTCAAATAATCTTTCATGATAGATGTCAGAATAATAACTACCTGTAGGAGGACACAATGGAGCCTTTTGAGGTGTTGGAAATTGTCTGCCTTGTTTTGAGTGGTGGTCACATGGGTGAGTTGATATGTAAAATTTCATGGAGGTGTACACTTAAAATATGTAGACTGACTTACTGTATATGTTATACCTTGATAGAAAAGTAGGAAATAAAAAACAAGATTGGTTCCTTGTAGCTCCTATATCTCCTGTACATCTTATGACATGGAGGTGTTAGCTCTATAATTGATGGAGCCCCTTCCCTAGTCTGATTAGGAACACAGTTGATGGGTACTGTACTTGTTTTAGATTTACTGTTTTCTGTAAATAACATAATTTTCTTTATAGAATAAACCTGTTTGAGGAGTTTTGAATAATGCATTCATGTATTTTACCAAGTGAAGTGTCTGAGGAAAGGGCAGTTTGTTACACTTTCAGTGGTTACATTTTTAAAAGTTTCTATTAATATTGACTACATAGAAGAACACTTATGAATGAGTATCCACATTTTCTAAGTATTAAAAATTCTATTCAGTTACTATTACCGTAATATAAACTTGAATGTACAACATGAGTGTCTTAAAGATATATGTTAAATAAAGAATAAAGCCTTTTCATATCTGGTTAATTTCTGGTGCTTTTTATTCTGCATCTGAGTAGAATTATGATGGATTATAAATGATAGGAAAGGAAACTCATGCTTTTGTGACATTAGACAAAGGTTGATCAGGAAGGGAAAAAAGTCTAAAATATGTGTATTTTGTGCCTTTTTACCATCATTATTGTTGAAGTTGTGTTGCATTGAAAATTTACCCAAGGGCCAGGCACAGTGGCTCATGCCTGTAATCCCAGCACGGAGGCTGAGGTGAACAGATCACCTGAGATCAGGGGTCCGAGACCAGTCTGGCCAACATGGCAAAACCCTATCTCTACTAAAAATACAAAAATTACCTGGGCGTGGTGGCGGGCGCCTATAGTCCCAGCTACTCAGGAGGCTGAGGCAGGAGAATCGCTTGAACCTGGGAGGCGAAAGTTGCAGTGAGCCAAGATTGTGCCACTGCACTCCAGCCTGGGTGACAGAGCAAGCCTCCGTCTCATTATATAATAAAATGTAACAAAAAGAAAAAAAGCCTTAGATGAGCCTGCTAATTTATTGTTCTTTTAATCTTTGGTTCTGTCTGCATAGTTTTATGATATTTGCTCGGTTAGATCACTAGAGAACTATCTAGAGTTTGATTAATCTCTAGAGCTGGACTCTTTAAGACTTCGTGTTTCTGAAGGGGCATACCTTTTTTTTTTTTTTGAGACAGGGTCTTGCTGTGTTGCCCAGGCTGGTCTTGAACTCCTGGACACAGGTGATCCTCCTGCCTTGGCTTCCCCAACTCCTGGAATTAAAACTGTGAGCTACCATGCCCAGCCAGGAGTGCTTTATTTTTATTTATTTTTTATTTTTTTCTAAACGGAGTCTTGCTCTGTTGCCCTGGCTGGAGTGCAGTGGTGTGGTCTCAGCTCACTGCAGCCTCCACCTCTTGGGTTCAAGCGGTTCTCCTGCCTCAGCCTCCCGAGTAGCTGGGATTACAGGTGCCCGCCACCATGACTGGCTAATTTTTGTATTTTTAGTAGAGATGGGGTTTCACCATGTCAGCCAGGCTGGTCTCAAACTCCTGACCTCGTGATCCACCCACCTCAGCCTCTGAAAGCGCTGGAATTATAGGCATGAGCCACTGCGGCTGGCCCAGAGGAGTGCTTTATATGCTTTTTTTGCTCTTTTCCCTTCATTTATTTATTTATTTTGAGACAAAGTCTTGCTCTTGTTACCCAGGCTGGAGTGCAGTGGCGCAATTTTGGCTCACTGTATCCTCTACCTCTTGGGTGCAAGTGGTTTTCCCACCTCAGCCTCCTGAGTAGCTGGAATTACAGGCACCTACCACCACACCCGGCTAATTTTTGTATTTTTAGTAGAAATGGGGTTTCACCATGTTGGCCAGGCTGGTCTCGAATTCCTCACCTCAGGTGATCCACCCACCTCGGCCTCCGAAAGTGCTGGAATTATAGGCATGAGCCACCGCGTCTGGCCTATTTAATTTTTTTTGAGATGGAGTCTCGTTCTTGTTGCTCAGGCTGGAGTGCAATGGCGTGATCTCAGCTCACTGCAACCTTCGCCTCCCAATTTCAAGTGATTCGCCTGCCTCAGCCTCCCAAGTAGCTGGGATTACAGGAATGCGCCACCATGCCCAGCTAATTTTTTTTTTTTGAGACTGAGTCTCATTCTTGTTGCCCAGGCTGGAGTGCAATGGCACGATCTCAGCCCACTGCATCCTCCGCCTCCCGGGTTCAAGCAATTCTCCTGCTTCAGCCTCCTGAGTAGCTGGGATTACAGGTACACGCCACCACAGTTGGCTAATTTTTGTATTTTTAGTAGAGACGGGGTTTCACCTCTTTAGTCAGGCTGGTCTCGAACTCCTGACCTTGTGATCTGCCCGCCTCAGCCCTCTAAAGTGCTGGGATTACAGGCGTGAGCCACTGTGCCCAGCCAATTTTGTATTTTTAGTAGATACAGGGTTTCATCATGTTGGTCAGGCTGGTCTCGAACTGGTGACCTCATGTGATCCACCTGCCTCGTCATCCCAAACTGCTGGAATTACAAACGTGAGCCACCACACTCAGTCGGGATATACTCTTTTACCAGAGGGTTGCTTTATATCCTTTTTTGCCCCTTTATGTCTGAAATTAGTATTTGAAACAGCTTCAAGTGCTCGTTTTTTTTTTTTAATGTAAAAACATTGACCCAGTGTTTCACTTTGTGCTTAACATGTGTATTTATATATATCTGCTAGCTATTTCCTGACTTCCTTGTGTGAATGGGGAAGTGTTAGGTTTCATATCTTATATAGGATCTTGCATAGAGTATGCTTAAGAATACTGTATTTTTTAGAACCATTTTCACAAAGAGCCAAGACATTTAGACATAAACATACACTCCTGAGCTCAGTGATCTTCCTGCCTCAGCCTCTGAAAGTGCTGAGATTACAGGTGTGAGCCACCATGCCTGGCCTATTTCACCATTAAGTGTGATGTTAGCTGCAATTGTTTCATAGATGCCAGCTTTCCCGCCCCTTTTTAAATATAGTAAATGATTGTTAAATTTTGTCCAATTATCTTTCTGCATTTATTGATATGATTATACATGATTTCATCACTTATTTTGTTAATGTGATGGAAGGCATTGATTTTTTTTAAAATTAAACTTCTGAGATAGTTGTAGATTCACATGCCATTGTAAGAAATAATACAGAGAAATTCCTTATGCCCTACCCAGTTTTCCCTGTTGGTAACATCTTGCAAAACTATAATACAGTATCACTACTAGGATACTGACATTGATATGGTCAAAATGTAACATAGTTCCATTACTACAAGAGTCCCTCATGTTGCCACTCTGTTGCCCAGGCTGGAGTACATTGTCATGACCTCACTGCGACTTCTGCCTCCCAGGTTCAAGTGATTCTCCTGCCTCAGCCTCCCGAGTAGCTGGGACTATAGGCGCTCGCCACCACGCCCGGCTAATTTTTGTATTTTTGATAGAGATGGGGGCTTCGCCATGTTGGCCAGGTTGGTTTTGAACTCCTGACCTCGGGTGATCCACTCTCCTCAGCCTCCCAAAGTGCTGGGATTACAGGCATCAGCCACCATGCCCGGCCCTGTTCTCCATTTCTATAGCTTTGTCATTTCAAGAATGTTACACAAATGGAATCATAGAGAGCACAACCTTTTGGGGTTGGCATTTTTACTTTTTGCCCCGTGGTGTGGATGTACCACTGTTTGTTTATTCACCCATTGAGGTCATCTGGGTTGTTTCCAGTTTGTAGCTTTTTTGAGTAAGTGTGATCTGAACACTTGTGTACAGGGTATTTTTTTTTTTTTAATTTTTGAGACGGCGTTTCGCTCTTGTTGCCCAGAATGGAGTGCAATGGTGCTATCTCAGCTCACCACAACCTCTGCCTCCTGGGTTCAAGCGATTCTCCTGCCTCAGCCTCCCAAGTAGCTGGGATTACAGGCATGTGCCACCATGCCCGGCTGATTTTGTGTTTTTAGTAGAGACGGGGTTTCTCCATGTTGGTCAGGGTGGTATCAAACTCGTGGCCTCAGGTGATCTGCTTGCCTCAGCCTCCCAAAGTACTGGGATTACAGGCATGAGCCACCACGCCCAGCCCGTGTACAGGTTTTTGTGTGAACCTAGGTCTTCCTTTCCCTGGGATAAATGACCAAGAGTGCAACTGCTGGATCATATTGTAGTTGCATGTTTAGTTTTTTTTTTTTTTTTTTTTTTTTTTTTTTTTTTTTTTTGAGACAGAGTCTTTGTCGCCCAGGCTGGAGTGCAGTGGCACCATCTTGGCTCACTGCAAGCTCCGCCTCCTGGGTTCACGCCATTGTCCTGCCTCAGCCTCTCGAGTAATTGGGACTACAGGCACCCGCTACCATGCCCGGCTAATTTTTTTGTATGTTTAGTAGAGACAGGGTTTCACCGTGTTAGCCAGGATTGTCTCGATCTCCTGACCTTGTGATCCGCCCGTCTTGGCCTCTGAAAGTGCTGAGATTACAGGCGTGAGCCACCGCACCCAGCCTTGGGGTTTTTTTTTTTTTTTTTTGAGACAGTCTCTTGCTCAGGCTAGAGTGCAGTGGTGTGATCATGGCTTACTGCAACTTCCACCTCCCAGGTTCAAGAGATTCTCATGCCTTAGCCCCTCAAGTAGCTGGGATTACAGGTGTGTGCCACCATACCTGGCTGATTATTGCATGTTTAGTTTTTTTAATAACCTGCCAGTATATTTTCCAGAGTGGCTGTACTATTCAATATTTGGACTAGCAATGTACGAGTGATCCATTTTTTCTACATTCTTACTAGCACTTGGTGTTATCACTGTATTTTAGCCATTTTGAAAGGTATATATATCTTAGATACTACTCTTTTGTCATTGTCAGATAGGTGGTTCACAAGTATTTTCTCCCAGTCTGTAACCTGTCTTTTGTGGAATAAAAATTTTTAATTTTCAAGATGTCTAGTTGATCAGCTTTCCTTTTTATGCATTGAGCTTTTGGTGTCAAGTCTAAGAACTCTTTGCCTAGCCCTAGATCTTGAGGGTTTCTCTTATGTTTTTTTATAAAAGTTTTAGTTTGATGTTTTACATTTAAGTTCATGATCCATTTTGAGTAAATTTTTGTATAAAGTGTGAAACTTAGTTTGAGGTTCATTTTTTTGCTGATGGATTTCCATTTGCTCCAGCACTATTGTTGTAAAAACTATGCTGCCTGCATTGAATTGTTTTTGCACTTTGTCAGAAATCAGTTGGGCATATTTTTGTGAGTCTGTTTCTGTGTTCTGCCTTCTATTTTATCGATTTACATGTCTGTCCCTTTACATAATCTTGATTATTATAATTGTGTAAGTCTTGAAATCAGGTAGACTGATTGTTCCCACTTTCTTTTAAAAAATTGATTTAGCACCAGGGTGTGGTAATCCTGTAATCCCAGCACTTTGGGAGGCTGAGGTGGGTGGATCACGGGTCAGGAGTTCAAGACCAGCCTGGCCAAGATGGTGAAATCCCTTCTCTACTAAAAATACAAAAATTAGCTGGGCGTGGTGGCGGGCGCCTGTAATGCCAGCTACTCAGCAGGGTGAAGCAGAAAATTGCTTGAACCCGGGAGGTGGAGGCTGCAGTGAGCCAAGATTGTGCCACTGCACTCCAGCCTGGGCGACAGAGTGAGAGTCCGTCGCAAACAAAACAAAACAAAACAAGTGATTTAGCTATTTTAGTTTCTTTGCCTTTCCATGTAAATTTTAGAATAACTTTGTCTGTGTCTACAAATCTTGCTGGGATTTTGATAAGAACGGCATTGATCCTTTATACCAATTTGGGGAGAATTTACATACTTTATGTTGAGTCTTTTAATCCATGAACATGTTATATCTGTTATATTTAGCATTTTGATTTTTTCCTCAGTGCTGCATATTTTCAGTATACAAATCATGTACCCTTTGTTTTTTAGATTTACACCTAGTCCTTTATTTTTTGAGCAATTGTAAATGGTATTGTATTTTAAATTTCATTGCCCATGTGTTCATTGCCAATATACTGAAATAAGATTAGCTTTTGTATGTTTATCTTGTATCCTACAATCTTGCTGAACTCACTTGTTCTAAGACTTTTTGTAGATTATGGGGAATTTCTACATAGACAGTTATATCATCTGCAGATGGTGACAGTTTTGTTTTTTCCTTTCCAAACCGTATGCCTTTTTTTTTTTTTTTTATCTGTTTCTTGCGTTATTGCAAGAACTTCTAGAGCTGTGTTGAGTGAGAGTGGGTATCCTTGCTTTGTTCATGTTCTTAAAGGGAAAGCATTCAGTCTTTCACCATTTAATATAATGTTAGCTGTAGGGGCTTTTTAGATGCCTTTACCAGATTAATGAAGTTCCTCTCTATTCCCGTTTTTCTGGGAGACTTTTTAAAAAGAATGAATGGGTGTTGAATTTTGTCAGATGCATTTTCTGTGTCGGTTGCTATGAACATGTGTTTTTCTTATTTACCCTGTTGATACGGTAGATTATATTGATTGACTTTCTGATATTGAGTCAGCATTGCATCCTTGGAATAAACTCCACCTAGGTGTGGTATATCATTCTTTTTTTTTTTGAGACAGAGTCTCGCTCTGTCGCCCAGACTGGAGTGCAGTGCATGATCATGGCTCACTGCAAGGTCCGCCTCCTGGGTTCACACCATTCTCCTGCCTCAGCCTCTAGAGTAGCTGGGACTACAGGTGCATGCTACCATGCCTGACCAATTTTTTGTATTTTTAGTAGGGATGGGGTTTCACCATATTAGCTAGGATGGTCTTGATCTCCTGACCTCGGGATCCGCCCGCCTTGGCCTCCCAAAGTGCTGGGATTACAGGCGTGAGCCACTGCACCTGGCCGGGTGTGGTGTATAATTCTGTATGTTTATTGTTTTGTTTTTTATTTTTATTTTTAGAGATAGTGTCTTGCTTTGATGCCCAGGCTGGAGTGCAGTGGTGTGATCATAGCTCACTCCATCTACTGACTCATGGGCCGAAGCTCCCCTCCTGCCTCAACCTCCCAAGTAGCTGAGATAACTGGTATGCACCACCACACCTGGCTTTTTTGTTTTGTTTTGTTTTTTGTTTTTTTTTTGTTTTTTGTAGAAATAAGGTCTCACTATGTTGCCCAGGCTGGTTTCAAACTCCTGGCCTCAAGCAGTCCTTCCACCTTGGCCTCCCAAAGTGTTGGGACTACAGGTGTGAGCCACTGAGCCTGGATCATTATTGTTGAATTGTTGGGTGATATTTCGATAAGGAATTTTATGTTTACATTCGTGGGGGATAGTATTCTGTAGTTTTGTTTTTGTACTATTGTTGTCAGGTCTTGGTATCAAGAGAATATTTCTGTATTTATTGATGTGATAAAGTTATATGATTTTCTCATTCTGTTAAAATGATTTAAAATTGATCAGTTTTTAAAATACCAAACCAATTTTGCATTCTAGGAGTAGAGACCTAAATATACGTGATATATTAGACTTTTAAAATTTATTGCTGGATTTGATTTAATATCTTATTGAAGGTTTTTGGTCTATATTTGTGCAGGATGTTGATCTTTTCTTATAAAGCCTTTGTGGGGAGGCTTTCACTTCAGAGTTATGCTAGCTACATTGAACAAATTGGGAAATGTTTCTTTCTTTTTTTTAATTTTTATTTTTGAGACAGAGTCTTGCTCTGTCACCTGGGCTAGAATGCAGTGGTGTGATCTTTGCTCACTGCAACCTCCCCTTCTGGGTTCAAGCCATTCTCCTGCCTCTGCCTCTTGAGTAGCTGGGATTACAGGTGTGTACCACCACACCTGGCTAATTATTTTGTTGTTGTTATTTTTAGTAGCGACGGGGTTTCACCATGTTGACCAGGCTGGTCTTGAACTCCTGAACTCAAGTGATCTACCGTCCTGAGCCTCCCAAAGTGCTGGGATTACAGGTGTGAGCCACTGTGCCCAGCCTTTTTTTTTTTTTTTTTGAGACGAAGTGTTGCTCTGTTGCCCAAGCTGGAGTGCGGTGGTGTGATCTCGGGTCACTGCAACCTCTGCCTCCTGGATTCAAGTGATTCTCCTGCCTCAGCCTCCTGAGTAGCTGGGATTACAGGCGTGTGCCAGCACTCCTGGCTAGTTTTTGTATTTTTAGTAGAGACGGGGTTTCACGATGTTGGCCAGGCTGGTCACAAACTGCTGACCTCAAGTGATCCACCTGCCTCAGTCTCCCAAAGTGCTTGGATTACAGGCGTGAGCCATTGTGTCCAGCCTCATTCTCCTGTGTTTTCTTTTTTTTTTTTTTTTTTTTGAGACGGAGTCTTACTCTGTCGCCCAGGCTGGAGTGCAGTGGCCGGATCTCAGCTCACTGCAAGCTCCGCCTCCCGGGTTTACGCCATTCTCCTGCCTCAGCCTCCCGAGTAGCTGGGACTACAGGCGCCCACCACCTCGCCCGGCTAGTTTTTTGTATTTTTTAGTAGAGACGGGGGTTTCACTGTGTTAGCCAGGGTGGTCTCGATCTCCTGACCTCGTGATCCGCCCGTCTCGGCCTCCCAAAGTGCTGGGATTACAGGCTTGAGCCACCGCGCCCGGCTATGAGATTGACATTATTTTTTTCTTAAAATGTTTGATAAAATTAACTAGTAAAGCTATCTAGTTCAGACTTGGTTAAAAAGAAAAACCGCCAGTAAAGCCATCTAGGCCTGGATTTTTCTTTGTAAGAAGGTTTTAAGTTACATAATCAGTTTGTTTTTTTCTATTAAATAGACTTTATTTTTTAGAGCAGTTTTAGTTTCAGGGGAAAATTGAGCCCAAAGTACAGAGGGTTCCCATATATCTCACTGTTGCCCCCCAGTAAGCCATCTCTGCTGTCAACACCACCACAGTTGTGTTCGTTACAATTGGTGAATCTACACTGACACATCATTGTCATCCAGAGTCCATAGTTAACATTAGGGTTCACTCTTGGTGTTGTACATTCTGTGAGTTTTGAAGTGACACGTGTCTACCATTATAGCATCAAACAGAATAGTTTCACTGCCCTAAAAATTCTCTTGTGTTCTGCCTATTCACCTCCCACCCCCACCCCACCAGCCACTGGTGTCCACTGCTCCTTTTACTGTCTCCATAGTTTTGCCTTTTCCAGAAAACCTTGTAGCTGGAATCATAGTATGTATGTATCCATTTCACTTTGGCTTCTTTCACTTAGCATTGTGCTCTTAAGTTTCCTCCATGTCTTTTCATGGCTTGATAGCTCATTTCTTTTTTGTGCTGAATCATATTCTATTGTCTGGATGTGCCATAGTTCATTCATCCATTCATCTACTGAAGGATGTCTTGATTGCTTCCAAATTTGAGCAGTTTTGAATAAAGCTGCTGTAAACATCCACGTGCAGATTTATGGTGGACGTAAATTTTCAGTTCATCTGGGTAAATACCAAGGAAAGTGATTGCTGGATCAGATGGTATATTTAGTTTTGTGAGAAACTACCTTATTAATATGCATATGCAGGCTAGGCGCGGTGGCTCATGCCTGTAAACCCATCTCTTCGGAGGCCGAGGCAGGCGGATCACTTGAGGTCAGGAGTTTGAGACCAGCCTGGGCAACATGGTGAAACCCCGTCTCTACTGAAAAAAAAAAAAAAAAAAAATTAGCTTGGTGTGTGGTGGCACGTACCTGTAGTTCCAATTATTTGGAAGGCTGAGGCAGGAGAATTGCTTGAACCTGGGAGGCAGAGGCTGCAATGAGCTGAGATCGTGCCACTGCACTCCAGCCTGGGCGGTAGAGCGAGACTCAGTCTCAAAATAAATAAGTAAATAAATAAAAGAGGCCGGGCACGGTGGCTCACGCCTGTAATCCCAGCACTTTGGGAGACTGAGGCAGGTGGATCACAAGGTCAGGAGTTCGAGACCAGCCTGACCAACATGGTGAAACCCCATCTCTACTAAAAATACAAAAATTAGCCAGGCGTGGTGGTGCATGCCTGTAATCCCAGCTACTCAGGAGGGTGAGGCAGGAGAACTGCTTGAACCTGGGAGGTGGAGGTTGCAGTGAGCCAAGATTGTGCCACTGTGTTCTAGCCTGGGCAACAGAGTGAGACTCCATCTCAAAAAAAAAAGAAAGAAAAAAAAAAAGAAAAAAATGCATACTCATCATTGGCTGCATCATTTTGCGTTCCTGTCAGCAATGAATGATGGTTTTTGTTGCTCCACATCCTCATCAGCATTTGGTGTTGCCAGTGTTTTGGATTTTGGCCATTCTGACAGGTGTGTAGTAGCATCTCATTGTTGTTTTAATTTCCATTAATTCCCTAATGATGTGATGTAGAGCATCTTTTCATATGCTTGCCTGCCATGTCCATGTCTTCCTTAGTGAAGTATCCTTTCGGGTCTCTTGCTCATTTTTTCATCAGGTTGTTCATTTTCTTATTGTTGAGTTTTAAGAGTTCTTGGTATGTTATGGATAACAGATCTTTATCAAATATGTCTTTTAGCAAATATTTTCTCTTAGTTTGTGTCTTGTCTTATTCTCTTGATAAATTCAGTTTTTAAAATAGACATGCAGCTACTCAGATTTTTTATTTCTTGTATCAGTTTTGATAACTTTTGTCTAAGAATTTCCCCATTTCGTCTAGTTGTCAGATTTACTGGTGTAAGGTTATTTTTAATGTCTGTGATGTCTCTTTGTTCATTTCTGATATTAATAAAATGTGTTTATCTTTTTTCTTTATTAGGCATTTACCAACTTGTTTAATATTTTCAAAGAGCTATTTTTTGTTTTATTTTTCTTAGTTGTTTCTTGTTTCACTGGTTTCTGCTCTTGATTTCCTTTCTATAACAGCAGGTTAATCTGTTCTTTTTTTACTAATACTTAAGATGGAATCTCAGATAACTGATTTTAGACCTTTCTTTCCTAATACAAGCACTTAAAGTTATACATTCCCCCTTTTACGCACTGTATTAAGCACATCATACAAAAGTTGATATTGTGTTTTCATTATCATTGAGTTCAAACCATTTTCTGACTGCCCTTTTGATTTCTTTTACCCATAGGTTATTTGGAAATGTCTTGCTTAATTTCCAGATATTTGGGAATATTCTAAATATCTATTTTTATCAATTTCAAATTTAATTCTGTTGTGGGTAGAGAATATATTTTATGTGATCTCAGTCTTTTTAACTTTATTCATACTTGTTTAAGGCCCAACATATATGCGTGAACATTCTGTATAGACTTGAAAAGGATGTATATTCTGTAGTTGTTAGGTTTAGTGTTATGTAGTACCTTCAATTGGCTTTAAAAATTTTTTTAGGCCAAGCGCAGTGGTTCTTGTCTGTAATTCCAGCACTTTGGAAGGCCGAGGTGGGGGGATTGCTTCAGGCCAGGAGTTTGAGACTGCCTGGGCAACATAGCAAGACCTTGTCTCTACAAAAAAATTTAAATTAGCTGGGATTGGTAGCACAGGACTCTAGTCGTAGCTACTCAGGAGGCTGAGGTGGGAGGATTGATTGGTTGGGCCTGGGAGGTTGAGGCTGCAGTGAGCTATGATGGCACCACTGCACTCCAGGCTAGGTAACAGAGTGAGACTCTGTGTCAAAAAAAAAAAAAAAAGCCAGACGCAGTGGCTCACTCCTGTAATCCCAGCCCTTTGGGAGGCCGAGGCAGGCAGATCACCTGAGGTCGGGAGTTTTAGACCAGCCTGACCAACATGGAGAAACTCCGTCTCTACTAAAAATAAAAATACAAAATTTGCCGGGTGTGGTGACCCATGCCTGTGATCCCAGCTACTTGGGAGGCTGAGGCAGGAGAATCGCTTGAACCCGGGAGGCAGAGGTTGTGTTGAGCCGAGATCGCGCCATTGCTCTCCAGCCTGGGCAACAAGAGTGAAACTCCGTTTCAAAAAAAAAACAGAACAAAAGGCAACTACCCAGAATTTATTATTATTATCAGCAACAGTGGCATTACCAGTATTTGTTTTTTTAGTATATTATTTCTCAGTAACATACTCTCTTTGAAAGCATTTTGGCAGCAGATTTATTAAAACACAATATAAACAGATTATAGTTTGTGTGATTTGATGTGTAATAAATATTATCTTTATCCAATGTATGTGCTTTAAAGCAATTGTAAGATCTTTATATGTATTAAATAATATTACTTATTAATACGTATACTCCTGAAAAAGTTTTTTAATTTTTTCATGGTTTATTACCTTAGTTAACAATGTGATAGAATATGTTTTATTAACCAACACTTGGTACAGAGCCTGATGTATTTGCTGAATTTAATTAAAAGTTTGTCTTTTCACCAAGGCACACTGAATAGTTCCTTCTCTTCACAGTCGTCTCACATCTGAAACATGGCTACAGATTGGCTGGGAAGTATTGTGTCCATCAATTGTGGAGATAGCTTGGGTGTCTATCAGGGAAGAGTGTCAGCTGTGGATCAGGTCAGCCAGACCATTTCTCTCACCCGGCCTTTCCATAATGGAGTGAAGTGTCTTGTTCCAGAAGTCACCTTCAGGTGAGTGTCCTGACTGACTCTTCTGAATCCAATCTGGTGGTCTGTGGAGCTTGAACCTAGGTCTGATTGCTAGCATTCTCTTGGCATATGGCCGCTTTTTGTATTTTTAGTAGAGATGGGGTTTCACCATGTTGGCCAGGCTGGTCTCGAACTACTGGCCTCAAGTGATCTGCCCGTCATGGCCTCCCAAAGTGCTGGGATTTCAGGTGTGAACCACCATGCCCGGCCTATACTGTTTATTTCCTCTTTGCATTCCGATATTCATTCCTTGGCCTCCCCTGTATTAAAAACAACCTTCTCCCTTAGACCTTGCGTTTGCCACTAGGTATTGTGTCATTTCCCTTCCCTTGAACCCATCATCCTTGTCAGAGCCGAATAGTCTGCTTTCTCTATATTTTGTGGCTTCATTCTCTAGACCCTCTTTACCCTACCATTATCTTTTTTTCTAACTTTATCATCTTGCTGAATTAGCTTTTGCCAAGGTTACAAATAACCTAATGGCCAAATTGACTGACAGTATCTCAATCCCAATCTGATTTGAATGCTCCCTCATGGCTGTAGTGGCTTATGACTGTAATTCCAGCACTTTGGGAGGCCAAGGCAGGAGAATCACTTGAGCCCAGGATTTCAAAACTGGCTGGTCAACATAGTGAGACCTCATCTTTACAAAAGAAAAATTTAAAAGCTTAGCTGAGCGTGGTGGCATGTGCCTGTAATCCCAGCTACTCCTGAGGCTGAGACAGGAAGATCACTTGAGCCTAGGAGTTGGAGGTCGCAGTGAGCCATGATAGCACCACTGCACTCCAGCCTGGGTGATAGAACAAGACCCTGTCTCTAAAAAAATAAATAAAAATACAATGCTCCCTAACTTTTTTTTTTTTTTTTTTTGAGATGGAGTCTCACTCTGTTTCCCAGGCTGGAGTGCAGTGGCATGATCTCAACTCACTGCAACCTCCGCCTCCCGGGTTCCAGCAATTCTCCCACCTCAGCCTCCAGAGTAACTAGGATTACAGGCGCTTGCCACCACGCCCGGCTAATTTTTTGTATTTTTAGTAGAGATTGGGTTTCACCATGTTAGCCAGGCTGGTCTCGAACTCCTGACCTGAAGTGATCCGCCCACCTCGGCCTCCCAAAGTGCTGGGATTACAGGCGTGAGCCACCGCGCCCAGCCAGTGCTCCCTAACTTCTGAAGTGCAGTATTCTCCTTTAGTTTCCCTGTCACTTCTGGTTTTACTTTGCATGTATTCCACATATTCCTCCATTCCTTTACTTTTATGTTCCTTTTCTTCTTCTCACCTGTTAAGATTGAATTACTCAGCATTTTATCTTTGGTTCTTTTCTCAGCTTTTATTCTCTAGACAATCTCATGTGTACCTTATACATTAATGAGACCTGAAATCTTTAACTTAGGCCCGTTATGAGACAGACACGTCATCTGCTGGTCATTTCCATTGGATATCCCACAAGGTATCTTAAATGCAAGATTTTCGGAGCTAATCTTGTTATGTCTTCCTGTAGATTTCTTTTTCCAAGGGCATACCCATTATTTATGATTAATAACACCTTTCCCCCACGTTAGAAACTTAGGAGTCATAATAAACTCTTTTTTCTCTTTAATCCTCGTGTTCACTTACTTGCCAAAATCCTATGGATTTGAAATGTCTCTTGATCCCTTCTCCCTTTTCCCTTTGCAATTACCACTTGTTTGGTTCATCCCCTCTTATTTCTTGCTTGGTCTTCTAACTGGTACCACTGCCTCTTGTTTCTTCTCCTTCCCTATAGCCACCGGGAAAATCCATTGTGATCATGATGTGGTCCCTGGTTACCTCTGCAGCCTTACTTCCTGGTAGCCTTCCACAAGCATCCTTCCCTTTAGTATCACCATAACATTTGCAGTTTCTCACATAGGCCATATTTTCTACATTTCCTTAGTCTCTGAGTCCCTACCTGAGATGCCTTTCTCCCTACTGTTCTTTGCTTAGCCTCTCCTTCTGCCTGTCCTGGCCAGATTTAGCTTAAGTATTACATTCATCTCCACCAGACTAACTTAAATATTTTGCTTTTAGGCTCTCTAGTCTCCTATGCACACCCCTGTCATAACATTTAACACTTAAAAAAAATTTTTTTTTTTTTTAAACAGAGTCTCACTTTGTTGCCCAGGCTGGAGTGCAGTGGTGCACTCTGCTCACTGTAACCTTTGCCTCCCAGGGTGAAACGATTCTCATGCCTCAGCCTCCTGGGTAGCTAGGATTACAGGTGTGCACCATCACACCCAACTAATTGTTTCTATTTTTAGTAGAGACAGGGTTTTGCCATGTTGACCAGGCTGGTCTCGAATGCCTCAAGTGATTCGTCTGCCTCGGCCTTCCAGAGTGCTGGGATTATAGGCATGAGCCATTGTGCCCAGCCCATGTAACACTTTTGATTGAATATGTACTTGTCTTTTCTACTGATCAGACTGAGTTCGTGTGGTCACATAGTGGTTTTCATCTCTATATACCAGATCAAAATAGTTCCTAGTGGAGGGCTTACCATATAGTATTTTATATTTATGCCTGTTGAATGAGCAAGGGAGTGAATGAATGAAAAAAAAGCCATTAAACATTGTGGGAATGTAAGATTAATATAGTTTTGTTGTTATCAATAGCCTCTTTTTAAAGGCCAGCATTGTGTCACTTGGACAGTTGGTGGCTGACCCCTGTCCTTAAGCACACAGCCCCCTTTCCTAGCCTCTGATAACTCATTAAAATGGAGTCCTGCAAAGGGGTAGCTGTTTGCTAATGAGCTCAGTTTCATCATTCTTACCACTATTATAATTTTGAGACTTGGCTTTTTTGTGTATTTCAGGGCAGGTGACATTACGGAGTTAAAAATTCTGGAGATACCAGGACCTGGAGGCAACCAACATTTTGGAGACGTTCATCAGACAGAATTAGGCCCTTCTGGTGTTGGCTGCCAAGTGGGCATCAGTCAGAATGGCACAGGCAAGTTGGTCAAGAAGCCAACCTCTTCCAGCAGTGCCCCTCAGAATATCCCTAAGAGGACAGATGTGAAGAGCCAGGATGTTGCCGTTTCCCCCCAGCAGCAACAGTGTTCAAAGAGCTATGTCGACAGGCACATGGAATCCTTGAGTCAGTCCAAAAGTTTCCGTCGTCGGCACAACTCCTGTAAGTAGGGTCAAGTTGATACTTCTTCTCAATCTAGTGTTTCAGGGCTATAAGCTATAAGCACTGCTGCTCTTTAAATAAATCCTTTATTACTCCAATAAAATGGATGCTGGCTGAGCTTCGCAAAAATACAACATGGTTCTCTTCCTCCAGGCCTAGTTCCTCAAGATGTTAAGGGAAAGGAAATAAGGTGTTAGGGATGCCTGTGAGCTTCCTGCCCTCTCTTACCACTTCCTTCGGGAAAAGTCTGCCCAGAGTTTACTGAGACTAACAGTGATGTTTTAAATCCAGTAAGTACTGGGTGTGGTGACATACATCTGTAGTCCCAGCTACTTGAGAGGTTGAGGCAGGAGGATTGTTTGAGCTCAGTTCAAGGCTAGTCTGGGCAAAATAGCAAGATTCTGTCTCTAAAAAAGGGAAAAAAACCCTTAAATCCTCTTACTGATGTTGGTAGTAGTGTCTGAGTTGAACCTGCACTTGGGCTGTTCCAGAGGATTCTTGAGTAACTTCTCTTTCTGTGATTTGAGACTCATCCTCAGAAAAGAGGAGAGGACTGATCCAAACATCTCTGTGATCTTTCATTTTCTAGCAGAGTGACAATTTTTAATTTGCTGTATTTGTTCCTACTGACACATCAAGAAGAATGTGCATTGGTCTGTGTTGCTGCCCAGTTTTGTTTGATACTAACCCATTATTAAATGCCATTTGCTGATTATAAAACCATAGCTGTGGCCAGGCACGGTGGCTCACACCTGTAATCCTAGCACTTTGGGCGGGCAGATCACCTGAGGTCAGGCGTTTGAGGCCAGCCTGGCCAACATGGTGAAACCTCGTCTCTGCTAAAAATACAAAAATTAGCTGGGCGTGGAGGCACATGCTTGTAATCTCAGCTACTTTGGAGGTTGAGGCAGGAGAATCCCTTGAACCCAGGAGGCAGAGGTTGCAGTGAGCTGAGATTGTGCCACTCCAGCCTGGGCGATAGAGCAAGACTCTGTCTCAAAAATAAAATAAATAATATAAAATGAAACCATAGTTGTGTTAGTGGTATGGTGGTGAGCATAGCTGCCTTCCAAAACCATAGTTAATTCACTAGAACTGTTCTTCTCCAACGTATTTACTAGAATAATGTTACGATAGTGAATCATAACATTCACTGGAATCTGTTATGCTTCTTAAATTAATATGAATGTTGTTTTAAAAAATTATTTCCAAATGGCAAACTATTCTCATTTTACTTAGATGGCTTTGTACTCAGAGATGGTAGCAGAATGTATTAGAAACTTTAAGTGAGAGACTGGGTGCAGTGGCTCACACCTGTAACCCCAACACTTCAGGAGGCTGAGGCAGGCGGATCGCTTGAGCCCCGGAGTTGGAGACCAGCCTGAGCAACATGGCAAAACCCCATCTCTACGAAAAAAAAATACAAAAAAATTAGCTGGGCATGGCGGCGTGCACCTGTGGTCCCAGCTACTCAGGAGGCTGAGGTGGAAGGATGGCTTGAGCCAGGGAGGCGGAGGTTGTGATTAGCCAAGATCATGCCACTGCACTTCAGCCTGGGTGACAGAGTGAGACTCTGTCTCAAAACGAACAACCAAAAGAAATTTTAAATGAGTATTCATTAACTCATTTAAAATTATAAGCTAGAGTCGTGCTATGGCATTACCTTCTAAAAGGCACAATTTAGAGTGAGTTATGTCTCTCTAGACCCCACTCAGAAAGTTTATTACATAAAATTCCAGATACTTCTTGCTACCATTGTTGCTCCTCACACTGTGGTCCTGGTGGCATTGTAGTAAGGTTTTAGTGTGCTGGGTGAATTCTGTTAATAGCTTGTGGTGTGACACCTGTGTCAGGGGCCAACATTTTTTTTTGAGATGGAGTCTCACTCTGTTGCCCAGGCTGGAGTGCAGTGGTGTGATCTCAGCTCACTGCAACCTCCACTTCCCGTGTTCAGGTGATTCTCCTGCCTCAGCCTCCCTAGGAGCTGGTACTACAGGCACTTGCTGCCATGCCCGGCTAGTTTTTTTTTTTTTTTTTTTTTTTCTGAGATGGAGTTTCGCTCTTGTTGCTCAGGCTGGAGTGCAATGGCACGATCTCGGCTCGCAGCAACCTCCGCCTCCTGGGTTCAAATGATTCTCCTGCCTCAGCCTCCCGAGTAGCTGGGATTACAGGCATGCGCTACCACGTCTGGCTAATTTTGTATTTTTAATAGAGATGGGGCTCCATGTTCGTCAGGCTGGTTTCAAACTCCCGACCTCAGGTGATCCGCCCACCTCGGCCTCCCAAAGTGCTGAGATTACAGGTATGAGCCACCGTACCAGGCTCCCTGGCTAATTTTTGTATTTTTAGTAGAGATGGGGTTTTGCCATGTTGCCTAAGCTAATTTCGAACTCCTGACTTCAGGTGGTCCGCCTGCCTCGGCCTCCAAAAGTGCTGGGATTACAGGTGTGAGCCACCGTGCCTGGCCTAAAAAAATTTTTTGATGTATGTAATGTACAGTTTCAAGGTAGTTTCCTTTGGTGCATAAGAAACAACTATCTGAAATGATGATGTTTGCAAATATGAGACTGAAATTCACTTGTGAGTTCTGTATCCTTAGAAAAATTGTAGAATACTTGGATAGAAAATTATTCTTTCCATTTGGACTTTAACCTTCTCTATTTTGCTTGCATTCTATTCTATTCTGTTCTGTTCTGTTCTGTTCTGTTCTGTTCTGTTCTGTTCTGTTCTATTCTATTCTATTCTATTCTATTCTATTCTATTCTATTCTATTCTGTTGAGATAGGGTCTTGCCTTGACACTCAGGCTGGAATGCAGTGATACGATCACAGCTCACTACAACCTTGAACTCCTGGGCTCAAACAATCCTCCCACCTCAGCCTCCTAAGTACCTGGGACTACAGATGTGTGCCATCATGCCTGGCTAGTTTTTTTATTTTTAGTAGAGATAAGGTCTCACTATGTTGCCCAGTCTGAAAATCTTTTTTCTTTTACCAGAAATTGTTGATTTGTTAGAAGTTCATATAGTCAGTTTATAATCTTCCATGCACTTGAAGATGACCCTTATTAGCAATTCGTATTATTTTTTCCTACATATTTTTCTCCCTGTTATTAACATCTTACATTGGTATGGTACATTTGTTATGATTATTGAACCGGTGTTGATGCATTATCATTAAACAAAGTCCATATTTTATTCAGATTGCCTTAGTTTTTACCTGATGCCCTTGTTCCAGGATCCTGTCCAGTATATCACATCACATTTGGTAGTCATGTCTCTGCTTGGCTCTTACAGTTTCTCAGACCTTCCTTGTTTTTGATGACCTAGACATTTTGATGAATACTGGTCAGGTATTTTGTAGAATGTCCCTCACTTGGTAGTTGATGTTTTTCTCATGATTAGACTGGGGTTATATGTTTGGGGGTGGAAGACAACAGAGGTAAAGTACCATTTTCATCACTTTGTGTCAAGTGTATATATTGTCACTATGGTTTATAACTTTTGATGTTCACCTTGATCACCTGGCTAAAGTAGTATATATCTAGTTTCTCCTCTGTAAAGTGACTCTTTCTTCCCCGTTGCATATGTACTCTTTGGAAGGAAATCATTATGTGCAGCCCACACCCAGGGAGTGAGGAGTTGTGTTCCCTCTCCTTGAGGACACAGCGTCTTCAGACATTACTTGAAATTCTTTTATTCCAGAGATTCCTCTCTTCTCCCCCATTTGTTTATGTGTTCAGTCATTTATTTATATCAGCATGTACTCATGGGTATTTATTTTATACTTTGGCTTATAATTCAATATTACTTTATTTTGTTACTCAAATTATTTCAGTTTTAGCTAGTCTCCAATCTTTCACTTGGATCTCATGTCCCTTTGACATACTCCAGTGGAATTTTTTTGTTTTTGTTTTTGTTTTTAGTACTTAGGTAGTTTCTGACACTGAAAGATGCTTGTTACTGCCACTACTGCTGCTGCTGGTGCTCCTCCTCCTCCTCTTCCTCCTCTTCCTCCTCCTCTCTCCCCCTCCCTCCCGCCCCTCCTCCCCAATTCTCCTTTCTTCCTTCTTCACTAGGTATGCTCATTGCTCTTGGGTGTCACCCTTATAGCTGACAGCAAGAAAATATGTGTATATACTTCTCTGCAGAGTTCACAGAAGAGAAAATATATATGTGTATATTTAACCAGTATATATATGTATTTAAATATTTCTATATGTAACTATGTATATTTTACTATACTAAGAATGAGTTCATACTGATGTCTCCAACTTTAATCCATTACCACATGGATTCTTCTAGTCTTCTCCTTTTGCTTGTCTGTTACTTCTCACTCCAACAGTGAGAAACCTGTCTGCTATTGTCATTCATTCTTTACATAATTATTCAATTCCAGTATACATGTATAGTGGTGTCAGAATTATTAACTCGTATCCCCATTCCTGTGGGAGACTGTCAAATAGAATATGGCACTTGCGTACCATTTCTTTTGCCTTTCATCTGACTCCATTCATTTCTAGAGTTATTTAGGTCTCCCATTTCCTTCATTGACTTGTTTCATATATTCATATTACAGTTAATTTGTTTTGTCACATTCTGCATTCCATCCTGGGGTCTCCTAACCTCTTAAATGATTTTTTAAAATTTGCATACACTAAGGCTCACTCTTTGTGCTGTAAAGCTCTGTGGGTTTTGACAAATACAGCATCGTGTATCTGTCATTACAGTGTTAAACAGAATAGTGCATTGTCCTAAACAATCTCTTGTGCCTCACCTGTTCAGCTGTCCCCACGTCCCCCTGGCAACTACTGATTTTTTTATTATCCCATCTCTGCAGTTTTGCATTTTCCAGAATATCGCATAATTAAAATTATACAGTATATTGCCCTTTCAGACTGGCTTCTTTCACTTAGCAAGATGCATTTAAGATTCATTCATGTCTTTTTGTGGCTTGATAGCTCATTTCTTTAATTGATGGATAACGTTCCATTGTGTGGATGTATCAGTTCCATTCACCTATTGCAGGGCATCTTGGTGGCTTCCAGGTTTTGGTTATTCTGCTTTTGCTGTTTTGTCAGTTTCCTTTTTCTAGATTGTTAACTGTACATAAGTAAGGTAAAGAGATCGTAGGGCAGTAAAATGTT